>NC_133062.1:6462403-6785737 GCF_048771995.1 Taeniopygia guttata | reverse complement strand
CAGACGCAGATGGGATCACCCACTTGCTAGTTTTTCTGTTAGGTTTGACAACTTTAGTGCAGAAGTTGCCTTTCTGCTTCGCTAAGGTTGCATTCCCAAAACATCTGCCCTGTCCTGTGATTTGACTCAGGGTGATTCCTCTGCGGGGAGTGTCCCATCGGCACTGGTGGGGGGCGCTGGCCGAGGAGTAACTGAAGGGGGTGTCCAAAGCAATGCCTTCATAAAAAGGGGGTTTGATATCATAGCAAAGCCAACAGGAGTTAGTTAGGTTCGGTTTGGTTTCGTTTAGGGTTAAAAAGGTAGCTTCTAGCATACGAAAGATTGGGTTTGGGTCTGACTCAGCCATGCGGCCTATCTGGGGGGTATCTGCAAGGCTGGTCGGGGTGTCAGTGGCTTTTGGGGTCAGGGTTTTGAGGTGGGTTGTGTTTTTCCCTCTCAGCACATTCCTGATAATTTTGTTGGGTCCCACTGGTCGAGGCGTTGGCGGCTGGAGCCTGATAATTCTCACATTCACCCACCTCCTCGGTCCTTTGAGGACCACTGTCCATGTTCTACCCGTGGCCCAGCTAGGGTGATCTGGCTGTAGGACAGTCATGTTATAACTTACGCATGCCCGTTGTCTAGGCTGTGCAGTGTGGTCTCCGCAGCCAAAGGGTGCCCAGGTGAACTGTAAGAATTTGTCGGGCTCCTGTGGTTGCCACCCGTCTGCCCATGGTCTGGCATCTGTAACAATGGTTTCGCAACCCCAATACCCACAATGTCCCCATCCCGGGTAGTCACAGTACCTTTTCCCTGGGTTGGACGCTGGGCACCAATAGGATATGTACATGAGTATGATGTGTGGGCTTGAGGGCCGTATTTTCGGTTGCCCTGGAAACAGATCGGCTATGTGGAATACGAAGGATGGAGCGTTTGCGGTGGTGACCTCTTTGAACACCTTGTCGCTTGAGAGATGTTGCATGACCCATCTGAACGGCTGGTGAGGGTAGTGGCCTGGATCGGCTTGCCCCCCGGCCACAAACCCCATCAGCAGGATTGCACAGAGACACTGCACATGTCTGGGTCTCACCACCGTGGGACGCTCAGGCTCTGTCTGGTGGCTTGGTGGTCCGTTATCTCTCTCTGGAGCAGGTGTGTGTGTGTCGCGGGGACGGTCCACGAGCGTGTCCTGCGAACGAAAACTCACAGTTTTCCATTAGTTTCATTCTTAAGGTCAGGTTTGATTGACCTGAGTGGACACCACCTGATCTTGCCCTCCTTTTTAACTGCCGCGTACCCCCGTCCCGTAAGCACCAGTCTCCAGCCCCGTTCCCACTCGCCTAGCTCGTTTTTGACCATGACCTGTGGGCCCTCCTCTAGTGTCTGGGTGGCCCAGTGTTTTCGAATGGGACTGTTTGCTTCATCTCCCCTAGGGAATTGGTTCAGTGCTAGCAGCGCGGTTGCTAGCATGCGCGTGTGGTCTCCTGAGGGGATGGAATTGGCAAAGCCCTCTGCCTTTGCCAACACTTCTAACTTGGCTTTTAGGGTCTGATTTGCTCGCTCGACAATGGCCTGTCCGGTGCTGTTATATGGGATTCCCTGTGCTAAGGTGATACCCCACACTGAGGCGAATTCTCGCACTGATTTAGAGATAAAATTGGAAGCATTGTCAGTTTTAATTTGTTTGGGGATACCAAGCCATGCCATAACTGTCAGCCAGTGCTGGATCGTGGCCTTCGAGTTGGGTTTGAGATGCTGTGTCGCTATGATCACTCCGCTGTAGGTGTCCACTGTCACTGCAAGCCATGCTCGGGGCTTCAGCAGTTCGCAGAGGGTGAAGTCTGACTGCCAGATTTCTGATGCCTTGAGGCCTCTCGGGTTGACTCCACCGGTCCATAGGGGTGACTTCTGGCAGTGAGGGCAGGTGGCCACTACGTGCCTCGCGTCTGCTGTCGAGATCCCACATCTTTTTGCCAGTGCTTTGGCCCCTATGTGGAGTGACTCGTGCAGCTGACGAGCTTCCTGCAGTGTCCACACTCCCTTCGCTGCGGCATCTGCTTTGTCGTTGCCAGTCTGGAAGAAGCCCTTGACTGGGTTATGGCTGTTGACGTGGATGACGGACACGGTGCCCTGGCGTGAGGAGAGTGCCTCTTCAAGCATGGAGGCCGTTGTGGATGTTGACACACCTGGTCTTGACATGGCTAGGCAGAGCTTTGCCACGAATATAGAGTCTGTCACGATGTTGAGGTGTTCGTCCTGGAAAAGTCCGCATGCCAAGACCACTGCTGCTGCTTCCAGCTGTTGCACTGACAGCGTGGGGTCGCACGTTTTGACACAATGCCATGTTTCTCCTGCCTGCCACACTGCTGCTGCGGTAGAAGTCATGGAGGAGGCGTCTGTAAAGACCGTTGGTCCTGGTTGCGGTCGGTCCATGACCTTCGGTGGCACATCTATGTCGACGATGGTCAGTAGCTGGGTCCAGGGTGGTTTGGTGGCGTAGGAGATCTCTCCTCCAAAGCCGGTGAGAGCGAGGGCCAGGTGCTCCGATATTGCAGTTGACTCCGTGGTCGGTCGCTTGCGAAAGGGGAGGTGGATCCTTGCCGGCTCGGTTCCCAGGTGTCTCAGGGCGAGTCTCCTGCCTTTCGTGATGAGGTTAGCAACGCACTCAACTCCTGGGGAGAACGCGTGAGTCGGTCTTCCGAGGACCACCCACTGAATCGGCTGGGATTTTTCGGAAGGTCCTTGGGCAAGTGCTCCTACTCCTCCCTTCTGCGTGAAGTGGACGTATAAGTCCAGTGGTACGCCCGGGTTCCACCTGGCAAGCAGGCTAGTGGACATCTGGCGTTCGATGAAGTCGAGGGATTTTGTTGCTTGCGACGTCAGCTCCTTGGGGTCCCACGGGTGTCTTCCTTTCAGGAGGTCATACAGGGGGTCCATGACCTCTGGCGGAACTAGGATGATGTTGCGGAGCCACTGCAGAGATCCTACGAGTCGCTGCATGTCGTGGAGGGTCTTGATGTCTCGGCGGACTTTTATCTTGGGTGGGGTCACGTAAGAGTTTGTGATCCCCACTCCCAGGAAGGTCACGCACGGTCCTCTCTTGATCTTCGTGTTCGCGATCTTGAAGCCGTTGGCCTGGAGGGTTTCCGTGATCGTGGACACTAGGTGATCCACTTGGCCTGCCGATGGTGCGGCGACGAGGATGTCGTCCATGTACTGAATGATGGTCGCAGCAGGGTGGGAGTGTCGGACTGGCATCAGTGCCCTGTCCACGGTGATCTGGCATATGGTCGGGCTGTCCACAAGGCCTTGAGGTAGCACCTTCCATTGGAAGCGGAGGTTAGGTCGCTCGCCGTTCGGGAACACGATGGAGAAGGCGAACCGTTCTTTGTCCTCGGCATGCAGGGGTATTGAAAAGAAACAGTCTTTGATGTCCAGCACTGCGCACGGCTGCCCTTTGGGGATGGCTGAGTTTGCGGGCAGTAGTGTCTGAACTGGACCCATGGGCTGAATTGTCTTGTTCACTTCCCTCAGGTCGTGGATGAGGCGGTAGCCTTCTCCTGATCTCTTGGGGATTACAAACACAGGGGTGTTCCACGGGCTGGTGGAGGGTTCGATGTGGCCTTTTTGTAGCTCGCAGTCGACCAGTTCCAGCAAGGCTGTCATTCGAGGCTTTGACAGGGGCCACTGCTCAACCCATACGGGGTCTGGTGATTTCCAAGTCAGTTTGATTGGTAGCAGTGGGTGTACAGCAGTGGCCCTCATCATAAATTTGTAATCCTGACTCCTAGCATGGCGAGGACGTCCCTTCCTATCAGGGGTGGGGAGTTTTGCAAGATATAGGGGTGGATTGCTACTGTTTGTTCTGGTCCTTTCTTTGTATGGAGCGTTATAGCTACCAATTGGGTGCTTTTCCAAGCTCGGGACAACCCTCCCACCCCGTTCACTGGGGGGACTTCCTTGTACTGCCAGTGTCGGGGCCATAGGGCTTGGGGTAGGATTGTGCAGTCTGCTCCTGTGTCCGCCCAAAACTGAAGCCCTATTACATGGGGGTCCCGACTATCATAGAGGCGGCATGTCCCCCAAATTTTCGGGGGTTCCTTCCCTATTTTTAGGGCCAGGGCCACCCAGGGGTTGTCCCGACCTGGACTGCCCCCTGTTGACCCTGTGGTATAGGTGCTGCTTGCGGTGGCGGTGGGTACGAAGGCGCCTCAGGCTGTGCCGTGATACTCGCTGGCAGGGGTATGAAGTTGGCTGCTTCCTGTGGGAGAATGGGGTACGAGGGCTCCCCGCCCCATTGGGGGTTGGCATGGATGGGCCGCCTCATATTCGCAGCGGGAGGAGGCTGGGTGCGGCCCGCGGGCCCCCTCCCCTTTCCGTTTCCCTGGAGCCGGGACCTGCATTCCCTAGCCAGATGTCCCTTCCTCCCGCAGCCCCAGCAGGATCCCCGCGGGCGTGTTTGGGGCGGAGGCGCTGCGGCGGGCCGCCGTGCCGGCTGTGGGCAGCTCACCGCGATGTGACCCGCCTCCCCGCACTTGAAACACGCCATGGCATTGGTCAGGGTGTGGACGGCTGCCTGAATGGGCGTCAGGTGTTCCTCCCTAACTACGTGTCTGATCATGTCAGCCAGGCTAGCTTCGGCTGGCAGGGAGCGTAAAATATCCTTGGTAATAGAGTTGCACTGCTGGCGCAGGCAGTTGGCCACCACGGGGCCCCTTGCCTCTGCCGGCAGGGTGGAGGAGTCTATCGCTGCCTGCAGGCGATCTACGAACTGTGTGAAGCTTTCGCTCTCTGCCTGCCTCACGGTGGACCCGGTGCCGGCTTGGCCACGACTCGGGAGGCTGCACGGATAGCCTCTCTAGAAGCCCGAGTGGTCGCTCTGACCTCCTCAGCCTGCATCTGTGCAGCTTGCTGTTGTGGCGTGATCATATCATCATGCTTTCCTATCAGTCTGGATAAGCTCGATCTGTGCAGGGGCTGCCGCGCGCCGGATGCCTGGGCTAGCTGCTTTCTACAATTATCCTCCCATTCCTGCCTAAAGACGATCATTCCCGCCCCGTCCAGTATCATACGCCCTATCCGTTCGATATCAAAGGGAAGCAAGTCATCGTTGCTAAAAAGACCATCGATTAATGTAGTAACTATATAGCCGAGTTGATCCCCTTTTCTGCAATGGCTTTGACAATTGACTGTATATCCTTTGGGTTTATCGGGGTATATACCCTTTGTTGGTTCCCTTCCGGACCGGTAAGCCTTACCGGGAAGGCTTGTATGGTGGCCGCCGGGGACCATTCAGCACAAGCTATCTTTATTTTCCCCCAGTCAGTAAACTGGGCTGATTCGTATTGTAGTTGTTTTTTGGCGCGGCTTAGAGCTTTACTCGGCTTTGTTTCAAGCCGTGCCGGTTCCGTTTCGTCTGAATCGGAGCCATCGCTAGCTTCCAGCAGCTCCTCTGAGCTGGTGGAGCTGTTGCTGGTCTCTGAGCCGGAAAATGAGTGCCAGTGCACTTCCGGGGCTCCGCGCCGTTTTGTTCGGCCCCGAGCTCGCTCCTCCCCGTAGGGGTGGCGCCGCTCCCGCCCCCCCGGCTCGCCGCGCCTACCGCGGGGGGTGGTTTTTCCCTTATACGGTGGCAGCTTCGGGCGGAGCTGCTGGTTGGTTCCGCGCTCCGTGCCGCTCTCCGCCCCTTTCTCCCGCGCGCGCGCATACCCGAGGTCGCGCTCCCCCCAGGTGTTCGCGCCGGGACCGCCCGAGCCCCGCCCCTCCCCGTCGCTCCCGGCGCCATGTTCAAACGGGTAGGGAGGCGGCGTGGCCACCCCGTCTTCCCAAGCCGCGGTTTCGGCGGCTCGGGCTTCTTTTAGCAGCCCTTGCCAGAAGCGCTCCGCGTGCTTTTGCGTCTCCGGCATCGGATCGCGGGCGGGCGGCAGCGGCGGCTCGGAGGAATTTGCGGTCTCTCAGGGGATATGAGCGGGGGGGGGTTTTTGGGGATTTTCGGCGGCGGGGGTGTCGCGGGGGGTTCCTGCGGGGGGGGGTGGGCTCTGATCTGGGGGAGGGGGTGTCGCGCTGAGCCCTCCCGGGTCCCCGCTGCCGGGCAGATCGCTCTCAGGGGCAGTCTGCGTCCCCGCCCCCACACCGAGCTTGGGAGTAACTAATAAACACGTGCGCGCCGCGGTCCATGTCTCCTGCTCTTCTATCGCTTTGCGTAGGGCTTTTTCTACTCTGCCCCACGCTTTAAGATTTCTGCCGCTGCCGGAGGATTTTGTGTCCTCGGCTAGCGCGGCAGTGCATTTGTCCCATATTTCCGGATGTAATACATCCACGGGGCGCTCTATTGCCCCTAGCTCAAGCAATCTCGCTACGGCAAGATGAAAATCCTTGAGCTTACACCCAATACCCCACTGCGAATACATAGCACTCACGATCCTTGCCATTGCGTCCATGACGCCCGCAGATCCTAGGGGACGTCTCCCCTTACGCCTGGGTACGGTCCGACCATCCTGGCCGCTGCTTCTGTCCAGGTGAATCCCGTCCACCGGGCAAATTTTTCTTCTTTTGTCCCGGGCTTCGGCACCAGATATGTTGCCTTTATGAGAGACAACGGCGACCTGGTTACAAGAAGACAGCACGGCAGCCCGGCCTCACCCGGGCTACTCGGACTAACGACACACGCTGACACCAATGTGGTGGACGGTCGAAAGCGTTTATTATCTTATCTCATGGGTTTAAATAGTCTTGGGAGACTTTGCTCCGTCAGAGGGGGGCTGGGGGTCCCAGGGGATAGTGGGTAGTGGAATTTTACTTGGGCCGGTGTGGCTGCATTCCTCTGAGGTTTCTGGAGTTAATAGATAAGTGGGGAAGAGAGGCAGAGAGGGGGATGGGTCTATCTTTCCGTCACACCCCGAAATCTTCCGTTCGCCTGTCCCTTACCTACCACAGGACAGAAACTCCCACCTGATGGGAACAAACTTTCTGGCTGACTGCAGAGGCCAGAACAAAGCTGAGTGGTTTCCCTGGCATCCCCCAGCCGTTCCTGGCCCCAGGGGCTGATGGCATTTGTGCTCCCTCAGGTTCATGTCCCCACAGCAGCAGCATGGGGGTGCTCCCGCCTGCTGTGTGCAGTGCAAACAGGGGCTGCTGAGCCAGTGCTGCCGTGTCTGTGCCTGCAAGGATGCGGCACCTCTGTGAGCTGGGGGAGAGGCCAGGGCTGCAGAGGGGGGATGTTGTTGGCAGCTCCATGAGGGTGTTCTGGGACGCTGCCCTGTGCAGCGCACTGGGGATGGATCAGCCCCTGCTCTGCTGCTCCTTCCTGTCTCCCCCAGGGCCCTTGCAGAGCACCAGCCGTGCTGTTTGCCCCCAGCCTGACCACAGCCAGCCTGGGGCTGCTCACGGGGGTTTTCTGTGCTGAGCATTGGCCTGGCCATGTTCTTGAGAGAGCCTGGGCAAGGAGCCTGGAGCCCCCAGGCCCTGGCCTGAGGTGTCAGCGCTGCCCCAGCAGTGCCCATGGCCTGTCCCTGCTGCAGCCCCGGCACTGCCACCCCCAGGACTGTGCCCGGCCCCGAGAGCACTCAGGCCCTGCAGCAGCACCAGGGCCACCAGGGCAGCGGGGCAGGGCCACGGGAGCAGCACTGGCAGCACCAAGTGCTGCTGCTCCTGGGCACAGCTGCTGTGCCAGCACTGATCTGCCCCAGCTCTGCACACAGACATTGCTGCTGCAGCTCCAGAGAAGGCAACAAAAGGGCATCTCTGCAGAAAACTCTGCTGGGATATCCTTTAGTTCCTTTAAAGTCACTGAGAGTGCAGGCCCTCATTGACACAGTCTGTAGCCGCAGGGAAGGTGGAATGAAACAAAGTGAGAAATGGCACAAGCAATGACATTTTTTGAGGACAATATTAAATGTCTATTACAAACAAAAAGAACCTCCAAAATGAAACCAAAAAGAAGTATCAAAGATGACGTTTATTGCAAGTGATTTGCAGAAATTGGCCAGCAGTTTAATGTTTCCAAAACCATCCAGTCATCAGTGTCCACACTGCAGCCTTGAGCTCCTGGTTCCTCAGGCTGTAGATGAGGGGGTTCAGGGCTGGAGGCACCACTGAGTACAGAACTGACAGGGCCAGATCCAGGGATGGGGACGACATCGAGGGGGGCTTCAGGTAGGCAAATATTACAGTGCTGACAAACAGAGAGACCACAACCAGGTGAGGGAGGCAGGTGGAAAAGGCTTTGTGCCGTCCCTGCTCAGAGGGGATCCTCAGCACAGCCCTGAAGATCTGCACATAGGAGAAAACAATGAACACAAAACAGCCAAGTCCTAAACAGGCAGTAACAGCAATGAGCCCAAGTTCCCTGTGATAGGATTTGGAGCAAGAGAGCTTGAGGATCTGTGGGATTTCACAGAAGAACTGGCCCAGGGCATTGCCATGGCACAGGGGCAGGGAAAATGTATTGGCTGTGTGCAGCAGAGCATTGAGAAAGGCACTGGCCCAGGAAGCTACTGCCATGTGGGCACAAGCTCTGCTGCCCAGGAGGGTCTCGTAGTGCAGGGGTTTGCAGATGGACACGTAGCGGTCGTAGCACATGATGGTCAGGAGGCAAAACTCTGCTGAGATGAAGAAGAGAAAGAAAAAGAGCTGTGCAGCACATCCAGTGTAGGAGATGTTCCTGGTGTCCCAGAGGGAATTGTGTATGGCTTTGGGGACAATGGCACAGATGGAGCCCAGGTCGCTGAGGGCCAGGTTGAGCAGGAAGAAGAACATGGGCGTGTGCAGGTGGTGGCCGCAGGCTACGGCGCTGATGATGAGGCCGTTGCCCAGGAGGGCAGCCAGGGAGATGCCCAGGAAGAGGCAGAAGTGCAGGAGCTGCAGCTGCCGCGTGTCTGCCAGTGCCAGCAGGAGGAAGTGGCTGATGGAGCTGCTGTTGGACATTTGCTGTGGCTGCACATGGGCACCTGGTCATGGAGAAAGGACAGGGACAAGTCAGGAGAGGCTGCTTGGAGCCAAACCTGGGCCATTCCCTGCAGACTGTCCTGCTGGGACTCCTCCATGCTTTTGCCTGCTTTGGGAAAACCTTTGTCTGCAATCAGAGCACAATCACACTTCTGGCTCACCCTGAGATAAACCAGACCTTGCCCAGAGCAGAGGGATCCCTGAATGTCTCACCCTCTCCAAAAATCTCTGGGCAAGGTCTCAGCACCCCCTTGTGCCAAGGACATTCACGGCTCCCTTGGCCAACCCATCAGCATTTCCTCAGCTGTGGCATCTCTGCAATTCCACATGGGACATTCAGGGAGCCCCCAGAGGCTCTGGCACAGATCTCCACCCAGGAGGGCAACTCAGAGCTTGGAAAGGGCACAGCAAGGAGATCCCTGGCTGTGCCCATGGGGGGATCTCAGGGAGGGGCTCAGTTCATTCCACTTTCCCATGGACTTCTTTGCCCAGAGCCCCAAAGGTCCCAGGGAAGCTTGGACACCCCATTCCCATGGACACCCCTGCCTAGCAGGAATGCCAAGGGCAGTGCCTGACTCACCTGCAGCAAATGCCAGAGCCTCCCTGGGAGCCCCAGATAACAGTGACAATATCCGGGGAGTGCAGAAAAAAAAAAGATGTTGTGGTGCTGTGCCTGAGAGGGCAGAGGCAGCCGGGCACTCAGGACAGTGTTCCCGTGCCCTGCTGTGCCCGGCACCTCCCACACACCAACAGTGCCCTCCTGCCCCAGCACTGCTCTGCTCAGTCCCCTCTGCTATCCTGAGCATCTCCCTGGGCCTGGACATCCCCTCCTGAGAGGTGCCTTGTCCCTGCCAGCGCTCACAGAGCCCATCCCACCCTGTGTGCCCTCGGCCCGGCCCTACAGAAACCTGCCTGTGTGCAGGGCCCTGGCTGGGGCAGGCTCTGTGTGCAGCTGGGCAAGGGCAGCTCAGGAGAGCCCTGCTGGGCCCTGCAGAGGTGATGCTGCTGCTGTCCAGGGCTGAGGAGGGGCTGAAGGCCCTTTGGGAGGCTCCCAGCAGAGAGACTGACCACCCAAAGTCACAGTTCTGGACTCTCTGTAAATGTTCAAACATTCCTTTGATGATCCTGTGTGTCCCTTTCAATTCAGAATGTTCTGTGACTCTGGGATTACAATTCCTGTTCTGCTTCTCTCATCCCCCTGTTCTTTAAAACCAAAAAAGAAAAAAATCCTCCTTGCAACAGTGTTAAAACAATAAAGGAAAAACCAGACCTTTATTTGAAGCTTCCAGGTGTCCCAGTGGGGATGAGGAACAATCAAACCCTGATTTCAGCAATTCATTACGGTTGATTAATTAGGATATTTAACAGGAACGTCCTATAGGAGATTCAGTTGCTCCAGTTACACACTCCTGGCTCAACCCATTGGAGTAGGTCCAAGGATTTCTTTGCCCAGCTTTTTCTTATCACTGCTCACATTCAAAAACCAAAATGTTCTTCTTGTAGGTCCTCTTCCTGATAATAAGACTATACAGAATTTCAGGAAGGTATTTAGACAGTAGCTTATTGTTCTAAAATCTAAGAGAAAGGTTAGGAAATGTACTAGAGTTAATTAAGGATTATAATTATGTTAACTATATAATGGTAGTTTAAAATAGTTAATTAAAAGTTTAATAGAGCTAGGTAAGGATTATAGTTTTATAACTATATCATAGTAATTTACAGAACTGTGAATATATGACAAATATATGAAAAGCAAAAATCATTTTGTCATCACCCCAACATTTCCACCCTGCTCCAAGCAGGAAATTGAAAACACTCTCAGGAAAGCTCCTGACCTTTACAGCAATCCCAGGCTTACCTTCTTTGGGAAGTGCCCTCCGGAGCTGTGCCCAGGCTGGTCTGGAGCTGGGAGCAGCCCTGCCCCACCCAGCCCCTCTCAGCAGCAGCACCTGCCCTGCTCAGGGCGGCTCCTTCCCCCCACAGCTCCTGGCCAGCGCTGGGAGCAGCTCCAGGGCCGGCTGAGAGCTGTCCCTGGCAGGCAGCAGAGTCCTGGCCCAGCACAGCGCCCTGGGCTGCAGGACCCTGCTCTGCAGGACAGCCCTGGGCAGCCCTGGCTGCTCTGCACAGGAGATGAGCAGAGAATGCACTCACAGGGTCTGTGGGCATTGGGATGTTCCAGCTTTAGGAGATCTCTCCAGGAGCTGCAGCTGCATTGTCCTGCAGCCAGAGGTTCCTGTGCCAAGGGCTGGCAGTGATTCTGCCCCAGGCACTTCTCAGCCCCTTCCCAGCCCTGACTGATTGAAGCTCTCTGTGCCTCTGTGCTGTGCCCGGGCTGGCTGCAGGCAGTGCCCCAGCCCTGCTGGGCTGGGAGAAGAGCTGCTCAGCAAGAGAAATGTGCTTTTGAAGCTCTGCTTGGTTACCAGGATCACCCTCTGTGCCAGGAGCCCGGCCCAGCTCAGCAGCACAGACACAGCACAAGGACTTTAATGACTCTCTGGGGCTTTGTGCTCAGGCCCTGAACATCAGGCCCTGAGAGGGAGCTGCAGAAACCTCTCCAGAACTCCAAGTCAGAATCCAACTCCAAAGTTTCTTGGACTTTTAATGGGTCCCACTGAGGGACAAGACTGAGAAAGTGTCCCCAGGCCCCAGGCAGAGCAGAGAACTGGAGGCACTGATGGCAGGTGGGGACAAAGAGAAGCCAAGTCTTGGTGCCCTGGGGCACAGCAGGGTCTGTGCCACCAAGGGCTGGGAGGAGACACCTTGTCCTGAGGCCCTGGGGCCTCCTGGCACAGCCCCAGCCAGGCTGGGCACTGTCACCCCCTGGTCCTGCCCTCAGCATCCCCCCCTACCCCACATCCCAGTGGCCTCAAGGATCTGCTGGAAGGAGTCCCTGGGGAGCCTTGGTCAGGAATGGCCCTGGGGGCTCCTTCATGCTCCCAGGGACTGAAAGTTCTTCAAAGGACTTTGGCTTTTGCTTTTGCCTTGGAGTGTCTGAGAGCTTTGTTCAATCCTGGCCTCCAATTATCTGCTGTAATTAGTCCCTGGAGAGACTTTGTCGATAACAACACTCAGTGGGGCTCATTAATGCTTCAAGGTACTTCAGTTCTTTTAAGGTACTTGGTGTTTCCCTTTTGATCCAGACTCTGTGCGAGGTTTGTGCAATCATGGCCCCAATTATCTGCTTTAACGAGTCCCTTGAGAGCTTTGTACTGACACTCGGTGGAGTTCATTAATACTTTGAGATACTCAACTTTTTTCATGTACTTTGGATTTTCCTTTCCACACTGAGAGGTTTTTGTGCTGTTTTGAGTCTCTGAGAGGTTTTTGTGCCATCCTGGTCTCCAGTTCTCTCCTCCAAAGAGTCCATAAGGAGCCTTTGTTGGGGATGGACCTCAGTGGGACCCATGAATGCATTGAGACATTTTGGGTGTTTGCTCTTGATTTTAACTCCTGGACAGGTTTGTGCAATCTCCTCTCAGGCCCTGAGGTTCCAGGGCTCAGCTCCAAATGCACCATGGGGCACATTAGGATCAAGGAAGTTCTGACAAACCATGGCTCTGCCTTGATTTCCCTCTGCTCTCGTGCAGTTCATCAGGAAGTTTCTGTAGTGGTTTTGGTTCATCAATTTGAGATTCCTTGGGCAATGCATCAATTAGTGTGGTGGGTTTAGTGATGTCTAATTACCAGCGCACACAAAATAATATAGTTACTAATTTCCTGCTGTGAGGTAGGATAAGGAGAAAGGCAAAGTGGGATCAAAAGTTTAAAACAGCATAAAGAAAAGTTTATTAGTAGTAACTAAAAGAAAGAGTAATAAGAATCAGGACAAAACTTTCAGAACACTCTTCTTCTCGCCACAACTTTTTCTTCGTTATTGACAACGTAAGGAGACAAAACCTAAAATTTTCAGTCAGTTTACCACCTCTAGAATAGTCCTTCTTCACTTCACTTAGGGAGAGGAGTCAATCTTTTTCTTGCTATGGAGTCTTCTCCATAAGGAAACAGTTCTCTTGTGGCTCTCAAGTTCCATGAATAGCAGCCACTCGGAAAAAGTGTAATAGTGAAATCCCTGCCATTTTTTCACAGCTTTTCCCACAGCTGTGTTTATGGGCCATGTCAGCTTATGGGGTATTAGTTTAAAGATGAGTTGTTCAAGACCAGAGGTTCTCTTCAACTGCTTCTGAAATCATCTCTGGGAACAGAGGTCTTCTTCTCTCCCTGAGGGCACAGGGTCTCATCACTCTGCTCTCTTTCTCTGTTCAAACTTCTCATGGGATCTCAGCTACTTCAACATTTGCTTACTTTTGCATGGAGGCCTTTGCAGAAACAAGTCATCTCCCCATACTTTTCAATGCCTTATAGGGAAAAAGAGAGTCTGATGTATCAATGACATCCTTCTCCATAGCTTTACCAGAGGATTTCAACCCCAAGATCAAGGCATCTCCTCATCCCTCCGATCTGGGACTCAACTTCCTCTTCATTGACCTCGGTGTCTTCATGTTGCTCCTCTGTGTGCCTGCCCTGTGTCCTTTTCTCTCACTGGAGGGAGGATGGCAGCACTGCCAGAGTCAATATCTGCCCGGGGCTGCAGATGGTTCCGTGACCCCAGCGGGACTCGGTGGCCAATTCTAATTTTGGCCATGGTTCTTGGACATGAGGACCAGTTCTTTTCCATAGGAATGGAGGAATATAGCCCCAGTGTTTCAGGGGGAGACAAGAGGTGACCACCAGATGACAAGGAAATTGGTCTTCTTGATTCCATGAGGCAGCACAGTGTCACAATGGCCCCTTGGTTCCATGAGGTTCCGTAGTGTCACCGTGGTGTCCTTGGACCTGCATTGTCACAACTGACCCATGGTTCCATGAGGTTCTGCAGTGTCACTGTAGCAGTCAGAGGCCCTGCAAGGCCTCCCTGGCAGTCACTCACCTAAGATAAGAAATGCCTAAGTCACGGTGACAGGACCAAAGAAGCCCCTCTTCTGCATTCAGACCCTTCTTATCTCTCTGTAAGGGTATTGGTGTATTCTCCTCAACTCTGGCGACTGGACAATTTCCAGCATACTGGTGCCCTATATAAATGCCCATTTCTGTCCATTTCAGCAGAAAAGCTGTCACTGCCACCTTCACAGGAGCTGAAATTAAAGAACACTACTTTGGAACTGCATACAGCATTCCTGGACAGGCTGAGCCTATCAGCCCAGCGCTATCTGAGACACCTATGGCAGCCCAGGTTGGATGGATCCCTGGGACCCCAGGTTGCATTATGTGGCCACCCGAAGGGAGCACTGGCATCCTGGCACCCCTGAGAGCAGCATTCCTCATGAATTGTCACTGCCTCAGGCGGCGATGGCCCCTTGAAGGTAACTTCTCTGTTACAGAACAAGTTATCTGAAGAGGCATCTGATGAACCTGTATATTGCCATCTGGGATGAAATCTTCAGGAGTTGGACGTTGGACGGCAGACCACTCACCCAGCAGTTCCTTGACCCACATTCGGCTGAAGACGTGTAAGTTTAAAACAGCCTTTTTGCGTGCTTTTATTTTGGGTCCCTTTTTAGTTTTTCTTTCTTTTTTTTTTTTTTTTTTTCTTTTTACTGCTTGGGGCGGGGAAAGGGAGCGATACTGAAATGGGAGCAAAATCGAGTAAATTAAAATGATACCAGAATGAGAGAGACTTATATTTACAAATCCTAGAAATCCTATCTGCTAACAGCTTTTCTTTCTCTAAAGGCAATCTTTCAAAAACTAACTAGAAAAAAAGTTATAGAATAGATTGTTTTCCAGTTTCCAGATACTAACAGACACACTATTGGTTTGGATTCTTTTTGGGACACAGTAGGGACAAGAATATACACTTTCCAGATTAATGAAAACTTTTCTGTAACTAAGTTTCTACCTCGATTTCACTCAATTACTAAAGCAGTCGGAAAGACAAATTCTCTGCAGCTTCCTTCTGCTGAGGAAATTCCACCCTTATCTTTCTCAACAGACACTGTCCCTTCAAATGCTAATTTGCCAGATAACATTCCTCTCTCAGTCCCTGGGACGGGGAACACAGACATTGTACCACCCCACCCACCCGCGGGGTCCGTGGAGCCCACCCATCCCTCGCTCCCCCTCGGACGCGGCGAGCGCGGATTCCGCTCCGCGGTCCCGCAACACGCGGCGCGCTGCGCGCCCCGTGCCCCGCTCAGTGTTGGGCTGTACCTGTGTCGGTTTCCATCGGGAACGCCCTGCCTCACCCCAAAACCTCCGCGCAGCCCCCGTGACTCCCCCAGCCCTGCAGCCGTGCCTCCCAGCCCCGCTGCGGCTCTCCCCAGCCCGCTCCCATCCCTGCCTGCCTGCCCGCCGCAGCCCCGCCGTGATGGCAGCAGCTCCCCCAGCCCCACCGCCTCCTCTGCCCCGCTCCTCCCTTGCCCTCATCCCCAAGCGCTGCACCCACCCACCCACCCTCAGCGCCCCCCGAGCGGCACCTCCGAGACCCCCACGGGGGCACCCCACTTCCCCACGCACCTCAGCCCTGCGCAGGCTGTGCCACAGTGGCGCTGCCATTGCCGCTCCACTGCTGCCTCCCTCTAGCCAAGCCCAGCCAGCTGCCCCCTCACACTCTGTCCAGCCCCCCACACCCCTGCCAACCCTCGCTCCAACACGCCCAACAAAGCGTAGTGCACCTCCTGCTCGCTCTCACTCCTCATCTGAGCACAGTGAGTCTGATAGGGACACAGAGGACATTGATCCATGGGCTCTAATCAAAATGGAAGCGACTTGGGCAGGGGATTGGGAACTAGCTCAGAGAATTTCTGCCTTCCCAGCAATTTATATCAAGGGGAAAAGAGGGGGGACCACTGAAACAACGTGGGAACCTAACACAAATAAAGAACTGGTGCAACTATGAAATATAGCCAAAGAATAGGGTAGAAGTTCAGAAATTTTCAGAAATTCCTGGAAGCTCTTTTCAGCACATATTTTGGTACCTCATGACCTTAAAAACATTTCCCACTGCCTTCTTTCCCCAGCAGAATATATGCTGTGGGAAAGGCATTGGAAAAAACAATTTAAAACTTTATCAGACATCTATGCACAAGATGCAAATAGGCCAGATTTTACAGTCCAGCAGCTGGCTGGAGAAAGGGATTTACAGAAACCCTGTGACCAAGCTAACACCTTACTTAAGGCAGCACTACAAGACTTGGCTATTGCAGCAAAAACCTCCTTGCTCCTTACCCCAGATGACTCTACCCCTACCCAACACTTCTCTAGTATTAAACAAGGAGTAGATGAAAGCTTTATCAAGTTTGTAGACAGAATTAAAAATGCTCTGGAAAACCAGATAGAGAGCACAAGAGGCAAGAAAAGAACTATTGTGCCAGCTTGCCTTATCAAATGCAAATGAACAATGTAAAACAATTCTGAGGCCCTACCCTTGGGTACAGAACCCACCAGAGAGCAAATGGTGGAAAGCTGTACACGTCATTTGTCCTCTGAAAACACAGTGGCCCAAGCCGTTGCTAAGGGCATTGCAGAAGGAGTTTCTGGTGCAGTTGCAGCAGTAACTTCCAAAGACCAGGCCTGCTGCTATCACTGTGGGGAATTTGCACATTTTATAAAGGACTGTCCGGACAGGTCACCTACCCAAAACCCCCAAAACACCTACCAAAGACCCCAGAACCAGCAGTGCTACCAGCAAAGTTCAGGAAACTTCCAGTGGAGCGCGGCCAGGCCCCGCGCAAAGGCAACAAATCAAAAGCCATCCAGAGCCAACCATGCATCATCCCAGGAGATTCCAGGCCACATGGAGAGGATCCAACCCACAGAGCGATACAGATGGGAACACGGTGCCAATTGGTAACTGCTCTGTCTATTGACTTTAATAATAAGGATGTTTATCATGTTCCCACAGGAAAGCATGGGCCAAAAGGGGTTATTTTTTTGACATTTTAGTTATAGATGACACTCTCCATGGCCCAGAGGAAATCTTTGTTGTTCCAAAAGTACAAACAGTGCACCCAGGACAAGAAATCTCAGTCCAGCTGTGCTGCACGGACTCACAATTTTTCCTTTCATGAGGAATTCTGATCGCACAAGCCTTTCTACTCCCAAAGAATCACAGGGAACAGCTTCCTCTCAACCCTACAGAATGTGGGCACAAGACTGGGTTCATACTGGGATCATACTGGGAAGGACTGGAACCATACTGGGAGTGCCTGGAACTATTATAGGGGTGAATGGGAACACCTGGGAACATGCTGGGATCATGCTGGGATCACACTGGGAGTGACCGGGATGATACTGGGATCACACTGAGTATAACTGGAAGTGACTGGGACCATACTGGGGGTGACTGGGAGCCACAGGGCCCATGCTGGGAGTGGCCTGGGGGGAGCTGGGGGAACTGGCCCAGCTGGGGCTCAGGGTTGTTCTCCCCCAGAACTGACCCAGGTCCTGCTGCCACACCTGGCCCCACAGAGCTGAGGGACAGGGCACAGCTGAGGGACAGAAGACAGGGACAGGGGACAGGGACAGGGGACAGCCAAGGGACAGGGGACAGGGACAGGGGACAGGGACAGGGGACAGTTGGCATGGACAGAGCACAGCCGAGGGACAGGGGACAGCTGAGGGACAGGGCACAGGGACAGGGACAGGGCACAGCCAGGGAACACGGCCTGGCCGAGGGACACTGAGCCCCAGCACTTTGGGCTGTTGCCCTTGGGCTCCCAGCACAGGCCCAGGGGCAGAATCCCCTCCAGAAACTGTTGTTTGCTTTCAGCTCTGCTCTGGAACATTCCCCAGGAGCCCCTGCAGTGGCTGCAGCCCAGCCGGGTGCCCAGGGCCACCAAAGCCGCTCCAGCAGTGCCCTCCTGCCCCGGGCAGGGCACGGAACACCCAAGGAAAGGCTCGTGCTGGGCTCAGGGCAGGGACAGGGCACTCCCCTGGTGCTGCCACGGGCACAGCAGAGCCGGCCTGGGCAAAGGATTGGGATCAATGTCCCATGGAATCCCAGCAGGGATTACTTCTCATTGCACTGCTCTCATTGGATTGGTTATCAATTCCAATCATTTCCCCATGGAATTCCCATGGCAGTGGGTTAGGGAGTAGGTCCATCCATGGAATTCTCACCTGACTGGGATGAGAGTGAGATCTGGCCATGGAAATTCCATGGCAATTCCTGCATTCCCAAGTCCCCCATTCCTGAATCCCTCATTCCCATAGGAATTGCCCTTCCCTTCCCACACCCACCTTTGTGCTCCAGAGCCTCCCGACCATATCTGATGTATTTTGGGGGCCTTTCCACACAGGTGTGTCCCAGGTAATGCTTCATCTGCTCCACCATGATCCCTTTGTGTTCCCAGCACCTCTGGGATATCCAGACGGCACTGTTGGACACTGCAAAGCTCCTGGATCCCAGCTGGAAGGAGATGAAATCCCAGCCCTCGTAGCCGTACTGGTGGGATCCATGGACGCTCTGTTGGACAGGAGGTCACAGCTGGAAACCCCCTGCACTGTGTGGAGACCTGGGAACGAGGAGAGAACAGACCCATGGAGTAGTGTCCCAGCCCCTGGGAGCCCCTTGGAGCTCCCTGGATTCCCATCCCCAGAGATCCCATCCCAGCCCCTCAGAGTCCTCCATTCCCACAGATCCCAGCCCAGCCCCCGGCTCCCCCCACTCCCCCTGCTCTGGTTGTACCGGCCCCATCTCCAGCTCACTGTCGGCCACGGGCCAGTTCCTGTCCTTGAGCTGGGTCTGGCTGTCCCAATATCCCAGCTCCGGCTATCCCAATATCCCAGCTCTGGTTATCCCAATATCCCAGCTCTGGCTGTCCCAATATCCCAGCTCTGGCTATCCCAATATCCCAGTTCTGGTTATCCCAATATCCCAGCTCTGGCTGTCCCAATATCCCAGCTCTGGCTATCCCAATATCCCAGCTCAGCTCCCGCCCCCATCCCTGGTTTCTGTGCCTCCATCCGGCCCCGCTCGCTGCCGCAGCGCTCGCAGGGGGTCCCGTCCACGTCCCCCACAATCAAGGACTGGGGGACCCCCGGGCCAGGGTCTGACAGCACCACTTCCAGGAACTGCAGGGAGTGGAGAACTAGGGGGACATGGAGATTTGGGGATCCAGGGTGGTCCACAGGCCAAGGAAAAGGGGGACATGAAGAGATGGCAGAGCTGGGAAGGAGGTTCAGGGGCTGAGAGCCAAGGAAAGGGGGTGCAGGGACTGGGAGAGCTGGGATGGGGTGTCCAGGGAATCCTGTGCCCAGGAAAGGGGGTGCCAGGGCTCCTGAGTGTAAGGAAAGGAGGAGCTGGGAGCTGGGAAAGGCAGGAATGGGGGCCCAGACGTCCCAGGTCAGGGAAAAGGGTGGGGCTGGGGGTTGGGAGAGGTGGGGGATGGGAACATGTTGAATTGGTGCCGGATAAGGGGGTGCAGGGGGGTCTCAGTGCCGGGCAAAGGGGTAAAAGGGTGTCTTGGTTCTCAGGAATGGGGGCGCAGGGGGGTCTCAGGGTCATGGAAATGGGGGGGCAGGGATGGAGAGGTAGAAGGGAGTTCCAGGGGTCCTTGAGCCCAGGAAAGGGGAGTCCAGGGTCTCCCAAAAAGGGGTACCAGGGTGGGAACACCCGGGGTGTTTGGGAAGGGGGAGTTCAGAGGGTCTCTGGCTTTGCACAAAGGTGGGGCTGGGGGCTGGGAAAGGCAGCAATGGGGGTCCAAGGTGTTCCAAGGCGTTCCAGGATCAGGCACACGGGAAATCTAGAGGCTGGGAGCAGGGAAAAGGGGAGCAGGGGGTCCTGATGTCTGGAAATGGGGGATTCAGGGGGGTCCCTGTGCAGGATAAGGGGAGCAGGGGGGGTCCCGGTGCCGGCAATGGCGATTCAGGGTCCCGGTGCCGGGGTCCCACTTCCCCCTCGCCCGCCAGGAGCGCCCCCAGCCCCAGCGCTGGAGCCACCGCGCTGCTCCTCCTCACTCCCAGTATGATCCCAGTATGATCCCAGTAGGATCAGTCACCCAGGAGCTGCTCCCAGTATGATCCCAGTACAGCCCAGTCACTCCTGGCATCCCCCCACCCCTCTCTGCGTTCCGACCTGTCCCGGCTCTATCCCCGCCCCTCCCGTGGCTGCGGGGAGGAGGAGGAGGAGGGAGGAAGAGGCGGAGCGGCAGCGGGAGCAGCAGGAGGAGCGGGGAGGATGAACCGCGGGGCTCCGGCTCTGCCTGAGCTCGCAGCACCCCGGGAGCGTCGCCCCATCCCGCAGGTGCCCGGGCAGGGGGAGCTGGCCCCAAATATCCCGGGGCTCCCTGGGTTTGGGGTTTTTGGGGGGATGTTTGGAGCTGGCGGGGCTCCAAGGCCGAGCCGCAGCTGCCCTCGGGGGGACATCGGGGGTCCCCGGGAGGTGTTTTTGGGGGGTCCCGGTGCGGGTGGCGGCAGAGCCCCGGCGGGGCCGGGGGGATGCGGGTCCCCCCGCGGTGCGGGTTGGGCTTCCCGGCCGGGCCCTCCGAGCTCTGCCGGGGCCGCGTGGGGACCGCGCGGGAGCGGCGGGAGCGGCGGGGGGACCCCGGATTTGGGGAGCCCCGGGAGAGCCGCGGCTTCCCTGGGCGGGAGCGCAGAGAGAGGAGAGCCCCAGGAGCCCCAGCGGGGACCCCGAGAGGGGGGACCCCTGGCAGTGCCGGCACCCGGCAATGGGGGTGCTGGGGCTGGAGGGGCGGCATGGCCGGGAAAGGGGTTCGGGGGTACCGGGGCCGCCAGGGGCTGCTCCCAGCAGGTGCCCAGTTCCTACCCCTGTGTGCTTCCAGTTTCCTGGGCACTCCCAGGATGAGCCCAGTCAGTCCCAGTATCACCCTGGTCACTTCCCCTCACTCCCTGCAGGATTCCTGTTTCTCCCAGTATGAGCCCAGTCATTCTCAGTCATTCCCCATTATGACGCTATTTGCCCTCAGCAAGTCCCAGTTGCTCCCACTTTTCTCCAGTGTGTTCCCACTTCTCCCAGTTGCTCCTAGTATAGTCCCAGTCACTCCCAGTATGATCCCAATATGAGTCCAGTATGATCCCAGTCTGCCCCAGCAGGGCCCCAGTCACTCACACTTGCCCCCAGCATGGTCCCAGTTGCCCCCAGCACATTCCCAGTGGCTCCCAGTGTGGTCCCAGTCACCACCTGCATGTTCTCAGGTACTCCCAGTACATCCCAGTTGCCTGGAACATTCCCAGAGTCTTTGCCAGGCACTCCCAGTTACCTCAGCATGGTTCAGCTGCCCCCAGTTTTATCCCAGTCACTGCCAGTACATCCCAGTTGTCACCTGCATGACTCCTGTCATTCCCAGTTGCTCCCAGTTGCTCTCAGGGTGTGTGCATTTGGCTCCCAGCATGGGCCTGGCAGCTCCCAGTAACCCCCAGTCAGGGTCCCTTGGCACCCACTGTAATCCCAGTATGATCCCAGTCACTCCCAGTATGATGCCAGTGCCCCCCAGTGTGATCCCAGCTGCTCCCTGTCAATGCCAACATGACCCCAGTAACCACCAGTATGATCCCTATGGCTCCCAGTCTCTCCCAGTATATCCCAGTCACTCCCAGCATGCTCCCAGTCCCTCCCAATTCCTCCCAGTTACTTTCAGCATGATTCCAGTTGTTCACAGCCACTCCCAGTCAATCCCAGTATGATTCCAGTCACCCTCCATGGACCAGGCTCCTCCCAGTCTCACCCAGCATGGACCCAGCTGCTCCCACTGTGATCCCAGTATGATCCCAGTTGCTCCCAGAATAGTTGCAGTTGTTCCCAGTTCCTCCCAGTATGATCCCAGGTGTCCCTAGAATAGTCCCAGTCCCACTCAGCATGGTCCCACTCACTCCCAGCTGTCCCCAGCATGGTCCCAGCTGTTCCCAGTGTGGTTCCAGTCCCCCCAGTATGGTCACAGACACTCCCAGTATATTCCAGTTGGCCCAGTAAGGTTCTGGTGACCTCAGAATGATCGCAGTCTTTCCCAGTTACTCCCAGTTGCCTCCAGCATGATCCCAGTTTCTGGCAGTTGCCCAAAGTGTGGTCCCAGTCGCTCCCAGTATGAACCCAGTTTCCCCATTTGTGGTCTCAGTCCCCTCAGCACAGTTCCAGTACCTTCCAGTTGGTCCCAGTTGCTTCCAATGTGTCCAGATTTTCCTCCCAACATGGGCCCAGTAGCTCCCAGTGACCCCCAGCCAGGATCCATTCACACCTGCTGGAATCCCAGTGGCTCCCAGGATGGTCCCAGCTGCACCCAGTCCCCCCCAGTATGGTTCCAGTCACTCCCAGTATGGTTCCAGTCCCCCCCAGTATGGTTCCAGTCACTCCCAGTATGATTCCAGTCCTGCCCAGAATGACTCCCTGTCACTCCCAGGGTGGGCCCAGTTGCTCCCAGTCACCTCCAGCATGGTTCCAGTCACAGCCAGCACACTTCCAGTCATTCCCAGTATGATGCCAGCCAGTTCCAGTAGGATCCCAGTATGAATCCAGCATGGGCACAGCTGCTCCCATTATCATCCACTGTGGTTCCAGTTGTTCCCATTTACCCCCACTGTGGTTTCAGTCTCTCCCAGTGTATCCCAGTTGCTCCCACCATGTTCCCAGTCACTCCAGTTGTCCTCAATTGCTTCCAGCCTGATCCCAGTTGCTCCAAGTAAGATCCAGTAGGATCCCAGTTGCCCCCAGCATGCTTTCAGTTGCTTCCTGTTCTCCCCAGTGTGATCCCAGTTGCCCCCAGTTGTCCCTTGTATCAACCCCATCACTCCCCATATGATCCCAGTTGCTCCCAGCATGGTCCCAGTCATGCCCAGTTGTCCCCGGTGTAGACCCACTCACTTCCACTCGCTCTCAGTTCTCCCCAGCATAGTCCCAGTTGTTCCCAGTGTGTTCCCAGTCACCCCAGTAAGGTTACAGACATCCCCAGTAAATCCCAGTTGCCTTCAGCATCTCTGTGGTCATTCCCAGACACTCCCAGTGATCCCAGTAAGGTGCTTGTTATCCCAGTATGATCTCAGTCATGCCCAGTATGTCCCAGTTGTCTCCAGCCTGCATCCAGTCATTCCCAATTCCTCCAGTTTGCTTGCAGCATGATCCCAGTTTTTCTCAGTTGCTCCCAGTAGCCCAAAGTGGGATCCCAGTTGCTTCCTTTCATCACCAGTATGAGCCCAGTAACCTCCAGTATGATCCTTGTCACATGCCAGCACTCCCAGTATGGTCCCAGTATAATCCCAGTAACTTCCAATCACTTGCAGTATGGTCCCAGTTGCCTCCAGCTACATCAGCCCAGTCAATCCCAGTATGATGCCATTTGCTCCCAGAGTGCTCCAAGTTGCTCCCAGTCACCCCCAGTACAGGGATGCTGTGCATGGTGTGTTCCCAGTCACTCTCAGACACTCCCAGTATTAGTCCAGTCCCTCCCAGTATGATCCAGAGATGACGCCAGTGTGCTCCCAGTCAGTGACAATATGAACCAGTTGTGCTCCACACGGTTCCAGTTGCCCCTTTCACCCTCACTGTCCCTCCCAGTCTCTCCCAGTGTCCCCCCATTCCTTCCAGCATATTCCCACTCACTCCCAGTTCCTTCCAGCGCGATCCCATTTGCTCACAACCGCTCCCAGTCAGCCTCAGTGTCGTGGCACTCACTGCCAGTATGATCCCAGTCACCTCCAGCATGATCCCAGTATAAGCCCAGTCGTTTCCAGTCATCCCCAGCAGGCACCCAGTGACTCCCAGTTCCTCCCAGTTGCTCCTAGCATGATCCCAGTTGCTCACAGCTGCTCCCAGTCACCCTCATCATGCTCCCAGTCACTCCCAGTATATCCCATTTGCCCCCAGCATGGTCTCAGTTGCCCCCGTAGGCTCCTACTCTGTGTCAGTACGATCCCAGTCTCCCTCGGGGTGACTGCAGTCTGCCCTGGCATGGGCCCAGCTGCTCCCAGTATGATTCCAGTACAATCCCAGTACAAACCAGTCCTTCCCTGTGCTGGCACTCCTGGCATCCCCGAGCCCTCTCTGCGTTCCCCCCTCCTGATCTCCTGAGAGGAGCCCCAAGGGCCGGCAGTGCCCAGGCAGGGTCCCCAGGCAGCCCCAGTTTGGATGTGCAGCCCCCAGTTTCCCCAGTTTGCCTCTCCTTTGGCCCGGGCCGGGTTCCCCCCTGGAACAGCGGCTGGGAGCAGCCGAGAGCCCCGCGCTGCCCGTCCCGACCTGTCCCGGCTCCATCCCCGCTCCTGCCGCGGGCTGCCGGGGCTGCGGGAACGGGAACCGAGGGTGTCCCTGCTCCTGGGGGAGGAGGAGGAGGGAGGGAAGGGCAGGGATGAAGGAGGAGCGGGAGGTGGGGATGGGGAGGAGGAGGAGGAGGGGGTATGGAAGGGGAGGGATGGAAGAGGAGAAGGAGGTGGGGATAACGAAGAGGAGGAGGAGGAGGAGGGGGGATGGAAGGGGAGGGGCGGCAGGAAGAGGAAGAGGAGGGACAAAGCGGATGGAGCAGAGCAGAGAGAAGCGCGCGGTCAGCCCTGCCTGAATTCGCAGCCCCCACCTGTGGGATCATCGCCCCCCATCCCGCAGGTGAGCGGGGAGGGGGAGCTCGGGCCAGGTCTCCTGGGGGGTGCCTGGGTTGAGTTTTTTGGGGAGATGTTTGGAGAAGGAAGAACTGCGAAGCTGAGCGGAAAAGTCCCCTTGGGGGGACTCCTTGGAGCCCCGGCAGCCCAGAGCAGGGAAGAAGGGGAGAAGGGAGCCCGGGAGCCCAAACAGCCCCGGCACCCCTAAATGGGGAGAGCCAAGAGGGGGGAGCTTTTGGGATTGCTGGGACTCCCGGCAGCCTGGGGAGGGCGGACAGCGAGGAGAAGGGGGACCCCCAATCCAAGCGTGACCCCAGCAGCTGGGACAGGGGGGAGCCCCGAACAGCAAAGGGGAGGGAGCAGGGACGGGGAACTCCTGGGAGGCTTTTTCAGGGCTGGATCTCGGTGTTTGGGAGGTTTTTATGGAGCCCAGGTGGCCAGGGACTTGTAGAGATGGACTGGGACAGAGGGAGCTTTAAACTCAACGTGCTCATCCCTTGTTTTCCCCAAACCAGGATTTCCCATTCCCAGCCCCTGGGAGGCTGCGAGGAAGAGGAAGAGCCTCTCCTTGTCCTTCCTCCCCCAGGGCAGGAGCTGAGGATGGAGAGCAGGGAGGACAAATCCCCGCGGCAGAACCTGGTGGAAGAGGCCGTTTTGATCGGCTCCAGGGCGCAGGAACCCGACGGGGAGGAAAAGCCCCGGAGATCCCGCACGAGGAGGGGCTGCAAACGCAGATCACGGGGATCTGAGGGGGAAAGACCCACCCTGGGCCGGGGAGGCGGCCGGAGATGGAGCCAGAGCTCGGAGCTGGGGGTCCCTGAGCAGCTCCATGATGGGGAGAAGCCCCACAAGTGCTCGGAGTGTGGGAAGAGCTTCAGGTGGAGCTCCCACCTGATCATGCACCAGAGGATCCACACTGGGGAGAAACCCTACGAGTGTGGGGAGTGTGGGAAGAGCTTCAGCCGGAGGTCCCACCTGATCAAGCACCAGAGGATCCACACTGGGGAGAGGCCCTACGAGTGTTCCAAGTGTGGGAAGAGGTTTCAGACGAGCTCCTGTCTCCTCCAGCACTATCGGGTTCACACAGAGGAGAGGCCCTTCAGCTGCCCCGACTGCGGGAAGGGATTCAGGGAAAAGTCAAAACTCATCCAGCATCGCCGCATCCACACTGGGGAGAGGCCCTATGAGTGTTCTGAGTGTGGGAAGAGCTTCAGCTGGAGATCCAGCCTGATCGTGCACCAGAGGATCCACACTGGGGAGAGGCCCTACGAGTGTTCCAAGTGTGGGAAGAGGTTTCAGACCAGCTCCTGTCTCCTCGTACATGAGCAGAGTCACACAGAGGAGAGGCCCTTCCGCTGCCCCGACTGCGGGAAGGGCTTCAACCGCAACTCCAACCTCACCGTGCACCGGCGCATCCACACTGGGGAGAGGCCCTACGAGTGTGGGGAGTGTGGGAAGGGTTTCAGACAGAGGTCTCACCTGATTGAGCACCAGGTGATCCACACTGGGGAACGGCCCTATGAGTGCTTGGAATGTGGGAAGAGCTTTGGGCGGAGCTCACACCTGAGAACACACCAGCACATCCACACTGGGGAGAGGCCCTACGAGTGTGGGGAGTGTGGGAAGGGTTTCTCAGAGAGCTCAGCCTTGACCCAGCACCAACGGAGGCACCAGTAAGGGAAGCCCTGTGAGTGCCCCGAGTGAGGGAAGAGCTTGGAGTGAGGGAAGAGAGTGAGGGAAGAGCTTGGTGCGCTGCTCCAGCTCCATCCCCCATGGGAGGATCCGGGCTGGATGATCCCCAGTGACCCCTGTTGGGCAGAGCCCTGGTGCCCCCGTATGGGGAATAAAACAGAGAGTAAAGCAATAGAGCTGATAAAGGGGCCTGATATCTGAGGCCTGACTGAGCAGAAACTGTGGGAGACACAGACACAGTTTAAGTCTCCCTGGGCAAGAAGTGACCAAGCAACGTGGTGTGAGACTTTGTGATAAAATAATGTTACCAGGTGATGTCATGTCATGAAGAATGTGTAACCAATGAGAAAATGTACCAAAAACAGAGCCCTGTATAAGGACCCTACAAGTAAATCCCTGTATAAACACCTGGTACACACAATAAAATTGGCTTTGGTCTAATCTCGGATGTCCCCGTCTCTCCCTGGTGGATAACCCTGTTGTGGGTGATCCCCGTTGGGTGGGGGGAAGGTGTTGGAGGGATTTCTTTCCCTTCTCCTCGTGCTGCCGTGGTTTGGTTGGTAATAAATTCCCTCCCTGTGCCCGGGCTGGGTCTGTTGTCCCCGTGCCGCTGCTTGGGGCGGGATCTCTCCCGTTCCTTCTCTGCAGTCCCGGGCCTCTCCTCAGCCAATGAGAGAATGCGGTGGACACGAGTCAGCCAATCAGAGAGAGCGGCGCTGATGACTCACCAGTTGCCGGGCAGACCCGCCGCAGGCAGTGTTCCCCACCCGGACCCCGCCCTCCCTGCCCAGTGCCGGCCCCGCCGTGGGGTCCCCCCAAGTCCCTCCCCAGTGCCCCCATAAACTGGGCTGGGTTTAGCTGGGAAGCGTTACTGGGAACACTGGGAGCAGGCGGGCAGGGGCAGAGTGACAGCAGGGATGGGGGTACACAGGACCCCCCCAAAATCAGCGTGGGGATGGAGCGGGGGATCCCGGCTGGGCCCGAGGCCACAGGGAAGCTCTGCGGCCGCCGGCGGCTCAGGAGCTCTGTGGGCAGAGAAACAGGGGTGACACCGGGCTGGGGGCCCCGGGGGGAGCACCCACAGTCTTGGGGAGAGGGGACATGACCCCCGGGACCCCCCTTGACCCACTTGCACAGGTAGAAGCCGAGCCCCAGCACCAGGAAGACAAAGCCCAACTCGTAGTCCCTGATCCCCGTCTGCATCTTGCTGCTGGTGGCGTCCCACGGCATCTCTGGGAGGCCTGCAGGCATCAGGACCCCCCAAAACCTCTCACAGACACCCCAAGCCTCTCCAAGCACCCTCCTGATTGCTCCCAGTCCACCCAGGACCCCCTGAAACTTGCCATGATCCCTTCCTCACCTCCCCAGGACCCACCAAAGCGTCTCCCATCCCTTTCAGAATCCCACAACCCCCTTCCAGTCTCCCCCCACCACCCCAGTACGTCTAAACCCTCTCCCAGTCCCTTCTCAGCCCCACCAGGACTCAACCAAACATTTCCCAGTCTCTTTCCAGCACAACCAACCTCATCCCAATCTCTGCTTTTCCATCCCAAATCTCCATCCAGCTCCTCCAGGCTCACTCTAGTCCCTCCCAGTCACACCCAGTACCCCCAAACTCCCTTCCAGTGCCCACCAGGACCCCCAGAACCTCATCCCACCAGCTTCTTCTCTGCTGAATTCCTAGAGGAAGACCAGGCCCAGCTACTACCAGACCTTCAGAGAAAACTCCACCCTTCTAGAGATCACCACTTCAGCAGCATTTCATCTGCCACTCCAGGAGGAGCAGCCACCATTTTAACTGGACTACTACCAACACCCTGACTCCTCAGGGTGTCAGGTTTCTGCCTCCATCACTAGTTTCATTTGTACTAATTGCATTTTTTAAATTATTATTTTTATTTAGTTTTTTTCCTGGTAAAGAACTATTATTCCCATTCCCATATCTTTGCCTGAGAGCCTTTTGTTAAATTGTGGTAATTTGGAGGGAGGGTGTTTACCTTTTCCATTTCACAGGAGGCTTTTGCCTTCCTTCACAGACTCCTGTCTTTTCAAACCTAGACATGGGCCTTGTTTTTTTTCTATCCCTTGTGTGTGTGTTGTGGGCTCGGGTCTGGCTCTAGATTTTCTTGTGGGCAGGGCTGGCCCTGTTGGCCGTGCGGAGCCCCCGTGGTTTTCTGGGCTTGTGCCAAAGCGTGTTGGGGTGTGTTGAAGGGCGATGCTGAGGGGCTGCCAGGTGCCCATGGCACACCGCCCTGAGAGCGCCCGGTCTGGTCTGATCTTGCAATCTAAGCAGGGTCTGGCCCAGTTAGTACTGGGATGGGAGACCCCCTGGGAATACTGGGTGCTGTGGGCTTCTTTTGCTGCCTGCTGGCCAGAGGGCCTCTGGTGCTTGGGTTTTCTTGGGCAGCCATGGCGAGGGGCAGGAGGGAAGGGGCACGTGGGCCTTGTGTGGTTTTGTGTGCCTTGTGTGTGTGGTGCGGGCTGGGGTCTGTCTCTAGATCCCCTTGTGGGCGGGGCGGCCCTTTTGGGCTTGTCGAGCCCCTTTGGGGTTCTGGGCTTGTGCCCGGAGGGTGGTGTGGTGGGCTGAAGGGCGCTGCTGAGGGGCTGCAGGTGCCTATGGCACACCGCCCTGAGAGCGCCCGGTCTCGTCTGATCTCGGAAACAAAGCTGGGTCGGGCCCTGCTGCTGCTGGGGACAGCGAGGATGACGTCGAGGATGACGTCGAGGATGAGAACCTCTTGCTCCACCTGACCACTGGCAGGCTGAAGATGGTGGACTTTGATTCTGACATGTCCTTTAAAGCCAGGCTCCACAGGGAATTTGCAGATGAGTCCTCACGCAGGGGATGCTCCCAGATTTGGGCATTGCACAGCCTGGCCGGGAACCAAAGGTTCCCCCTTTGCTGGGTGGATGCAGCTGATCCTTCAGTCGGCTGCCAGGCTGCTTTTGGCAGGGCTGGGGCATGGGCTGGGGTGGGTACGAAATGGGAGTGGACTCCTGGCCCTGCCAACAGCCCCCAGCACCCACCGTGCCCCGGGTGGGGCTGGGCTGGGGCAGCCAGCCCGACACAAACAAACCCCCATGGTGGGAGCAGAGGTGGGACTGCAGAGCCTGTGCAGGGGCTGCTTTGCTTTGCAGGCAAGGAAGGGCTTGGGCTGCTCCACTGCCCTTGTTTGCTTTGGGATCACCATGGGGGCAGTGCAGGGGAAGGGAGAAAGCCTGGGCTTCCCTCACCCATGGTGGGTTTTTCCCTGGCATGCAGGGGTTGGGCCTTCCCCAAACCTCTGACAGAGAAGAGATTTTTGACCTTTTTTCTTGTTTCCCTATTTGTCTGTAATCTATTTTCAATAATTTCTTGTTAGTTTTTATAGAGGAAGCATTCTAGGTGTGGTCCAGTCTGGATCAGGAAGTGCGGGGCACCACGGGCAGCTGGGACAAGGGGACAGGAGCCTTCAGCTGACGGGGCTTTCTGGTTTCTCTCCTTGCAGCCGGGCTCTGCGGGTGCTGAGGCTGCTCTGGGCTCTGCCAGGGCCCTGCTGGAGCTCAGCACCGGGCCACAATCAGCCAAAGGAGAAATGGGGTGCCCTGCAGCACTGACTTGCTTGAGCATTTCAGCAGCACAGCTCAAGTTTGCAGAGTGTACACCTCCAAGGTAAAACATGGCACCACTCAAAGCATATACTTGTTCAATAACTTCTGAAATGAAATCAATCTGGGATGACCCCAAATGACGTTTTGCATCTTGCTCAAGCTGTAGCTCAGCCCTTCTCTGAACTGTTCTCTCCCCCACCTGTCTTTTACTTCCCAACGGCTCCCTCTTTTCCCCCAGTGAGTTCCCAGCCCATTCCAGTCTCCATCACACTTGGTGCCTTACTTGGTGCCCCTCACCATGAGGAAGGCCGAGCCCCAGGCTTAGGGACTCATCCTGTCGCTGTCTGAGGAACACCAATGTCTCAGAGATCCGGTGGGATTTTAGTGTCATTCAGAGCTGCTCTCCAGCCCTCAGCTCTCCTCACTGCTGAGTTCCCACTCCCTTTTCCTCGTCCTTGCAGCAGGATGAGCTCTGTGAATCCCCTTGAGCCTCCCCACTCTTCCCAGCCCACGCACCCACCTCAGTTAGGCTGAAGCTGCAGCTTCTCTGTCTCCTCTGGCACACCAGTGCAGTCCCCTGTGCGGGGAGCCCCAGCCCCAGAGCACAGCACTCAGCAGTGCAGTCGGGGCTGGAGCAGCTGCCCTGCAGCCCTGGCTTGGCTCTTTGTGGCAGGGAATGCTCCCTGTGTGCAGCTGTCCCTGCAGGATGGCCCCAGGGCAGAGCCCAGCCGGGCTCCCCCTGCAGCCCCTGAAGCTTGGGGCAGACAGTGGTCCCAGAGCTGAGGTTCACGGGGAGCACCCGGAGCTGTGCCTCGCACTCTGGTGCCGTGTCACAGTCTCGTGTGCAGGGGCAGCTCCAGGGCCTTCTTCCTCTTCCTCCACCCAGGCCAGCTTGGGCACCCTCGGGGGTCTCTGCTCCATGTCCATGACTGGATTTGTGGCTACTTGCAGGAGAGATGCCTCAGAAAACTCCGAGTCAGCAAGTCCTGCTTTCGTGCCTGGAAGGCACCTTCAGGAGAGAAGCCTCAGGAAGGCTCAGGACAGCAAGTCCTGTGCTCTGGTCTCGAGGGCTCCTGCCACAAGGACAGGAGACTCCTGTCAAGGATGGTGCTCTGGCCTCGAGGGCACCGGCAGCAGGGATGGGAGATGCCTCCAGGGCACCAAGTCCCACGCTCTGCCCTCGAGGGCACCTGCAGAAGAGAAGCCTCAGGAAGGCCACGGGTCAGCAAGTCCTGTGGTCTGGCCTCGAGGTCAGCTGCAGGAGTAATACCTCGGAAAAACTCTGGGTCAGACACGAACGAGTGCGCTGTGCAGGGGCTCCTCACAGCACTGCTCTGTCCCGTCCTGTCCCGTCGCATGCACCGAGCACTGTGGCGTGCTCTTGTCACCACCAGCTCCTGTGTCACCACTTGTCACAAAGGGCCCTTGGACACCCAGCTCCGTTCCATGCTGCACCGTGTCACAAAGGGCCCTTGGATACCCTGTCCCGTTCCATTCCACGGTGACCATGCTGCAGTGTGTCACAAAGGGCCCTTGGATACCCTGTCCCGTTCCATTCCACGGTGACCATGCTGAACCGTGTCACAAAGGGCCCTTGGATACCCTGTCCCGTTCCATTCCACGGTGACCCTACTGCAGCGTGGCACAAAGGGCCCTTGGATACCCTGTCCCGTTCCATTCCACGGTGACCATGCTGCACCGTGTCACAAAGGGCCCTTGGATACCCTGTCCTGTTCCATTCCATGGTGACCATGCTGCACCGTGTCACAAAGGGCCCTTGCACACTCTGCCACCTGCCCTGGGACCACCCCCAGCCCCCCAGAGTGGCCCAGGTTGGAAGGAATGCCTTGCCCCAAGTGTGTCAGACAGCCCAACAGGATCTTTAGGAATGGCTCAGACCATCAGCAAACGCTGCCCTGCTCTGCGGGCTCAGGGCAGCAGGAGCCCCCAGGGCTGCCGACGCAGCCGCGGCGGGAAGGGCACGGGGCCCTGCACAGAAGCTGGCACGGCCTCCTCGGGACACGTCCCACATGGTGACCATCCTAAGCACGGCCGTGTGACACAGACCAGGAACGTGTGGGCCAGGGCAGGAATGCTGCTCTGAGCCTGGGGCCCGGGGAGCGCTGACATCAGCCGCTGAGGCACAGTCCCCGCCGAAGCAGAGTTCCCCCGAGCCCTGGCAGCACCGGTGCCCGTCTGCTGCCCCAGAAACCTGTGCCCCAAAAGGGCTTCTCTGCCAGAGGGCAGCCAAAGCTGGTGTGTGTTGCAGCATTTTTCAGAGAAAGAGGACATGAGTTATGAGATTTGAGCTACTCCAGTCTAGGCCTCGGATTTGGGCCTTGTGAGGCCTTCAACCTCTGATGCAGTTAGAAATTCAGAGCTTGTGGTGCAGATAGAAATAGTATTAAGGTGTGACGGGGACCACTGGGCTGTCTGGGTGTGAATTAGTATACGTTTATAGTGTAAGGCTCAAGCCACTTTAAGGAAAAGGTAAACAATGTTAGCCTACCAGAGTGCCTTTGTTTCTGTAAACTATGTAGAAGCTTATATAAACTACCATCTTATCTCAAATAAACGTAGAACATTTGATTAACCACATTGGTTCAGATCTGCATTTGTCTTGTCCAGTTTCCCATTTTCCTGAGATTTCCTGGCTTTTGGTGTGCACTGGGGGCTGTGCTCTGTCCTACAGGGGCTGTTGATAGCAGCACCTGGAGCAACTGGTGGCAACACTTGGTGCGTGTCAGATGTTGTCGCTCCTTCCCGGAATGATTCTTTCATGGAAGGGATTAGCAGCAGCACAGAAACACCAACAGCTACTCAACTTCACAGGACAAAGAGAATCCACCAAAACACTGTCATGTTTCCTTGTGCTTTTGTGTCTTTCTTGCACTCTGAAAGAAAAAGAATCAGCCCAAGCCCTGCTATTCAAATCTCCAGCTGCTGTGTGTCTTCCTGTGGCAGCTCACGTGCAAACACAACTGGCTGCCTGCTCAGCTCGGCACTGGACGGCCACAAACAGGGAGGGCCCTGGTGAACATCTCTTTGGTCTGGTGGGGCAGCGAGGGCACAGGAGACAAAGACTGCTCCTCCCGAGTTCATGGGGCAACAGAGAGATTTTATTTCCCAAGCCCTCCCTCACACAGGGCTGCCTTAGTGCTCTCTTTTCCCCCCTTTTGTCCCAGCTAGCTCCGTGGGGGGAGGCGAGCGCGGGCAATTTCCGTCTTTTCCGGTGAGCCCTCGCAGGCGTCGGCTGGTGCTACGTGGGTCTGGGAGCAAAAGGCGAGTCCTGCGGCGAATAAAAGGAGAGAGACTTTTCTCTCGCAGGCAGAATTCCGGTTTATTGCAGTTTGGCTGGGAAAGTAAAAACCAAAAAGGCTGCGGCGTGCCGCGCTGGAGTTTGTTCGTGCCGCCTTGCCGGTCAGGGGCGGGGCGGCGTGCTCCGGAGCTGGCCGCGAGCCAGGGGAGGCGGCGCGCGGGGCCGCGGCGCCGTGGCAGACACACGCGAGTGCCGCGGCGGCAGCGGACGCAGTGGTGGAGCGGAGCGGAGCGGCCGCGGCGGGGTCATCCGGAGCGGCGGCAGTGGCAGCGGAAGTGGCGGCGGCAGCAGCACGCGGGGGCTGGCAGAGAGAAAAGCCGCGGCGGGGGAGCGGGGCGGCAGCAGCACGCAGTGGCCGGGCGAGAGAAAAGCCCGGGGCGTCCCCAGCCCGCAGGTTAAGTACCGAACAGGGGAAACCCGGGGCAGCCAATGGGGTAACGCCACGGGGGGTCTGAGGGCAGTGGGGTGCAGGGGTACATCCAATGGGGGATTGACAGGTGGAGGGTCCCAGGGCGTCTGCCGACCCCGCCGCGTGACTGACAGATGGCCTGAGATGTAAACACAATGACTCTGCACTTTCCCGGGAAGGCAAACCGCGGGGACAGATGGGAAAACCCGGGGGGGTTGCTACAGAGCGCAGGGGGGTACATGGAACGAAATTATACATAATAAAACATATAATAACACAATTCCACACCTGAGGGACACCTGACGGACACCTGAGTGACACCTGGCACACCTGAGTGACACCTGGCACACCTGGCACACCTGGGCACAGGTACATCACACCTGAGTAACACCTGAGTGACACCTGAGTGACCCCTGGGCACAGGTAATGTTACACCTGGGGACAGATGTCACACCTGGGCACAGGTGATGTCACACCTGGGTGGGTGCAGGGACACAGAGCCACCTGTGCAGGGACACGGTGATGTCACGTGTATGACATCATAGCACCTGGGGGATGAGACAGCTGGGGAGGGGGGGAACATCACAACATCACAGCTGCTGAGGTGACACACACAGCAGGAGCCCCCAGGAACACCTAGGTCCCCCTAAATTACACCTGGGACACCCGCAAAACCACCTGGAAATGCCTAAGGGACACCTGGATCAACCCTGGGACATCTGAACTTCCCTCAAGGACACCTGGATCCCCCCAAAAACCACCTGGGCCTACCCAAAAACCACCTGGACCTACCCAGGATCTCCTGGACCCACCCAGGGACAGCTGGACCCGCCCACTAAACTCACTGGGACCCCACTGAAACTCACCTGGATCCCCCTCTAAATCCACCTGGGAACCCCAAAATGCACCAGGACTCCCCCAAAACCCACTTGGAGCCACCCAGAAACACCTGGGATCCCCCAAACTCATTCGGACCACCCCAAAGCCCACCTGGAGCCCCCCAAAATCACAGGTGTGGTCCTACGCCCCCACTCCCCTGGGTTTGAATTTTTGGGTTGATTTGTGGCGATTTTTGGTTTCCATTGATAAAAATCTCTCTGGGGGTGGGGCCAAGGGTCATTTGGGGTGGGGTTTCAGGAGGGGGCGGGGCCAGAACCCGGAGTTGGGAACTGGGGGGGCGGGGCCTGAGGGGGCGGGGCAATCGGTGGGCGTGTCCAGCAGCAAGGGGCGGGGCCAAAACACTGGGCGGGGTCTAAAGAGGGCGTGGTCAGTTTCTGGGGGTTCGTCCTGCCGCTCCCACCCCCCCAAAATCCCCCGGACCCTCCCTCACCGCCCCTCCCCCACCCATGGGACACACCCCAAAACCTCCCCAGCCCCTCCCCCCTCCTCGGCCCCCCCGAGCTGTTTTCACCTGGCAACCCCCAAATCTTTGGGAATTCTCACCTGGGACCCCCTAAAGCTCCCCTGCACCCCTCTGAAATCTTCTCAGGACCCCACAAACCTCACCTGGGACCCCCAAACCTCACCTGGAACACCCCAAACTCTCACCTGAGACTCCCAAACTTCTCCTAGGACCCCCAGACCTCACCTGGGCAGCTGAGAAACCCCAAATCCTTGGGAATTCTCACCTGGGACCTCCCAAACCTCACCTGGGACTACCCAAATCCTCACCAGGGACCCCCCAAAACTCACCTAGGACCCCCCCAAAATCTCCTCAGGATCCCCCAAAAGCGGCCAAATGTGGGGCGGGGCCGGGGTGATGACGTCATCTCTTCCTGTTTCCCCTCTCCGGCCGTGTCCCCAACTGTTTATTTATAGCGCTGTGGACGTATGTCAGGACTTATTGCCCTTTAATGGACATGCGTCCACAGCGTTATAAATAAGCATACCCATTCTCTACAAATCTTTATTAAAATTGTAGGGTTTAATTTTTCATCAGTGTTTCACTCCCCAGGAGCAGGAAAATCCCCATTCCCTGTTTCCTTGTGGCTGCAGCCTGGAACATCCACTCAGAATGATGAACTTTCTGACAGCCCTGCTGAATGACACCAGGAAAAGGTTGGTGAGAAAGGGAGGAAAATGTGTTTTGATAGGAAATTACAAAATTATTTCTTTCTGTCGCATTAATTTTTAGTCCATTGCAGTTCTGTTTTCACAGTGCCACCTTCTCAGCTGATTGTGTTTGTGTCCTCCTTTCTCTCCGGCCCCTCTTTGCCTGCTCTGTTTCTCTCTCAGTGTTTCCCTTGAGCCAGGGCAGCTCCCACCAAAGGCCCTGCCCTGATTTCATTCCCAATCCATGAGCTGCAACAACACAGGGATGAAGTTATGAAGGCTGGCAGTGAAATGTCACTGTAGGATCCTGCTGCAGCACCCCCTGCCCCGCCAGCATCGCCCCAGCCCCGAGCCGCAGGGCAGGGGGAGGCCGAGCTCGCCCCGGCTCTATCGAGGGGTCTCCGGGAGGATTTTTCTGGAGAGCGCTCGGAGCCGGCAGATGCCGAGCCCCGGATCCCTCCGGGCTCCCCAAGAGGAGCTTTTTCGGGGGGAGAGGAGCTGTGATCGCCCCTCGGAGGGTCCCGGGGGGACCACGCGGGGCTGGCCCGGTGCTGACAGGGCGGGACATTGGTTTTGGGGATCCCCGTGAGAGCCGGGGCTGCGGAACGTGGGACCCCCGGGGCGGCAGAGGGGAAGGGGCGATACCGGAGCTGGGGGACCCCCGGCAGCCGGAGATGAGGCGGGGACGGGACCCCTGAGCCTGGCAGGGCCTGTCCTGGGGTGACCTCACGATGCTCGTACCCCCATTGGTCCGTTTAGCTCCGAAATAAGTTCTGCACCTTCAGGGCTGGTTCTAAAAGCGAAGAGGGGGAGGAAGAAGAGCGCAGTTTGTTTTCAGGAGCTGCACTCACCCCTCCACATTCCGGCTCCTGGGCTGCTGAGATGCCTTAAGGAGCTGGGACAGAGGCCAGAAGGAGCCAAGAGGAATAAAGAGGATATTTATTGAAGTGCCTTCAAAGGCCACACCCCGGCAGTACCGGAGCCATGGTCGGGGCTCTGCCCGGATGGCTCCGAGATGGAAGCAAAAGAGGGCTTGGTCATGAGTTCTCACATTTTAATAACTCTTAGTCCATTTGCATACAGGATTTAACAGCCCAATTAATAGCTTCAAATTATGAACTTTCTTCCTCCTTGCTTGCCCACCCTCCTCTTTTCACATTGTTTTTGCTTTGGGCCTGAAGTTTGAAGAGATTGTCCTTGACTCTCCAGCTAGAACAGGATTGTTTTGTCTTCACCACCCTGTGAAAAGATCCCAGGAACACTTAATCTAAAGCTAGAAGCTGCACACCAAAACAGAACAGAAAAAGTTAAACCTGAGGTATCAATTATCTGCCAACAGACAGTGGGACAGAGCTCTCCTTTGCTTTTAGTTAGTTTTTAGCTCGCTGAGGCAGAGAAGTTCCCAGGGCTGTGGTTTTTCTTTTTCTTTGGAGCTGTTTAAACCTGCTCTGGACTGAACACCAGAAGAGCACCGGCAGCTCACACCTGTGGCCCACCGGGCTGGGCCTGGGCCATGGAGGGACTGATCAGAGCCTGAGTGAGCCGAGCTGCAGCCCACGGAGGGACTTTCTGAGTTTGTCATCTCTTTTGGAGCAACAACAGGTTTTGTTGTTTGATATTGTTCATTTTTTTTATGATGGTGAATGCTTTGCCTGTTAAATAAACAGTTTTTTTCTACTTTTCTCCAAGGAAATCTTTTCCCAAACTGGTTGGGGGAGAGGCCATTTGAATCTGCTTTCTAGAAACCCCCCTTGGGTGTTTTCTCCCAAATTTGCCCTAAACCAGGACAGGGTGGAGGGGACAGGGGGGAGCCCCAAGTGCCTGGACCGGGGGGAGGCTGGAGAGGGGGACCCTTGTACTGCAAAACCCCCCAGCATCCCTAAGCAGGACCCTGGAGAAGGGGGATCCCCAGGGCCCATGAGGATCCCCAGCAGCCCTGAGACGGGGGACACCAGAACCCCAGAGGGATGAGACTGGAAATGGGACACTCCTGGTGGCTTTTCTTCATTAACTCATGGTTTTTGGAGGTTTTTATGGACACCAGGAGACATCTGGAGATGGATTTGGGCAGGAGGAATCCCCACCCCCAGGTGTTCACACCTTGTTTTTTCCCCACACCAGGATTTCCCACTCCCAAACTTTGGCTGGATGGAGGAGGAGGCTGTGAGAAAAATGCCCTGGGACACCGAGGCAGGTGAGGAGGAAGTCAGTGCCCCTTTCCCCCTCTCTCCTGCTCCATCTCCCAGCCCAGCACGGCCCCCGGCTGCAGGACAGCCCCGCTGCTGGTGCCCTCCTGCCGGGGACGCACTGGGGGGATCTCCTTGCCCTTCCCTCAGGCACAGAGGCAAATCCCATCCTCTCCTTGTCCTTCCTCCCCCAGAGCAGGAGCTGAGGATGGAGAGCAGGGAGGACAAATACCCCCAGCAGAACATCGTGGAAGAGGCTGTTTTGAGCGGTTCCATGGCAGAGGAATCGAATGGGGAGGAAAAGCCCCAGAGATCCCACAGGAGGAGGGGCTGCACCCGCAGATCACGAGGACCTGAGGAGGAAAGGCCCACCCTGTGCCGGGGAGGTGGGCAGAGTTTCAGCCAGGGATCAGAGCTGGTGGTCTGTGAGCAGCCTCATGACAGGGAGAGGCGCTACGAGTGCTCGGAGTGTGGGAAGAGCTTCAGGAAGAATTTCAACCTGATCTGCCACCAGAGGATCCACACTGGGGAACGACCTTACGAGTGTGGGGAATGTGGGAACAGCTTCAGCCACAGGTGTGACCTGATTGTCCACCAGAGGTTCCACATAGGGGAGAGGCCCTACGAGTGTCCTGAGTGTGGGAAGAGGTTTCACACCAGCTCCCATCTCCTTGTACATCAGCGGATTCACAGACAGGAGAGGCCCTTCCGCTGCCCCGACTGCGGGATGGGCTTCAAGCACAACTCCACCCTCGTCACCCACCGGCGCATCCACACCGGGGAGAGGCCCTACGAGTGTCCCCGGTGTGGGAAGAGCTTCTCAGACCGCTCATTCTTTACCCGGCACCAGCGGAGGCACCGGTAAGGGAAGCCCTGCAAGAACCCCGCCTGCAGGAAGAGCTTCGTGCGCTGCTCCAGCTCCATCCCCATTAGAGGACCCACCCTGGTCAGAGCCCTGGTGACCCACATGCCCTGTGATACACAGAGGGAGGTGGCTGCTGTTCCTTTTATTTTTGTTCCTGTTATCTTTTATTTTCCTCCATTCAAAAAACAGGAAATTGGGGTTAAAATCAACAAATTCATCAGAGGCACCTAAAGCCTCACATCTTACTTGTGGTTTTGGGGAGCGTTGGCTTCTGGGAGATATCTGTGAGGGTATGGCGGAGTTCGGGGGCTATTTGTTTTAGTTGTCTTTATTTCTTGGCACTCCAAAAGATGAGAGGGACTGATCTGTCTGCTCAAATCCACTCAGTGCCACTAAAAACTGCTGAATCCCACCCCAAAATTACTCGATTCCACCGCCTCTGAGGGTGAAATTGGGTTGGAAGGGGATTGGGCAAAGTGGGATGCAAATCAGGAGGGTGAGATGAGCATTGGGTGGGGCGGGATGGGTGGGATGGGGATTGGGAGGTGTGAAATGGGGGAAGTACAGCTTGGGACGGGGTCTTGATGTCCAGGAGGGGTCGCATGGGTAGAGGTTGGCATTTGGGAGGTGGGGTGAGGTCTGGAATGAGACAGCCAAAGTTTGGGGGTGATTAAGATAGGGGGAGCCCATTACTGAGTGAGTGTTTGAATAGTCTCCATTCATGAGGAGCTACTGGGGTGTCTCACATTCCTGAGGCAGTTTTGGGGCACTCCCCAGCTCTTGGGAAGCTTCCTGAGAGCAGCTCCATGGAGCCCCATGGCCAGGGGTGGTTGCCACGCGCCTGAACTCAGAGCAGTGCCAGAGTCCATTGCCTTGGTGCTGAGAGCAGAGAAATGATGAATGGCCCCAGACATCTCCAGTGTGTGTTTGTGTGGAGGCCTGTGAGCTTACTGGGGAGAGGGCAAAAGCGATCCCCTGGAGAAATGCACCGTAGGCTCTGGGCATTCCTCACAGCTCAGGGTGAGGACAGAAGCTTCCCCCATGGAGCTCTGCAGCACTGTGTTAATTTGTCCCAGTTCTGTCCTCCCCGTTGGCCCGTTGGCCTTTCCTACCCCTTTTACCCTGATATGTTCATGTTCTAGCAAGTTCTCCCTTCCCTATTTTCCCATTGGTTTATGTGCCCACCTATCAACCCTGCCATTCCCTATTAGTCCCTTCCCTGTGTACCACCCCTAAACCCTGAGATCCCTGACGCTCTCCTCCAGCCCCTCTTTTCCCGTATTTACACCCTAAACCCTCCTTTGTCTTTGTCTTTAACCCCCAGAGCCCTGGAGCGTCAGACCCTGATAAACCCTCGTTGGAGCTCCATGCCTGGGCCCTCCCGTGTCCTCACTGCCGAGCTGCTCCGTGTGTGTGTGTGTGTGCTGGGCTCCCGTGGCTCTGCCCGTTAGCACAAAACACTCCCAGGGAAAGTTGTGCCGCCACCACCACAGACTGACAGTGTCCCTGGGGACCAAGAGGCCACTGTGACACTGAGGGACCAAGGAGAGCATCGCTGCCCTGCCAGGCCTCATGGAACCAAGGATCCACTGTGACACTGCAGGGCCTTGGGGACCACGGTGACATTGTGACACTGCAGGGCCCAAGGATCCAAGGGACTTTGTGACACCAAGGGGTCCCATGGAACCAAAGGGACATTGTGACACTGGGAGGCCCCATGGAATCATGGAGACCATTGGGACACTCTGGGGCCTCATGGAACTGTGGTGACACCAAGTTGTCTGGGAGTGTTGATCTGCTGGAGGGTAGGAGGGCTCTGCAGAGGTCCCAAACCCAACAAGGTGAGGTTTAACAAGTCCAAGTGTCGGGTTCTGCACTTTGGCCTCAGCAACCCCTGCAGTGCTACAGGCTGGGGACAGAGGGGCTGGACAGCAGCCAGGCAGAAAGGGACCTGCAGGGACCGATGGACAGCAGGCTGGACATGAGCCAGCCGTGTGCCCAGGTGGCCAAGAAGGCCAATGGCTCCTGGCCTGGATCAGGAATGGTGTGGCCAGCAGGAGCAGGGCAGTGATTCTTCCCCTGTGCTGGGCACTGGTTGGGCAGCACCTCGAGTGCTGTGCCCAGTTCTGGACACCCAATTTAGGAAGGACAGGGAGAGGCTGGAGCGTGTCCAGAGCAAGGGAACAAGGCTGGTGAGGGGTCTGGAGCACAAATCCTGTGAGGAGCAGCTGAGGGAGCTGGTGTTGTTGATCTTGGAGAAGAGGAGGCTCAGATGAGACAAGGCAGTGTCAGGGCACAGATTGGACTTGATGATCTCCAGGGTCTTTTCCAACCCTGCTGATTGTGTGATTTTCTGAAACCACCCTTGGATCAGTTGCAGGAGGAGCCCTGGGCCTCCTCTTCAGAAGCTCCAGCAGCCCAGGTCCCTCAGCTTCTCCTCACAGCCCCAAAGCCCATCCTGTCAGTCCTGCAGAGCCTCTGCAGCTCCTCCTCACTGCCCAGAACAGGGAGCCCCACAGCCAGACACAGCAGCCCAGATGTGCCCCCTGGCCTGGGGTGCCTCTGGTAAGGGAGCAGCACCAGGCACTGCAGGAGCCTGCAGACAATTCCTGCAGCACTTGTGGTGAGACAGAGTGAAAATTTAACAGGGTAGAAATCCATTTAGATTTATGTGAAATGTGCACTTTGAGCTTGGTGAATATGCTGTTTAGTCTGGTGACTGCAGCCCTAGCCATACCACCCCAGCTAAGGAGAAAGAATGCAAATTTCCACACTAAAAGATAAGAGATAAGAAAGACTCCTTGGACCTTGAAACAGACAGGGCAGAGTGACCCAGGAGTTCTTTCTGTACTTTCTGACAAAAACTGAGTACAAGTGTAACTAGCTGTAAGTGTAATGTGAAATCAGTGTGAAAGACAATAGCATAGTTTTTGTTCATCAGGAAAAGTCCCAGGGATTGTGTAAGTCGCAGGAAACAGTGGGGCAGGAGGGCAGGATGTACTGCTATTAGTAGATAGTGGAATTGAGAGATCTTTGAAAGCTGCGTTACCATATTTGGAGAAGTTATTGAAGGGTTAACGCTACCTCGGAGGAAGAAGAATAGGAGCTTTCCTCAAACGACCACTGGACAGCAGAAAAAAAGACCCCTAGCAACACGCCGCGCAGATGCAGAGCACGTCGAGAATATCACAAAGTCCGGAACTGAAGGGGTATGAGAACTGAAAGACCGGGAGGTGTGGTGCGAGCCGTTGGTGGGAGCAGAGGCTCCCCGGCCGCCCAGCGCTGCATTTGCCCGTACTGCTTGTTTGCTAAATTAATAAAATTCTCTTTATAAAGTGACACAAATTGGTCCCATGTCATAATTCATAACAATATTTGGTGCCGTGACTCGGATAGAGAAATAGCCTGGTTGTTCTGGGACCCTCGGGAGGCGCCCCGCCTTTTTTTTGGCGGCCCGATTGTCCCAGACCTCCCGGTCTCTCTACTGACGAACCTAAATTAAGCTGTGGGCAAAGGAGAACCGGTTACCCCTGTAAACTTTGTGCACGAAGATCCGAGCAAAGACGCAGGACGCGTGAGTATAGGCCGGTTTCCCGCTCGGTTTGGGGTGGTTTTCCCGAAGTGTTGTGTATGAGAGGTCTCATAGAGACCAAGTGAGTGCGGACCCTCAGTAGTGCGGTTCCCAATACCCGAGAGGGCTTGGGCCACGAACCAGGGGAGCGTGTGTGTGAAAAATTGAGTGCTCTCCGGAAGATGGGACAGAGGAAAAGCAAGCCCTCTGGTCCCATGGGTGGGGGAACCCCTGCAAAGCTTCCCCAGATTCCTGAGGATAGTCCTCTAGGAGTAATGATAAATAATTGGCATGCCTTTCCCAGTAGGGGAAAGGGAAAAGATAAAGCAAAAATGATCCACTATTTTAAGGAGGTTTTGGAAAAGTTTGGACCCAAATTTGGGAGGTTTGGACCCAAATTTGGGGGATTTTAAAGAGGTTTTGGAGATTTGGAGCCGAGTTTGGAGGGTTCTGTCCCAAATCCAGGAGGTTCTGACCCAAATTCGGGGAGTTTTAAGGAGATTTTAGGGGGTTTTGACCCAAAACCAGGAGCTTCTGAGCCGAATCTGGGAGGTTCTGACCCAAATTTGAGGGTTTGGAGGCAGAATTTAAAGACTTGGACCTGAAATTTAGAGGTTTTGACACAAATCTGGGGGATTCTGACCCAAATCTGGGGAGTTGTGACCCAAATCTGGGGGGTATGGACCCAAAATTAGGAAGTTCTGACCCAAATCTGGGGGAATTTGACCCGGAGTTTGGGGGATTTTAAAGAGAAAAGGAGAATTATAAGGGAAATGGGGATGAGAACCTAGGATAATAAACATCAATAGGGACCATTAGCAGACACTAAAAGGCCCCTGCAAAATCCCCAATGGAATAACCAAGACCCGCAGCATAGGACCCATATGGACGACCTGCAGAATATAATCATACAGGGCATTAAGAGAGCCGTCCCTAGGGGACAGAATGTGCAAAAAGCCTTTAAGGTGCAGGACGAGAGGAGGAGGCAGTGAGACAGGAGAAGGAGATTCTCTCAATCCCAGCCCCGAGGACTAAAAGGCAAGTAAGGCAATTATTGGGACTATTTGGGTACTGCAGGTAGTGGATAGGAAATTTCAGTGGAAAGATAAAACTTTTATATGTGTCATGGTTTGACGCTGGCACGATGCCAGCACCCATGAAAATGCAATTTATCAATTAAATATTGTGAAATGCAATTGAGAACAGAGTAAAGCAGGCTAAACTTAATAATAAAGGAAAAAATTTATTATACTATTACTACTGTTACTATAAAAGGAAAAGAAAGAAAAGGAAAAACCTATACAAAATTTAAAATGAAATCTTTCTAAAATATTTCTCTTCTTATTACTTAACTCTACTAAATTATAGTGAGACTCATTTGGATCTTTAATTAAGTTTTTATCTTTTAAGACAATTAATACTGAGTTTATTGAGGAAGAGAGGAGTCCCCCTTGTATTATGGACTCTTAGGAAACACAGCTGCTACCTCTTGTGTTTTCATGTTATATGTGGCACTGCTCAGACACACTGGCTAGTGTGACACACTCTTTTTTTATGTTACAGTGTTCTTACTACTGTGCAGGGATAGAGATTGCTTATAGGGCTCTTTTAAGGATGCTTTGCTAAGGACTATTAGGAACAATAGTCTAGTGTTTTATTTCGGGACTATAATCTCTCTCATTTTCCCCTGGGGCGGAGGGTCTAAAAACAGAGATTGCTTTTTTTTTTTTCTTCTCTGAAGACGAAGGGCATCTTTACACTCTCTTTAGCTCTCTCCGTCTATTCTTGAACTGGTAGTTGCTGAAGGAGGTCTGTACCTTGTGATGACCGGAACCAGAGAGAGCTAATTCTCTTGGGAATTCTGCTTTTAACCCCTCTGTGTTCTCAGAGGCGTGTCTACTTTTAATTGGTTATTTTAAGTGTCAGTATCTAAACTTGACTCTTGACTGGATTGACCTCTTCTTTCTAAAAAAAAAAAAAAAAAAAAAAAATTTTCTGTGTCAAACCATGACACTATGATAAATTGACAAAGGATTACTCAAATAGTCACAAGAAGATGAGGAACAATTAGAGGCCCTTAAAAGAGAATTGAGTAATGCACCTGTACTTAGCCTCCCTGATCTGAAGAGACCTTTTTATCTGTTTGTTAATGTAGATGGGGGGACGGCATATGGAGTTTTGGCTCAAGATTGGGCTGGGAGTAAGAAACCAGTAGCCTACTTATCAAAGCTTCTGGATCCTGTTAGTCGTGGGTGGCCCACCTGTTTACAGGCAATAGTGGCAGCTGCTTTGCTGGTAGAAGAAACCGGTAAGATTACCTCTGGAAGCGAGTTAAGGGTAATGTCCCCACATAACATAAGGGGAGTATTGCAGCCGAAAGCAGAAAAATGGATTACAGATGCTAGGCTTTTGAAGTATGAAGGAATCCTAATTTCATCCCCTAAATTAACACTTGAGGCCACTGCCCTCCAAAATCCTGCACAGTTTCTGTATGGTGAGCCTTGCTCAGAATTAGCACATGATTGCCTCCAGCAAATAGAAGAACAAATAAAGATTAGACCAGACCTGGAGGGGGAAGAACTGGAAACAGGGGATAAGCTGTTTGTGGATGGATCATCCAGGATACTTGAAGGGAAAAGAAGGTCGGGATATGCTATAATTGATGGGAAAACCCTACAGGTAAAGGAATCTGGTCCCCTGAGCCCCAGCTGGTCCGCCCAGGCATGCAAATTTTATGCCGTATTAAGGGCTCTAAGATTATTAGAGGGAAAGGCGGGGACAATTTACACTGACTCAAAATATGCCTATGGTGTTGTGCAGACTTTCGGGAAAATTTGGGAGGAAAGAGGTTTAATCAATTCACAGGGTAAAGGACTGCTGCATGATAAAACAGATTTTGCAGGCAATAAGGGGTCCAAAAGAGATAGCTATAGTGTACATACGGGGACACCAGAAGGGCATGGGAAACACAATCAGAGGAAATAATCTAGCTGACCAGGAGGCAAAAAGAGCGGCACTACTAACTTTAAAATATAAACCGATGAACATGCAACGGGAAAATTTTAGCACCTGTGGGGGTGGTTTGGAATGTTTTTGTGAAAGCCCTGAGGAGAAATATTGCTGTTCACATGGCCCAAAATTCATTTGAACATTTACTGTTCAAGAAAAACAAAAATTGGACTGAATGGGGGTATGGGAAAAAGAGGAAGGTAAATGGATATTACCTGATGGTCGGGAGGTGTTGCCAAAAGCGATGGCATTGAGAGTATTACAGGCAATGCACGGCAAAACGCACTGGGGAACTCAAGCACTAATAGACCAATTTGCTATTAAATATATGTCTATAGGGGTATATAACCTGGCCAAGCAGGTAACCAGTCGCTGTCTAACCTGCTTAAAGGTAAATAAGCAGCAGCAAAGAGAGAGAGTGATGGGTGGTCAGAGCTGGTTCACAGACCCTTTTCTCACGTACAGGTGGATTTCACAGAGTTACCTAAAATAGGAAGGTATAAGTACTTGCTAGTCATAGTGGATCACCTCACCCACTATGTGGAAGCCTTCCCCACAGCAAGGGCAACTGCACATGTTGTAGTAAAAATAATACTGGAAGAGGTTATCCCCAGATATGGTATATTGGTGGCGGTAGACTCAGACCGGGGCCCTCACTTCACCTCTAAGGTGACAAAGGACATTTTTAATACTCTGGGAATACAGTGGAAACATCACACCCCATGGCACCCACAAAGTTCCGTAAGGGTGGAAAGGATGAATGGGGAAATGTCGCTATAGGACACGAGAAAGCAAACGCGAGCCAATTGCTACCTTGCAAGGCAAAAAAGAGAGCGTTTATTTTCTGACTCCAACTTTTATACTTCTCCAAAGGTGACAGTGGATTGGAGAGTGAACGGGCCACCTCTCCGAAGACATTGGACAAAGCACTAGTACATCAAGTCTCTCCACCCCCATGGAGGAATGCAAAACAATACATTATTTACAGAAACTGTGTGGGAAAGTTTCCCAATAGAATGTAAATTCAGAAGGCTTAAGAAAACTCAAGAATCAGGGTGACATCTCACCCTTTTTAGTTTAAAAGAAAAGAAAAAATGAATAAGGTTCAGTGTCTGTTCGTGGAGGAATCATCAGAGTGATCACCCACCGTCATCTTCAACTGAGTCATCACTCGATGATCCATCCATTTGATGACTTTCAGTTTGGTCACGGCTTCTATGTTGCCCGTTTGTCAGATTCTGTCTCTGCGGTTGCAGATCAGGACGAACACACCTTGAAGGTACCCAGTGTACCCCAGTATCTGTGGATACACAAGCATACCCGCGCCCCGAAGCGATAAGGTCATAGGGACCTTCCCATTGTTTAGTGACTAAATTCCGCACTCGAACTTTTGCTCGAGGCTGATGTGCCTCGTCTGCAGCTTGCAATGAGAGATGATGATTTAAAATGACAGGGTTATTTGAATTCTGCTGCACTGTAAGATGATTGATGGTGTACAATGCTTTCTCCAACCGACTGTGCGGGGTCTCACCCTGCATTCCCCGTTTTTGTTTTTGAAGAACCCGCTTCAGAGTACCATGAGCGCGTTCTACAATAGCTTGGCCGGTTGGAGAATGGGGGATACCAAACTTGTGTGACACACCCCACAACTGCAGGAACTGCCGCACCTGCTGCGATGCATAAGCAGGACCATTGTCGGTTTTCACAGCAGAAGGTATGCCCAGAACGGCAAAGGCCTGCCTCCAGTGGGCAATGACATCACGAGCCTTTTCTCCAGTGTGAGCGGAAGCCCACATCGCAGAGGAGAACGTGTCCACCGTGACATGCACATACTTGAGCCGGCCAAACTCGGCAATCTGGGTGACATCAGTCTGCCAAAGCTCCAAGGCCCTAAGGCCTCTAGGGTTTACCCCTGCTGGTAAAGGCGGAGCAAGTGCATGGCAGTCGTCACAGGACTCAACAATGCTACGAGCCTCTGTTGGCGTTAGCTGAAACTGCTTCTGCAGAGTATGTGCATTCTGATGGAAAAACCCATGTGATGCCTTGGCCTGTGCGAGTGTATCAGGCTGGGGTGCTACCCACGCCGGATTAGCCAACTTGTCAGCCCTCGCGTTACCTTCTGCTACAAACCCTGGTAAATTGGTGTGACTTCTCACATGCAGAACGTAAAACGGATGAACCCGGGCCTGAATAGCACACCACAAGGTCCTCAGTAAATGAAACAAGGCAGGGTTACTGACCTCCTTCAAAACTGAGTGACCCAACCGCTGTGCGATATCAGCCACATAGGCAGAATCCGTGACCAAATTGAAAGGTTCCTGGGAAAATCTCTCAAATGCCATAACAGCGGCCCTCAACTCAACCACTTGGGCCGACCCATCCTGATGACCTTTCAGAACCTTCCACTCAGATCCGTCCTTCCAAGTAACAATGGCCTTTCCTGTTTTCCCCGAACCGTCAGTAAAGACGGTGGGTCCTTGCACAGGTTCCTGACTATTTTTGGGCCGCAAAGAGATCTGCATAGATTTTGCCACCTGCAGTAGCTTGTGGCTGGGCAAATGATAAGTGATCTGCCCTGAAAAATTTTCTAGAGCACATTGCAGGGACACACAGTGTGCAAAGCTCCAGTCAAAGTCCTCCCGGGATATCGGGAGTATGATCTTTGCAGGATCCGCATCCATCAATTGCAAACACCGTTGCCGGCATTTCATTATCAACCGAGCAATCAACTCAGCCAATGTCGTTGCCGTCTTCTGCGGCTGATGGGGCAGGAAAACCCATTCCAAGATGTGCAAGGGATCGGACCATTTGTCACTCAGGTTCTACCACCTGCCGCTCCACCGAGGCAGTCAACCTCGATGCAAAGTGCATGAATGACTCATCGGCCCTTTGAACAACAGTCAGAAAGGGTTCCATCGGAGCAGCCATTTCTAAGGTCTGGATCACAGCTGCTAAGCCTAATGTCCTGCACTGCTCAAGCACGAGAGGATTGTATCCCGCCTGCCCCTGAGGATCAACATAATTACCTGTGCCCATCAACATGTCAGCGGTAGCTACACGTCTGGGATCCTGCTGCCCCCGCGTAGCATTCTTCCGTACTGCACTGGCCACTAAAGCGGCCCACTTGTCCTCAAACACGTCAAATTGCACAGGGTCAAAAAGAGCCTGAGCCACAGAACGAATATCGAAAGGCGTCAGCAGGTTAGCAACAAGTAATCGGATCGTCTGCATAACCTCAGCAGACCCAACACCATACTGTGCAACGGTGTCTTGGATTTCCTTCAACACCTTAAATGAAAAAGGCTCATGAGTGTTATGAGTAACACCCCTAAGCACAGGGAAAGCCTGAGGACCCCCTGGTAAGGCTGCATTATCCACTGTATCGTGTCCCGTAGCCTCCGGGACACTGGCAGCCCCTGGGCTGCGAGGCGGTGCAACATCACCGGACACCACGCCCCCCGCAGCATCAGCAGAGCCAGAGGAGCCTTCCCCTTGATCCGGCAGGCTCCGCGAGGGGCCGAAGTCGCACATCTCCTCAGCCTTATCCAGGACCTCCTGCCAAAACCGCCCGTGGTCCTTCGGACGCACGGTCACCTGGCAGGCAGGGAGGGTCCACAAGGTCGACTGGGAGGATCCGCGGCCACAGGGAGTCACCGGTCTCCCGCCGGCCGCGTCAGCAGTCGCGCTAAAGGTGAACACCCCAGCGCCCCGCTGTGCCGCAGTCCCGGCCCCCGCGGCAGGCGGGGAAGGCGGAACCGAACCAGCCGGTGCCCCAGCGGTGCTGTCTGCAGTATCAGCAGAGGGCACCGCGGCGGGCGCAGGCGGAGGCGCAGACCGCAACCCCAGCGCAGCGCTCCCATCCCCCGGGACGGGGGAAGGACGGGGCGAAGAGGGAGACGCGGCGCGCGGAGACACGTCACCGCGGGACGACACAAGGGAGTCCGGCACGCCCCCAAGAAGCGTCAGACCCGCGCCGCGCAGCCTCCCGGTGGGCACCGCCCCCATCAGGTGGGACGGGGTGGGCTGCCCGCCTGCCGGGGCGGGGTCCGATGGAACAGTGACCAAGGCCCCGCCTTTGGTGGCCCCCACCGCCTGCGCATGCCCGGCAGGCCGCGCAGGCTCAGGGATCGGAGCGGGTTCCTCCTCAGAAGATGAACCCGAGACCGGACCGGGCGAATGCGCCTGTGTCTTCTCCAGGGGAAATGTAACACCACAGTTCGGGCAATTCACCGTCACCGAGTCAGACGCAATCCGAGGCGGGGGCTGATCCACGGGCCCCCGTTCACCCCCGAGCGCCGGGAAGGCACAAAGAGAAAGTGCTTTCCCGCCCAGCCCACTACGCCTGCGACGCGGGGCAGGGCGAGGCGGCCGAACCGGCTCCACCGACCGGATGCCTGAAGCCAGTGGCCTGGGAGCCCGAGCCACACCAGAGGAGGAGCCACCTTCCGGCTCACTCCCCCCGGGGCTAGGGGAATCAGGGCAACTGTACAGAGACTCGGCTTCCCCAGCATCCGCATCCAAGACAGATAGGTCCCCCAGAGAAGCCCGAGAACTGCCAACCTCAGACCCCTGCCAAATGGCATCCAACCTCTTAAACAGCATCATCAGCGGCCCAACATCTTCAAAACGATTATCAAGCAGGGCATCCAGGAGGCGATCTCCCACGGGAGACCAATTCTCCCAGGAAAGGGCCTCAGCAAGATTGGGAAAGAATCCCTGCTCCCTTGCCCATAAAAACAGCCTCTCAAAATCATCCCAATAAAAAGGAACGCGTTTCCGCTTCAGCACCTCCCTCCAAACGTCCAAAGCCACAGACTCCTCCCTAATGCCCTCAAAGCTCTCCATTACCAAAAAAAACCAGCAACAGGCAACGCTCTAAACAAACAGAAAAATCTCACCAACAGGTCCCAGCCTAAGCTGCAATACACTTCGGCGGTCACCAGATGTCGCTATAGGACACGAGAAAGCAAACGCGAGCCAATTGCTACCTTGCAAGGCAAAAAAGAGAGCGTTTATTTTCTGACTCCAACTTTTATACTTCTCCAAAGGTGACAGTGGATTGGAGAGTGAACGGGCCACCTCTCCGAAGACATTGGACAAAGCACTAGTACATCAAGTCTCTCCACCCCCATGGAGGAATGCAAAACAATACATTATTTACAGAAACTGTGTGGGAAAGTTTCCCAATAGAATGTAAATTCAGAAGGCTTAAGAAAACTCAAGAATCAGGGCGACAGGGAAATTAAGAAACAATTGACTAAGTTATGTCATGGGTAAGATGCTTACCCCTTTAGCACTGTTGAACATCTGTACCCAACCTCGCACTGATGTGGGGGTTTCACCCTTTGAGATGCTGTTTAGGATGCCATATGACATTGAGGCCCCCATGAACCACCCATGTGTAGAAAATTTTCAAATCAACACCTACATCACACAGATAATGAATAGGAGAGAGGAGCTCCGGAAAAAGAGGCTGTTAGTGCAGAGACCACCTTTGGACCTCCCCATTCACAAAATAAAGCCTGGGGATAAAGTACTTATTAAAACTTGGAAAGAGACCTGCCTGACCTCACGTTGGGAAGGTCCGTTTGTTGTTTTGCTTACCACAGAAACTGCTATCAGAACAGCTGAGAAGGGGTGGATTCATGTGAGCCACGTCAAAGGTCCAGGCACCACAGACGACCACTGGAAGGTGACCAGCCAGCCTGGGGACTTGAAGGTTACCATTAAGAGAAACTGATGAACTCTGTATACATCATTCAAGTCGGTCACAAAGGGGAGCAAGAGGGATATAATTACCTGCTTGTTAGTGATTATTTGATAATTTGTAATAAGGTAAACTGTGATTGTTATCCTTTTGTATGCTTTGCATGTAAAGTTTGCCAAGAACGGTGGGGAGTCCAGTGCCAAAGGGGGAGGCTGCCCACTGGGGTTTGTACAGAATGTTACATGACTGAACGAGAATTAACCGAAGCTGTGTTGAAATTAGGACAGTGGGAAATCAGTGGATTCCCTTTGAAGCTGAGGAAAATTTACACCAGAGGGGTGCATCCAGAAAACTTTTGTTTCCACTCTAACGAGCCCCCTCCATTTGTTGCCCAAATTATAAAAGAGTGTTGTTGGAGGGAACTAAAGGGGGTCCCGTGTGACCCACCCCCGGTCAAGGATAAGAACTGGGAACAGTACAAGGTTAGGCAGGAGCAGGGGAATGGGCGCTCAGGTGAGTACCGCTGCTGCCAAGAAGATGGTTTACCCCGCGGCTCGAAGCACCCAAGTCGGTGGGCAAGGCAGAGGGGAAAGAGCCAGGCCCCCAAAAACAGAATAATGCTGAAATGCTCCAACTATTGCCAGCCAAGTACTAAGTTCCTCCAGAAGACCAGTCTGATTACCCCCAAGACACCAGCAGGGCAACAAACCCAAAAGGGGAGAATAGGACATTATATAGTAAATGCAAGGTCAGGACTCCACCCTTATTGGCAAATTACTGGTATTACAATGTTTTTTTACCCTATACTAAGGAGAGGGCTCCCAAGCTTTACACCAACCTTTTAGGTGGACACTAACCCGAGTGGATGGTGTGGGAATTCGGAACCAGATAACAACCGGATCCCCTAGTTTTAACCCACAGTTATGTGAACTAGCCCCTATAGAGCCTTGTTTGGATAGAAACGGATCTTATATGTGCCCAGCATCAAACCCAGGGAAAGGGTATTGCAACTACCCTGGAGAATATTTCTGTGGGCACTGGGGCTGTGAAACAATAGCTTCAGATTAGTCAGTAGCAGGAGATAAATTCCTTAAAGTATCATGGGGGCCTTATGGATATAAACCTCTGCAGAAGGATTCCAGTGGTGGAGTTCTGGACTCGGGGAACTGTCATTATTAAGGGAAGGCTAGAAGCATCACACCTGATGCTGATTAGAGCAAAATATGAGTCAATACCAGAAAACCTAGAAATGGAAAGATCCTAGTTATAAGCCACCAAGAATTACAAAGGTTTGATGAACAAAATTATGAAAAGACAAAGGGGGGGATTTGTGAAAGACAATAGCATAGTTTTTGTTCATCAGGAAAAGCCCCAGGGATTGTGTAAGTCGCAGGAAACAGTGGGGCAGGAGGGCAGGATGTACTGCTATTAGTAGATAGTGGAATTGAGAGATCTTTGAAAGCTGCGTTACCATATTTGGAGAAGTTATTGCAGGGTTAACGCTACCTCAGAGGAAGAAGAATAGGAGCTTTCCTCAAACGACCACCGGACAGCAGAAAAAAGACCCCTCGCAACACGCCGCGCAGATGCAGAGCACGTCGAGACTGTCACAAAGTCCAGAACTGAAGGGGTATGAGAACTGAAAAACCGGGAGGTGCGGTGCGAGCCATTGGTGGGAGCAGAGGCTCCCCGGCCGCCCAGCGCTGCATTTGCCCGTACTGCTTGCTTGCTAAATTAATAAAATTGTCTTTATAAAGTGACACAAATTGGTCCCGTGTCATAATTTATAACAAGATGAACAATGATCAAATCCAGAAAGTGTTTCCTGGGAGTGGTCACCCGGGTCTGGGCACTGGGGATTGCTCTCCAGCACTGGGGATGGCTGCTGCAGATCACAAAATGCAGGATCTTGGTGCTCCTCAGTGTTTCCCAGATCCCAGTCCGGAGCAGGTTGGATGGTATTCAGGAAGAGGAAAGAAAAAAAAACAGTCCAGGGAAAAAATTGGACTGCTTAGGTAACCTAACTAGGAAGCAAAGGCAAAAGCAGCAGCAAGCAAAGCAAGCCAGGTCTGGGCTGAACACGGCAAAGTTCCCGTGTTGGGACAGGCTCAGGGGCTGCCCCAGGGAGTGCGGGGCTGGGCACGGGGGCGAGCGGGCAGCGGACACACGGACACGGGACACACGGACACGGGGACACAGGGACACGGGGACACAGGGACACGGGAACACACGGACACGGGGACACACATACACGGGGACACACATACACGGGGACACATGGACACGGGGACACACGGACATGGGACACATGGACACGGGGACACAGGGACACGGGGACACACGGACATGGGACACACGGACACGGGGACACACGGACACGGAGCTGCCAGCCCTCCTGCCTCCCGCTGCAGCTGCCCGAGTGCTTTGGCACAGGCCTTTGCTGCCACAAGCCCCGTCCCAGGCAGAAAGCGCCATCCGTGTCCTCCTGCCCGTGTGTTGCTGGCTGGATTGCTGAAGGCTCCCAGGTGCCTCTGGATAGAGCTCCTCTGGAGCTCCTGTGGGGCCGTTCCCAGCCGTTCCCAACCGTTTCCAGATGTTCTCAGATGTTCTCCAGATGTCACCCGCCACACCGCCGTAAAGCAAACCGCGCCTGCCGCTTCGCGACACCCTCACCTCGCCACACCACCGTAAAGCGAGCCGCGCGGCGCGACAACATGGCGCCACGCCGTTTGCCTCGGTGTATCCCGGCATGCCCCGCGCCCGCCACAGCCGCCGCCATTCCCGGCAGCGCCCGCCACAGCCGCCGCTCCGGTGGGTGCCGGGATCGGGGAAAGGAGGAGCGGATCCCGCCGGGATCACCGGGATCAGCGCCGGGATCCGCCCCGAGCTCCGCTGCCGCCCGCAGGTCCCGCAGCACGCCGCGCCCAGCTGAGGAAATGGTGAGGGAACGGCTCCTTCCCCCCCCCCCCCCCACCCCCCCGCGGGTGGGAATGGAACCGGCCCGGAGCGAGCCCCGCCCCCGCCCCCCCCCCGGAGCTCCCAGTTCCTCCCAGTTCAAACCAGTAACGACCCAGTATGGCCCCAGTTCATCCCAGTGAGCCCAAATCCCCTCCCAGTCCATCCCAGTAACGTTCCAGTAACTCCCAGTTCATCCCAGTAACCTCCCGGTTCCCTCCCAGTAACTCCCAGCTTGCTCAGTTCCCATTCCCAGTCCCTCCCAGTACGATCCCAGTCCCTCCCAGTTTGCCCACTTTGGCTTCCCAGTCTCTCCCAGTTTGCCCAGTTTGGCTTCCCAGTCCCTCCCAGTTCATCCCAGTATGGCCCCAGTCCATCCCAGTAACTCCCAGTTCATCCCAGTCCATCCCAATCCCCTCCCAGTAACCCCAAACCCCAAACCAGTAACTCCCAGTTCATCCCAATCCCCTCCCAGTAACGCTAAAACCCAAACCAGTAACTCCCAGTTCATCCAAGTAACCCCAAACCCCATTCCCAGTTCATCCCAGTCCCTCCCAGTCCCACCCAGTTCATCCCAGTGCAAACCAGTAATGTCCCAGTCCATCCCAGTACCTCCCAATCCCCTCCCAGTAACCCCAAACCCCAAACCAGTAATCTCCCAGTCCATCCCAGTTCATCCCAGTACTAACCAGTTCCATCCAAGTCCCTCCTAGTATGATCCCAGTATGGTGTCAGGACAAAGCCAGAACAGTCCCAGTCCGTCCCAGTAGGGTCCCAGCAGAGCCCAGTCCCTCCCAGTGCAGCCACTCCTGGCATCCCCGAGCCCTCTCTGCGTTCCCCCCTCCTGATCTCCTGAGAAGAGCCCCAAGGGCCGGCAGTGCCCAGGCAGGGTCCCCAGGCAGCCCCAGTTTGGATGTGCAGCCCCCAGTTTCCCCAGTTTGCCTCTCCTTTGGCCCGGGCCGGGTTCCCCCCCGGAACAGCGGCTGGGAGCAGCCGAGAGCCCCGCGCTGCCCGTCCCGACCTGTCCCGGCTCCATCCCCGCTCCTGCCGCGGGCTGCCGGGGCTGCGGGAACGGGAACCGAGGGTGTCGCTGCTCCTGGGGGAGGAGGAGGAGGGAGGGAAGGGCAGGGATGAAGGAGGAGCGGGAGGTGGGGATGGGGAGGGGGAGGAGGAGGGGGTATGGAAGGGGAGGGATGGAAGAGGAGAAGGAGGTGGGGATAACGAAGAGGAGGAGGAGGAGGAGGAGGGGGGATGGAAGGGGAAGCATGGAATAGGAGAAGGAGGTGGGGACGGGACACAGGAGGAGGAGGAGGAGCGATGGAAGATGAGGGATGAGGGAGCAGAAGGCAGTGGGGTTAGAGAGCAGGAGGAGGGGGAAGGAAGGGCAGGGAGAGAAGGGCAGGGATGGAGGAGGAGCGGGAGGTGGGCTTAGGGAGAAGGAAGAGGAGGAGGAGGAGGGATGGAAGAGGAGGGGCGGCAGGAAGAGGAAGAGGAGGGACAAAGCGGATGGAGCAGAGCAGAGAGAATCACGCGGTCGAGCCCTGCCTGAATTCGCAGCCCCCACCTGTGGGATCATCGCCCCCCATCCCACAGGTGAGCGGGGAGGGGGAGCTCGGGCCAGGTCTCCTGGGGGGTGCCTGGGTTGGGTTTTTTGGGGAGATGTATGGAGAAGGAAGTACTGCGAAGCGGAGCGGAAAAGGCCCCTTGGGGGGACTCCTTGGAGCCCCGGGAGCCCAAACAGCCCCGGCACCCCTGAATGGGGAGAGCCAAGAGGGGGGAGCTTTTGGGATTGCTGGGACTCCCGGCAGCATGGGGAGGGCAGGCAGTGAGGAGAAGGGGGACCCCCAGTCCAAGCGTGACCCCAGCAGCTGGGACAGGGGGGAGCCCCGAACAGCAAAGGGGAAGGAGCAGGGACGGGGAACTCCTGGGAGGCTTTTTCAGGGCTGGATCTCGGTGTTTGGGAGGTTTTTATGGAGCCCAGGTGGCCAGAGACTTCTAGGGATGGACTGGGACAGAGGGAGCTTCCAACTCAACGTGCTCATCCCTTGTTTTCCCCAAACCAGGATTTCCCATTCCCAGCCCCTGGGAGGCTGTGAGGAAGAGGAAGAGCCTCTCCTTGTCCTTCCTCCCCCAGGGCAGGAGCTGAGGATGGAGAGCAGGGAGGACAAATCCCCGCGGCAGAACCTGGTGGAAGAGGCCGTTTTGAGCGGCTCCACAGCACAGGAACCCGACGGGGAGGAAAAGCCCCGGAGATCCCGCACGAGGAGGGGCTGCAAAGGCAGATCACGGGGATCTGAGGGGGAAAGACCCACCCTGGGCCGGGGAGGCGGCCGGAGATGGAGCCAGAGCTCGGAGCTGGGGGTCCCTGAGCAGCTCCATGATGGGGAGAAGCCCCACAAGTGCTCGGAGTGTGGGAAGAGCTTCAGGAGGAGATCCGAACTGATCGTGCACCAGAGGACCCACAGTGGGGAGAGGCCCTACGAGTGTTGGGAGTGTGGGAAGAGGTTTCAGACCAGCTCCCGTGTCCTCCTGCACTATCGGGTTCACACAGAGGAGAGGCCCTTCCGCTGCCCCGACTGCGGGAAGGGCTTCAAGTACAACTCGGTCCTCATCACGCACCGGCGCATCCACACTGGGGAGAGGCCCTACGAGTGTTCTGAGTGTGGGAAGGGGTTTCAGACCAGCTCCCATCTCCTCAAGCACTATCGGGTTCACACAGAGGAGAGGTGCTTCCACTGCCCCGACTGCGGGAAGGGATTCAGGAAGAACTCCCACCTCATCACGCACCGGCGCATCCACAGTGGGGAGAGGCCCTACGAGTGTGGGGAGTGTGGGAAGAGCTTCAGCCGGGGCTCCAACCTGATAATGCACCAGAGGATCCACACTGGGGAGAGGCCCTACGAGTGTTCTGAGTGTGGGAAGGGATTCAGGGACAACGCCACTCTCATCCAGCATCGCCGCATCCACACTGGGGAGAGGCCCTACGAGTGTGGGAAGTGTGGGAAGAGCTTCAGACACAGGTCTTGCCTGATCAAGCACCAGAGGACCCACACTGGGGAGAGGCCCTACGAGTGTTCCAGATGTGGGAAGGGGTTTCAGACCAGCTCCTGTCTCCTCCAGCACTATCGGGTTCACACGGAGGAGAGGCCCTTCTGCTGCCCCAACTGCGGGAAGGGATTCAGGCAGAACTACCACCTCCTCAGGCACCAGCGCATCCACACTGGTGAGAGGCCCTACGAGTGTGGGGAGTGTGGGAAGAGCTTCAGCCAGAGCTCCCACCTGATCATGCACCAGAGGATCCACACTGGGGAGAGGCCCTACGAGTGTTCTGAGTGTGGGAAGGGGTTTCAGACCAGCTCCTGTCTCCTCCAGCACTATCGGAGTCACACGGAGGAGAGGCCCTTCTGCTGCCCCGACTGCGGGAAGGGATTCAGGCTCAACTCCACCCTCATCCAGCATCGCCGCATCCACACTGGGGAGAGGCCCTATGAGTGTGGGGAGTGTTGGAAGAGATTCTCAAGGAACTCTCACTTGACCCGACACCAAGAGAGGCACCGGTAAGGGAAGCCCTGCGAGTGCCCCGAGTGCGAGAAGAGCTAAACTCCATCCCCCACTGGAGGACCCACATTGGGCACAGCCCTGGTGACCCACATTCCCTGTGATCCATGTTGGGAACACACCTGGCTGCTTCTCCTTTAGTGTTGACCTTAATTTTTTTCTCTTCTCAATCTCTCTGCGCTCCAAAAGCCAAGAGGGATGGATGTTTAACCTTAAAACCACTCACATCCCACTGAAAACAAATGAATTTTAACCCACAGAGGCTCAATCCCTCTTCAGATTGCTTGTTCCCACCTCAAAAAAACCCAATCCCACACCAAACTCACTCGAATCCACAGCTGCCAGGGTGAGATGGGTTTGGGAGGAGATCGGGAGAAGTGGGATCCCAGTTTGGAGCGGTGGGATGGGGATTGTGTGGGGCTGGGTGGCTGGGATGTATTTGATAGCAAATAAAACTTACAGACTTACTGATTTCTTTGCCGTTCATTCCCAGTCTGTGGCAGTTCTGTTTTTCAGGGCACCACCTTCTCAGCTGATTGTGTTTGTGTCCTCCTTTCCCTCCCACCTCTCTTTGCCTGCTCTGTTTCTCTCTCCGTGTCTCCCTTGAGCCAGGGACCTCCAAAGACCCTCCCCCAATTTAATTTCCTCAGGGACCACCAAAGATCCTTCCCTGATTTAATTGAATCCTCCTCTAATTTAATTTCCCCCTCTGCCCCCAGTGACCCACCCCTGATTTTTTAATTATTTTTTTTCCCAATTATTATTTTATTTCTTAGTCCTGGAGCTAAAGTTATGGAGGCCAGCAGTGAAATGTCTCTGTAGGATTTTGCTCCACTTGGCTTTCAGCCCCTTCTCAAGAGCTCTGCCTTCGAGGGCAAAGGGAATGTCTTTTCCTGGCTGGGAGCTGAAATTCCAGACCTCTGGAATGTGTGCAGGGCCATATAGACTGGGATCAACGAGAGATTGGGATCAAATATGCACTGAGATCCTGTGGTCTAGGATCAACTAAGGACTGGGATAAATTAGGGACTGGGGCCCTACAGACTGGAATGAACTGAACTGGGATCAAATACGGACAAGGATCAAATATGGACTGGGATCCTATGGACTGGTATCAACAAGGGACTCGGATAAAATAGGGACTGGGATCCTACAGACTGGGATCAAATTGGGACTGAGATCATATGGACTTGGATCAACTGGAGACCTGGATCAACTACGGACTGTGTTCAAATAGAGACTGGGATCAGATGTGGATTGGGATCCTATGGACTGGGATCAAATATAGACTGGGATAAAATTGGGACTGGGGTCAGATATGGACTGGGATCATATGGCCTGGGATCATATGTATTGGGAAAGCTCAAATAGGAAAGCCTTATAAATATGACTGTCTGGCAAAAGGTTTAGAGAGACTGAGATGGTAACAAGTTGTGACATACCAAACCGTAGTTACTCGAAAAGTAGAACACAATCGTACAGCCAGGATGAAGACAATCCCCCCTTCTGGTTGAACAATGCCCTTACCTACAGGTAGGTCCAAGGGTCAAATGGACTGTTGGATCTCACCCCAATGTATGGTTCATCCCACACTTGAAACCCTCCCCTGAAGCATCAGGGGTCTGTGACCCCATTGGCCTGAGTCTTGTTCCAGCTCACCTTGAAGCCCCTGACAAGGAGTCCCTGAGGAGCCAGATGCTCTCTTGGAACTTCTGTTCTCTTGGAACTGCCCCTCTCCTGGAACATCCTCTTGGGATCCTCTCTTATCTCCCTCTACCCCTTGCCTCTCCCTTCCCCCACGCCCTCGGGCCTGCCACGGGTCAGGTCTGGTGACTCCAAGCAGGGCCTTTCACCCTCTCTAATAAACCAGATATTCTAAGGGCAGCCTCCAGAAATCTCTCGTCTCCATCCACCCAAAGCGTCCTGGAGTCCAGCGTCCTCGCAGTATGGACTGGGATCAACTAGGGACTGGGATCAAATACGGACTGGGATCAAATATAGTCTGGGATAAAATGGGGACGGGGATCAAATATGGACTGGGATCAACTAGGGACTGGGATCAAATATGGACTGGGATCAAAGAGGGACTGGGATAAAATAGGGACTGGGATCAAATATAGTCTGGGATAAAAGATGGACTGGGATCTGTTGCAGCATTTTTGAGAGAAAGAGGACATGAGTTATGAAATTTGAGCTACTCCAGTCTAGGCCTCAGATTTAGGCCTGGTGAGGCCTTCAAGCCTCTGACGCAGTTAGAAATTCAGAGTTTGTGGTGCAGATAGAAATAGTCTTAAGGTGTGATGGGGACCACTGGGTTGTTTGGGTGTGAATTAGTATAGGTTTTATAGTGTAAGGTGTAGGCCGTTTTAAGGAAAAGGTAAACAATATTAGTTTGGCAATCAGAGTGTCTTTGTTTTTGTAAACTATGTGGAAGCTTATATAAACTACCACCTTATCTTGAATAAAGGGAGAACGCTTGATTAACCACATTGGTTCAGACCTGCGTTTGTCTTGTCCAGCTTTCCATGTTTCTGAGATTCCCTGGCTTTTAGTGGCGCCCGACCAGGGACTCAGGAGGCTCCAAAAAGGCTGCCAAATTACTTTTAGAGTAACGGGCAGTCGAGTTTGAGTCGCGCGACGAAAATTCAGGTCCAAATCGCCTCATGGTGACGGGGCCGGGATCCTAAATTCACTTTTTGTGAACGGGGATCGAGTGGAAACGGAGGAGAACTCCGAATTGGGCCATTTTCCCAATGGGGGAAAAAGACTCTTCGCATTGTTGTTTGTTTGCGAGAGTCCGTTGGAGCAGTGGGAAGACCTCGGCGTTCACAAGGGACCCGAACGGCGGGTGTGGACATGGCTGGGGCCAGAAAGCTGGAGCGGAGTTGCTGCCTTGCCGAAGAAAAGCGAGAGCGAAGCAACCCGCGGAGGCTTGGAGGTAAGCCGCGGACAGAAAGAGAGGGTGAAAGTTCACCATGGATGGGGATCTGCAGGCTTCAGTGCGGCTTCTCTTTCATATTCTCTCAGAGAGAGCTGAAAAAGTTAAAGAAGCCGATTTAGAACAGTTGGTCCTGTGGGCAAGAAGCAAAGGCAAGCTGCAAAAGCCTTCGCTGATTTTTAGTGAAACCGAATGGCAAGAGTTGGGGCAGCTGCTTTGGGACGCAGTGATAGAGGGCGGAAAAGACAAGAAAACACTGTTGGAGCATGGAGGCATTTGGAAGAAAGTTTTACATACCCTGCAAAGCATGCCTGTGGAGAAAAAAGCAGCGGAAGCCGCGGTTCAGGCATTTGAGCAACCCACATCAGAACAGACAGAAGCTCAAAAGTCATCTCGGGTTGAAAAATTCTTTAATGTTTGTAATATGCGGCCAGTGCGAGGGCAGAAAGCTCCAGTCAGCCCCTCTGTCAGAGATGTCGCTCGTTTGGAGGGAAACGCAGAGCCAGGTGGTGCAGGGCTGGCCGGCGCGAGACAAAGCAAAAATGTGGCCGCGCCCGGAGCGGAAGTGTGCTCGCAAGCAGCGGATGTTAGCAGCTCGGCGGTCCCGCGGAGTGAGGCAAACCAGGAAGTGACCCTCCCAGGTCCCTCGGGAGGCGGGGAGACACCTGAGGAGGCAGGCGGAGTTGATGATGAAACAGGGCTGAGTCAAGAGGAGGAACTCAGGGGCAGGGATCAAGGCGGAGACCAGGGCGGAGACGGGAGCGAGGCGGCGCTGGCCCCTCGCCCCCCCGCAGTGGCAGCGGCGGCGGCTGCCGCGGGTGCGTGCAGGCGCAGAGGAGCGGCTCGCCGGTACCCGGCGGCGGCGGCGGCCAGCAACCTGGCGCGGTTTGGAGGGGCTGGGCACCCCAATGCTAGCGGAGTGGCAGAAGCAGCCACCCAAACAACACCAGAGTGGAGCCCTGAAAATGCCAGTTCCCATCCCACCACGGTAGCTCTACGCTGCCCCCTCCCACCGAGTTCAGATTCTGACGACTCAGAGCCAGACCTTCCTGTTGTCAATTGTAGCAGGGACAAGCGATCACAGAACAAGATACAAAGACCAAATATGTTACAGAAAAAAATAGCCCGCCTTGCCACCCTCTCAAATCGTCAGGCTCAACCAGTGGAACCTTCCACTGGCCAGCAATTGGCATCGCCAGCAGTTTTAAAAAATCCATTGCAGTCACGATGGGCGTCAGTTGTGAAGGATGCTCTTTTAGACGGTGACTGGAAGGCTGTCAGCTCCCTGGCTTGTCCCGTTATAGTGTCTAATGGGAATGCCATCTGGGAGCCCCATGACTGGAAAATCCTACAATCAGCTAAGCAGACAGTCACCACTCATGGGATCAGATCAGAAGCAGCCAGGAACATCATTCAGTATATATTCACAGCAGATGTGCTTTGTCCTGGTGATTCATCCAATATTGCCTCCCTTCTTCTGACACCTTCCCAGTTTCTCATGTTTGAAAGGGAATGGAGGCGGTTGGCAATTGAAGAGGCCAACAAACACACAAATGTGGGGGACCCCTTTTATGGAGTCCAGCCAGATATGCTGACTGGGCAGGGACCATATGCAACCAATCAGGTACAACTTACCTTTCCCGTTGAAATACATAAATTGTCACAGCAATTGGCCCATCAAGCTTTGCTTTTGGTACCAGACAAGAAAAAGTCAGCATCCTATGCCACCATAAAGCAAGGAGCCACTGAGCCATTTGGACAATTTATTGATAGGCTGTCAGCTGCTTTGCAGGACGCACCTGACGTGCCACCAGACGTTCAGGAACATTTATTCCGATCCCTTGCTTTTGAAAATGCTAACCCACCCACCAGAACCATCCTAGCCACCCTTCCTCAAAGCTGTCCAGTCGATGAGATGCTTGTCAGAGCCACACGCGCAGAACAAAGCAACCAAGCTGCAGCATTCACTGCAACCATCCAGGACGCAATTCAACAACAAGGACACATCATTGCAGCTGCTTTATCAAGCAACAATACAAGGAGACAGAAGACGTAATGAAAAAGTATAGCAATACTGAGTGTTTTCCAAGATACCAAGAAGGATGGACATTATGCAAATCAAAGTTATTTCAAATACAATGTGGATGAAAATTACTGTAAAAAGATAGAAATGTTAATAATGATTTAATTGCCAAAAATGCCTTTGAAAACAAAGATTTGAGAAAAGTCAGTCAGATGGAATGTTGGCATTGAGTTCACAATTTCTGTTTTTGAGTTTTTATAAATAATAATATAGGTAATGATGATTTTTGAATTTTATAGATAATAAGATAAATTATGATTGTCAAGTTTTTGTAGGTAATGATAAGTAATGATTGTTACTAATGTTATATGAATGCTTTGAAAAGATTGTTTTAAACTATTTTAAACAGTTCTTCTTGATAAGCTGATCATATAATGTAAGTTGTCTGATTTTTGTGATAAGAATTATTATTAAGATGTTAAGGTATTGAGGTGTTGTTTTAATATTTACAGTCAGTTTTCATATGTTTTATTGTCTTTCTAGGTGATTGATTGCAAGATGTGTTTTTTCAGGATCCTGTGTTTTTGATTTTTTAACTGCTCATGTGATATCTTTGTCCAATCTTTTATGCAGCTGCAGTTCATCTTTTTTTTTACAAATTTATAGTCCAAGTTTTGGTTCAAGATTTCAGACTTCAAATTTTCAGATTTCTGAAGAAAAAGTTTGTTGTATTTAGAGAATTTTTGTCTTGAAAGAAATTTTAGACAGGTTCAATTATTTGATGGTTTGATAATTTTTTAATAATAAGGTTTTTTACTTATAACAGTTATTTCTAAGGCTTTTGTTTTAAACATATCCTCCAATTAGAGTTCGAGCTCTGGCCAAGCTCTGGCTCTACGTGGATAGTGTGATTGAACCAGGTGTTTTCTGCATCAAAAAGTATTCAAGTCCTTTTGGCTTGACAATTTGACCATATAGGGCAGCTGAGCCTCAAAGGGAGTTTTGGAGAGACATGATCCGGACATGTTTTATCCAAATCTCTGTTGTTTTAAGGTTTTTCAGCTGCTGCAGACTCTGGGATGACAATTTGATAGTGTAGCACTTGGTAACTGTGATTTTATATGTAATATTGATTGTGTATTATCTGATTGATTTTTATTTGTTGTTAGTTTCTTTACTATGTGCATTGTTTTGTTTTTAATGTTTTTTCATGTTTATAACAAAGATGTTGATATTTCCATTTCTTCATGCAAGTTTTAGGGAACAGAATTGAGAGAGGACCCTCCAGTCCCTGTGGGGGTGTTGGGTTTGTTTGTGTTTTAACAGGTGCAGAATCTGGATGGATTTCAGTGAAGAATGTGGAACTTATCAATTGCAAGAGGGCACTGATCTCTCCACAAGTGGATCAGAGGATGCACAGCAAAAGTGGATTGTGCAAAGATTTGTGTTTCACCCACAGAAGATTGTGGGCTTTGAGTTTTTTTTAATAAGTGTGTTTTTAATGATGTTATAGAATTTTTTGCTAAGTTTTAATAAGTTTTAGTAATGCCTGTGATTTTTCTGTTCATCTTGCCATTGTCTTTCAATGGCAAAAGAAAAAGAGGGAGGTCCCAATGTGGATCAACAAAAATTCTACTTGAGTGGGTGTTTTTACCCATCCAACCAAGAAGTCGTGTGATGGACAGGACAGATGCTCTTGCTGCATTGATACGAAAAGGCAGAAACAGAATTTTAAAAATAGATGGAAAAGATACCAACCTGCAGTGATAACAACGTGAACAACAACAGTTTTCCTAGAACATCCTTGATGAATCCAGTTCTGATGAAAATTAACTTTGTAGAGTACAGAAAAATAAGTTGAAATATTATAAGTGTGAAGTTAGATTTATCAGAAGTTAGTTTATTAGAAGTTATAGTTTATGTTTAGAATTAAGTTTGTTTCTTTCATGTTAAACAGGGCATTCAAAAACCTGAGAAGAATGTGATGGGCCTCAATGTTTTTATTAAGCAGTGTTTTGGTTGTTGAAGTATCTGGAATCCTTGACATTGAAAAGAGAGAAAATATGTGGATCACTTGGGCCAAACAAACTAGGCAAGATTAATTCTGCCTGTTGTTAGCCACACCGTCTAACCCCTTTTCGTACTTGTTAAATTGGAGTCTCGTTGGGTCCCATGGCAGAGTTCAAAACTTGGACCCGAGCTCAAATAAATTTAAATAGCACTCTGGGAGCGCAAGCTGTTGCATTTGTGCAAAACCTTAAATTTACTGATGATAGTCTTCAAGAATTTGGTCTTTTGGGTTCTGTCCCAGGAAATTACTGTTTGATATTTGGATCTTATGCTACCAAACCAACTCAAGAAAATGGAAAATTGACAGATGACGACACTTGGTTGTCTCCCAGATCACCATTGTATTACAACTATTCAGAATATTGTAACAATTCGACTCAATCTGTGACACCGCCAAGAGGTGGTGCAGGAAAACTGCCCCCAGGAACCTTCCTCATCTGTGGGGACCGAGCCTGGTCAGCAGTCCCTCAAAATGCTAGGGGAGGCCCATGTTATATCGGTAGGTTGACGCTTTTTGCTCCCATCATACATCAGGTTCTCGAATTGCCTCAGAAGACTCAACGAGCCAAACGCAGTGTTCTCCAAATGGACCCTAATTGTAAAGATATAGTGTCATTGTGGGGGCGTGCCTCTGTAGTAGTAGCCTCACTCTTTGCCCCAGGGGTCGCCTCATCAAAAGCGCTCACACAATTGAGAACTCTAGCCTGCTGGACAGGAAAACAAATTAATATCACATCTAAATTGATAAGTGAGCTTGCTGCAGATGTAGACGATACCCGTCATGCGGTTCTACAAAACAGATCTGCAATTGATTTCCTTCTTTTAGCACAAAGACATGGGTGCGAAGAATTTGAGGGCATGTGCTGCATGAATTGTCTGACCATTCTCAATCGATTTATAAACAGTTAATGCAATTGAAGGACAACATGAGAAAAAAAAACTTATCGTAGTGGACACTCAATTTGATAACTGGCTCAATTTTTTAGGTTTTTTGGCTGAGTCAAAGATTTAATTCGTTTTGGTATTGTACTTTTTTTATCTTTATAGTTATTTTAATTGTTATACCGTGTTTTTTACAGTGTGTGCAAAAATTAGTTCATTGCGCCTTCACTCCAGCCTGAGTAGCTCAAAAAAGAAAAAGAGGGAATTGTTGCAGCATTTTTGAGAGAAAGAGGACATGAATTGTGAAAGTTGAGCTACTCCAGTCTAGGCCTCAGATTGAGGCCTGGTGGGGCCTTCAAGCCTCTGACGCAGTTAGAAATTCAGAGCTTGTGGTGCAGATAGAAAATAGTCTTAAGGTGTTGTGGGGACCACTGGGTTGCTTGGGTGTGAATTAGTATAGGTTTTATGGTGTAAAGTGTAGGCCGTTTTAAGGAAAAGGTAAACAATGTTAGCCTACCAATTAGAGTGTCTTTGTTTTTGTAAACTATGTGGAAGCTTATATAAACTACCACCTTATCTTGAATAAACGGAGAACGCTTGATGAACCACATTGGTTTGAACCTGCGTTTGTCTTATCCAGCTTTCCGTGTTTCTGAGATTCCCTGGCTTTAGACGGGGCTTTCTGGTTTCTCTCCTTGCAGCCGGGCTCTGCGGGTGCTGAGGCTGCTCTGGGCTCTGCCAGGGCCCTGCTGGAGCTCAGCACCGGGCCGCAATCAGCCAAAGGAGAAATGGGGTGACCTGCAGCACAGACTTGCTTGAGCATTTCAGCAGCACAGCTCAAGTTTGCAGAGTGTACACCTCCAAGGTAAAACATGGCACCACTCAAAGCATATACTTGTTCAATAACTTCTGAAATGAAATCAATCTGGGATGACCCCAAATGACGTTTTGCAGCTTGCTCAAGCTGTAGCTCAGCCCTTCTCTGAACTGTTCTCTCCCCCACCTGCCTTTTACTCCCCAACTGCTCCCTCTTTTCCCCCAGTGAGTTCCCAGCCCATTCCAGTCTCCATCACACTGTTGCCTTCCTTGGTGCCCCTCACCATGAGGAAGGCCGAGCCCCAGGCTTAGGGACTCATCCTGTCTCTGGCTGAGGAGCAGCAATGTCTCAGAGGTCCGGTGGGATTTTAGTGTCATTCAGAGCTGCTCTTCAGCCCCCAGCTCTCCTCACTGCTGAGTTCCCACTCCCTTTTCCTCGTCCTTGCAGCAGGATGAGCTCTGTGAATCCCCTTGAGCCTCCCCACTCTTCCCAGCCCACGCACCCACCTCAGTTAGGCTGAAGCTGCAGCTTCTCTGTCTCCTCTGGCACACCAGTGCAGTCCCCTGTGCGGGGAGCCCCAGCCCCAGAGCACAGCACTCAGCAGTGCAGTCGGGGCTGGAGCAGCTGCCCCGCAGCCCTGGCTTGGCTCTTTGTGGTAGGGAATGCTCCCTGTGTGCAGCTGTCCCTGCAGGATGGCCCCAGGGCAGAGCCCAGCCGGGCTCCCCCTGCAGCCCCTGAAGCTTGGGGCAGACAGTGGTCCCAGAGCTGAGGTTCACGGGGAGCACCCGGAGCTGTGCCTCGCACTCTGGTGCCGTGTCACAGTCTCGTGTGCAGGGGCAGCTCCAGGGCCTTCTTCCTCTTCCTCCACCCAGGCCAGCTTGGGCACTCTCAGGGGTTTCTGCTCCATGTCAGTGACTGGATTTGTGGCTACTTGCAGGAGAGATGCCTCAGAAAACTCCAAGTCAGCAAGTCCTGCTTTCGTGCCTGGAAGGCACCTTCAAGAGAGAAGCCTCAGGAAGGCTCAGGACAGCAAGTCCTGCACTCTGGTCTCGAGGGCTCCTGCCACAAGGACAGGAGACTCCTGTCAAGGATGGTGCTCTGGCCTCGAGGGCACCAGCAGCATAGATGGGAGATGCCTCCGGGGCACCAAGTCCCACACTCTGCCCTGGAGGGCACCTGCAGAAGAGAAGCCTCGGGAAGGCCACGGGTCAGCAAGTCCTGTGGTCTGGCTTCGAGGTCAGCTGAAGGAATAACACCTCAGAAAAGCTCCGGGTCAGACACGAATGAGTACGCTGTGCGGGGGCTCCTCACAGCATTGCTCTGTCCCGTCCTGTCCTTGTCGCGTGCACCGAGCACTGTGGCATGGTCCTGTCACCACCAGCTCCTGTGTCAGCACATGTCACAAAGGGCCCTTGGACACCTGGATCCATTCCATGCTGCAGCGTGTCACAAAGGGCCCTTGGATACCCTGTCCCATTCCATTCCACGGTGACCATGCTGCAGCGTGTCACAAAGGGCCCTTGCACGCACTGCCACCTGCCCTGGGGCTACCGCCAGCCCCCCAAAGTGGCCCAGGTTGGAAGGAATGCCTTGTCCCAAGTGTCTGAGAGAGCCCAACAGGATCTTTAGGAACGGCTCAGACCATCAGCAAACGCTGCCCTGCTCTGCGGGCTCAGAGCAGCAGGAGCCCCCAGGGCTGCCAACGCAGCCGCGCTGGGAAGGGAATGGGACCTTCCATGGAAGCTGCCACGGCCTCCTCGGGACACGTCCCAGCCCATTGCCATCCTAAACCCGCGGGTGTGGCACACACAAGGAACTGTGGGCCAGGGCAGGAATGCTGCTCTGACCCTGGGGCCCGGGGAGCGCTGACATCAGCAGGTGAGGGCAGAGTCCCTGCCCAAGCAGAGCTGTCACCCCCGAGCCCTGGCAGCGCTGGTGCCCGTCTCCTGCCCCAGAGACCTGTGCCCCTGGGGGCTTCTGTGCCAGAGGGAGCCAAACCCCCATGCACTGGGGGCTGTGCTCCTGCCTGCAGGGGCTGTTGGCAGGAGCACCTGGAGCAACTGCTGGCAACACTTGGTCTCTGTCAGAAGCTCTTACCGCATGCTGAAATTATTTTCTCGTTGAAGTTATTGCCTTCAGCACAAAAACACCTTAACAGCAAAGGAACAGAAGAATCTGGCAAGTAAGAATCCTCAGTTCAGGAAAGTTTTACTCCCGTTGCACAACTCAAGTAGTTCCAAAATGGTGCAAACTTCCCAAATTAATTGGGATGGCGTGAGGAGATGAAGATTTGGAATTTTGCTTCCTATCTCAAAGCAGCAACTCATTTGCCTTAACCTCATCCACTGAGGGTCACTTTACAGAACAGAACACTACACAAAAAAAAGGAAAAACTAAGGGCCATTCTTTGGTTTGCAAATGGTTTTCTATGAAGGGATGATAATATCCTAACTCTCTCAAGGAATATAAAAGCTCTGAGTAGAAGGAAAAGGGGCTAATTCTCCCCCTGGTAGAGATATCTAAGTGGCCAATAAAGTACAGCTCGCCCCCATCGGTCCCTGCAGGAGAGTCAGGACCATGAAGAGGAAAAGTCACCGATATTCACAGATATACAGAGCTGAGCCCTCTGTAACCAAAGCTGTGCCAATCACAGATGCTGCCTTCAAACTGACTCAAATTTCAGCCTAGACCTCTCACCTTCCAGACAACTCCTTCCCCAACACCCCACCAACACCACCCCCCTAAACTCCCACACAAGCCCCCACACCCCACCAGAACCCCCAGCTGTCCCTGTCCCTCTGCAGAGCTTTCCCACCCTCCAGCAGACCCCCTGGTTCCCTGCACGTGCCGTGGGATGGCCTCAGGAGGATCTGCTCCAAGGGCTTCCCTGGAGCAAGCTCAGGCTGCCAGGCCTATGGATCCTGGATCATCCTTCCCTCTGAGCCTTCCCGTGCACGGCTGTTCCATTGGCACATCTGTGCTCAGCTGGGACTACTCTGCTCACCCAGGGCTGCTGGTAAAGGATGGAGAGCAGCCTGGCAAGCTCTTTCTCCAGCTCCCTCTGTGCTCTTGGGGAAGGCAGAACCTTCCACAGGAAAGCAACTGGTGCCACAAGGAGTGGGTGGCACCAGGCAGCTCTGGGGAAGCCCCTCAGGAATGCTGTATCCTGAGGGAACACTGTTGGCCTTGACCTGTTGGCACCTGCAGAAGCTTCAAATCAGCTGCCTCAGCTTCCAGGGCCTCTCTTGGCCAGCATCCTGACGTGGATGCAGGACGGCTGCCAGGCGCTGCTGGGACCCAGCGGGACAGGAGCGGCTGTCTCGTGCCCACGCAGCACCCGTGACACAGCCAGGGCCATCCCGAGAGCAGACAGACGCTCACGGGCCAGCAGAGAGGAGCAAGGAGCCCTGGGCTCCTCTCAGGGTATCTCAGCTGGGCTCGCTCCACAACACGCCCCCATTGGAAGGCCTGCTGATGCCCAGCTGCCAGAAATGCCTCCCTTGTGCTCTCCAAGATGCACAGGGAGAGCCAGTGAGCAGGACATTCGGGAGGCAAACCTTCCAAGCCTTTTCTGAGGCCAGGCACACACCAAGATCAGCCAAGACTCTCCACCACACTGCCTGGCCCACCCAGCCCAGCTCTGTGCTGGCCCTGGGCCACAGCAGCTCCCAGCAAGCAGGAGGCAAATGCATCTTGCCAAGAGCTGAAACACAGCAGACAGGGAAAATGTGAAACGTGAGTGTGTAAAGGCCTTTTAATTCACAGCTCCCACTGAGAGCTTTGGGGCTCACAGATGGACAGAGATGGTTCTGCTCATCCCTCTGTCCAAAGCGGGGGTAACACACGCTGCTGCAGGTGCTTGGGTTGGTCTCTGCAGGTCCAGGTGGATGCCAAACCTGCTCTGCACAGCCTTCTCCCTTGCCCTGCCCCTCTGCCAAGTGCAGCGGGCCTCAAGGACTGAAAGGAGCACAGAGAGCCAAAGGGGGACACTTGCACCTGCCTCACTGGGAGCTCCCTGGGAAGCACTTTCCTTGAGAAGCAAGCCCCTGTCCTCCAAATGCATTACCCCAAATGTGCGGCTTTTCTGCTCAACACCAACACACCCTTAAGAAACGCTGGCAAGGCTGAAGGACTTCATGTCCTTTCAGGACAGGCAGTCCAGCTCTAGCTCCTATTCCCCCAAGTGCCTTTCCAGGTGGAGGCTCAGACATGCAGCTCCAGGCCCTCTACAAACACAAGCTGCTCAGTGCCTCTTCACCTGCCTCAACTCCTGCCTGTGCCCACGGCACCAAGACCAGGCTGTTCCCAGCCAGAGCCCAGAGCCCTGCTCCCGCAGGACGCTCTTGCCAGCACCTTCCAGGCCTCTCCGCTGTGCACACAGCGCTTTTCATGCCCGCTCCTAACAGGCTCTGGAAGGCAGAGCACAGCCTGGCTGCCTCTGCCACCAGCACAGCCCAAACACAGGCGGAGGAAGAAGCAGCAGGGGCTGTTTTGTGGCCATGCCCAAGAGAGACTGGAAGGGTGCCCTCCCTCTGCTCTCACTTGCTTGGCTTTCTGACTGGCTCTGAGCCTGGGGCTGCCATTCCTCACTTGTGGGGACCAGAACCACAGCCGGGATCCCGGCACTGCCTGACAGCGCTCCGGGCACTGGCAGGGTCGTGTGTCCCAGTCTCGGGCACCGCGCTGCTGCTTCCTTTGCCCTCAGGCACACCCAAAGCTCCCTGGTAAGCCCGGATGGTCACTGGTTCTGCCCTCTCCCTGATCCTGTGCGGGGATGGAGCACTGCTGAGCCTTCAGGAAGCTATTCCTGAAAACTTCCAGTGTTCCAAGCTCCTTTGCCCTCCGTGGAAGCTTGCCATGGAATCCCTCACAGCTGCCTTCAGAGCATACTCAGCTTGGCTCTTCCAAATTCCAGGGGCTCCAGGCTGCTCAGCAAGATCTGCAACTCCACAGGGTTGTGGAACTGCACCTTCAGCACAGGCACCTTTCCAGCCTGATCTGCCCTCGTTCCTCTGTGTGTGTGCACAGAACACGGCGTGGCAGAGAACAGCAGCAGGGGCCTGTGTGTCCCAGGGCCCGGGATTTGCGCCGCTTCAGCTCCACAGAGATGCAGGTAAGGGGGAGAAACCAAACTGTTTTTTAAGGGAAGGGAAAGGGAAGGGATGAGATGGGGGCCAAAAAAAGGGAATGGGCAGCGTTTGAGGGCTGGAGGGAGGAGCTGTCAACAGGGAGGGGGAAGGCAGCAGCTATGGGAGCTTGCAGCAGGCACAGCTGTGGCCAGCATCAGGTGTGCCTGGAGCTCCAGTGACATTGAGTCCTGCTGCTCTCTTCACTGTCTCCTGGTACTCTGCTTGGGACCCTGGTTCTCTGAATCCAGCAGATGACCTTAGTTCTGCACATCTTTGTCCAAAAATTGTCTGAATTTCCAGGTTAGTGGAGGATGGGCTGTCATCTTCGCTCATGGCTTGAAGGGCTGGAAGACAGATAAATTACCACAGTCAGAGACCAGGGGCTGTGTGACATCACAGAGATCTGTGTAACATCACAGGGGCTGTGTGGCATAACAGGTCATGAGCGACATCACAGATCCTGTGTGACATCACAGAGACATCCATGCGACATCACAGAGTGCTGTGTGATGTCACAGGGGCTATGTGACTTCACAGATCCTGTGTGACATCACAGAGATGTCCGTGTGACATCACAGAGAGCTGTGTGACATCACAGAGATGTCCGTGTGACATCACAGAGATGTCCGTGTGACATCGCAGAGGGCTGTATGATCTTGCAACTTCTGGAAGATAGAGTATCGCCCACTCTGTATTGCCCGGAGCACATGCAATGTTTGAAGTGCCAGCTCTGACATGGCACTACTGACATCCTCTGTCAGGCATTCAAGGGCTGCAAGAGAGAGGAACAAAGCCACGGTCAGATCCCGACTCTGCGGGGAACCGAGGGGAGCCCCCCCTGCCAGGGCCATCCCAGCCGGCTCTTGCCATGGCCGGGAGGGATCAGGGACCAAGGGGATCAGCCCGAAGCTGCTGGCCACGCATCCCCCAGGTGCCCCTGAAATCTCTGTGTGCTCTACCTAGGACAGCAGAGCTCTCCGCAGCCGGGGCAGGGCTTGCAACTCGCCCCGGCAGCCCCCGCTGGCAGCCCGCTGCCCTGTCTCACCATTGAGGATCAACTGGAGCTTTTCCTGCTGTCCCCTCAAGCTCCTCCCGGCCATCCCTGGGAACACAGAGCCTGTCAGGCCCAGCGGCACAGCTCCCTGCCAGCGGCGCTGCCAGCCCTGTGCCCACACGCCCTCCTGGCCCGGCTCGTGGCTCACCCATGAACCTGACGGCGCCTCTCGCAGGGGCTCCTGTGGGCTCTGCAGGTAGGGCAGGGCCCGGCGCAGGTGCTCGGCCACGCTGCTGCTGTCCTCTGCCAGCTGCAGAGAGCAGCAGGAGGGAAGGGTTGGCCCCGCAGCCCCGCCAGGCCGGGGCTCCATGGGCACCCAGCTCGGGCCGCAGGAGCCTGGAGCAGAGCCTGCGCGGCCTCGGGCTGCAGCAGCGGGCAGGGGCACAGCTGCCAGCCCGCACACCGAGCACCGCGCTCAGGGGGCTTCTCCAGGCTGGGGCTGCGGCTTCCCGGCCCTCCTTACCAGGCACTCGGTGAACTTCCACAGCTCCTGGTTCTTCACCAGCTTTTCAAGATCCCTCCTCTTCAGGAACTCGGCCGCACAAAGCAGCGTTTCCTGAGAAGCCTGGAGAGCAGCAGAGACGCGGAGATGGCCCCACAGCCCAGGGCGCAGGACCCCGTCCCTGTGCCAGGGCCTGGAGGAGGCTGAAGCCTGCGAGGTGCCAGGGCAGGGGCAGCCCAGCCCCTGCCAGGGGAACAGCAGCAGCTGCTGAATCTTCACCTGTTCCACTCGCTGGTTCTCATCATGGCAGTGGAAGGAGAGTGGCAGCAGGCTCTGGCGCACGTGTGTCTTCAGGGCCTTTTAATCCTCTTCTTGAAAAAAATTCAGCATCTCTTGGAAGACAAACATGGAGCACACCTTCACCTGGCTATCATCCTGTATGAAAGGAAGGAAGAAAGACCTCAGCGTCAGCTGCTTCAGGCCCACCTGGGCACAGCCTGTAAGTGTACAGGGCACAGAGTTTGTGGGTAGCACCCGTTGGCTGTGGCTGGAGGCGCAGAGCCTTACGTTGTCAGAGTGGCAGGAGCGCCTCAGCCAGCTGCAGGGCGAGGGTGCTGGTTACTGAGGCACCATTGCAGAGAAATAAACCCCTGAGGAAAACCGCGGTCATCCTGAGCATGACGCTGTCATTTTCCTGCCGGAGCTCCACGAGCTTTCATGCAGGCTCCACATCCTTATGGCCATATACCTGTGGAACACAAGTGTGTGAAACTTGTGTTTCACACAGGGCCCAGGGGCCAAAGGCCTGTGCCAAATCACTCGGGCAGCTGCAGCAGGAGGCAGGAGAGCTGGCAGCAGCTGCCTCAGTGCCCCAAGGCCAGCCAAGCCCTAGGGACTGCCTTCCCCAGCCCCACATTGGCAGCACGGCTTCAGCCCCTGCGCTCTTCTCACCGAGACACTGGTGGTGCCGAGCACCACGAGGCCTCTGAGTGCCAAGCAACGCCTCCCCCTGCACTCGCTCTGCAGGTTCTTTGACAAGAACTCCAGGACGCTGTCACGGCATTCACTCAGGTTCAGGCGCTCCAGGATCTGAAAGGCACAGGCCGGTGACGGGGGAGTGGCCAGCGGGAGCCCAGAACCGCACAGGGCCGGGCCCAGGCAGCAGCACAGGGCGCGGGCTCCGTCCCAGGCACTGCGGCCAAGAGAGGGCAGAGAGCCGGGAGGCAGCTGAGCGAGGCAGCGCTGGCCTTCAGGCTCACCTCCACAAGGAACGCCAGGGTGGCCAAATCCCGGCATGGCGTGTCTTTTCTGAGCAGCCCGAGCAGCTGGAATGCAATCGCGGAACACACGGCTTCGGATGCACGGTGCATTTCTCTGACAGGAGGAAATAGGAGCCAAACCCCGAGCCAGCGGGGGCAAACCTCTCCCAGGACTGACTCACAGAGGTCTGGCCTTTCTCCAGCACCCTGCAATGTGGAATTGTGTTATTATATGTTCTATTATGTGTAAGGTCATTCCATGTATCCCCCCCACGCTCTGTAAGCGACCCCCCGGGCTCTCCCATTTCCCCCCGCGGTTTACCTTAGTCACTCTGTTTACATCTCTCAGACCATCTGTCAGCCACGCGGCGGGGTCGAGAGACGACCTGGCACCCTTCCATCTGTCCATCTGCCATTAGACCCCTGCACCCCACTATCCCCAGTTCCCCCGTGGCGTTATCTCATTGGCCACCCCGGGTTTCCCCTATCAAGTACTTATAGAGAGGGTTGGGGACGCCCCGGTGCTTTTTCTCCCGCCTGGCCCCTGATCGCTGCTGCTGCCTGACCCGCGGGCTTTTTCTCCCGCCTGATTCCTGCGTGCTGCCGCAGCTCTCTCTCTTGCCCGACCCCTGACTGCCGCAGCCGCCGCCGCTTGCATCTGCTCCACCACCACCACCGCTGCCCCGGGCGATCGCGGCCACCTTGGACTGTCCTGCGATCGCTGCTGCAGCCGAACCGCCGCCGCTGCCGCTGCCGCGGTCGCCGCGGCTCCCACACGTGCCGGCCGCAGCGCCGCGGCTCCGCACGCAGCCTCTCTTGGATCGCGGCCATCTTCGGAGCGCGCCGCCGCGCCCCCAAACCAGCAAGGTGGCACAGACAAACTCTAACTTAGCACGCAGCCGCCTTTTCGGTTTTTGCCTTCCCAACCAAGCCGCAATAAACCGAGATATCGCCCGCGGGGGAAAATGTCTCTCTCCTTTTATTCGCCTCGGGGCTCGCCTCTCTCCCAAACCCACGCAGCACCGGCCGACACCCGCGAGGGTTCGTCGGAAAACACGGAAGTTGCCAGCGCTCCCCCCCCCCCCCCCCCCCACGGAGCTAGTTGGGACGAAAGAGGGGACAAGAGAGCGCTAAGGCAGTTATGGCGCCCAACGTGCGGCTTGGGAGGTCCAGGCACACGTATTGAGGACCACCGAGCCCCGAAAAGCTCGTTGATTTACCTCGTGGACGTTACAACACCCTCACAAGCCGCGGTTCCGTTTTAAGGAGCCAGGGCTTCCAGAGGGGTGAGGCCGGCACCTTTTGCTGGCACCGCCGAAGCTCGGCCCCCCCACGGCGAAAACTTCGCAGCTGGAATTTTCATTTCGCCTTCGGTCGTCGCTGGACCCGTGGTGAGTTACCGGGGTCCCCCTGGGCTGGGTACGCCCTGCTCCCTTTGGGGTGAGTTTCTCTTTCTCCCACAAGAGGGCGATAAGAGCCCACATTTTGTCTCCCGCTTCAGAGAGTGAGTAAGGCAGGCTTCCCAGTCTCCGACAGGTGTCTTTTTTTTTCTTTTGATATTTTACCAGCCGCTAGAGTTGTGACACGCCTTAACATCGACATAATGGGTGCAAAAATGTCTGTGTCACAGGAGAGAATTTATGTTCAAACCCTAGGAATTTTAGTGGGGGGAGGGAAGAAATGTAAAAAATCAGACGTGAAGCGTTTTGCACGGTGGCTTCTGCAGTCTTTCCAGGACCTGTCGCAGGAAAATTTGTACCAAGTTCAATTCTGGGACCGAGTGGAAAAAGAAATTGCCCAAAAGGAGGATCAGTCCCTCTCAATTTTTATCCACCTGGCAATCCAATTGAAAAATATTGTTAAAGATAACTGCGAAGGGAAGCCAGAGCCACCGCAGGGCGAACACTGCCTCCCAAGCCCGCCAAATCCCCCAAAAACCCTATCCTATCCCTCTCTTCCTAGCCCGGGGATTCTCAGACAGGCATCCCGGCAAAACCAGCCGCAGGCAGATTCTGGCCTCTCTGTCAACCCCCAGGTTCCATCACAGGACAATGCTGGCATCGCCCTGCACTCTTCCCCTCCCCAAAGTTTCTCTCTTTGAAAAGTTGTGAGTTTTAAAACCCCAGATCCTTCCCCAGGACCTTCCCTGGACCTTTCCCAAAATGATTCCCTTCCCTGCCCCAAGGCACAAGATGGAGGGGATTGCATGGCATGCCCATCCCCCTCCCTGCATTCTTTGTCTCCTAACGACTCCCTCCGCCCTACAGCCAACCCCTCCCACTCCCGAGATTTCTCCACCCACCCCTCCCCTCCACCCCCTTCTGGCACCTCCCCTAATGAATCATTAATCAGTCCTCCCTCCGACCCCGCCCCTAGGGGTGAGGTAGCACCAGCCACACCCCCTAGCCCTGGTCCTGCCTCCGCCCTCCGTTCCCACGACCCGCCCTCTGATTCCCACACCTCGATTCCCGGGGGGGATGGGGGAGCGGGAGGAAGTGGGGGGGGAGGGGGGAAGCCGCGACCTGCCGCAACCCCCGCTCGCCTTTTGTGCTGCACCGGTCACCTACACCCCGCGGCAAAGGGGCAGACCCCTGGCACAGTGGACCCCTATCCCACAGGCTGTGATTAGGGATGTTTGCAAAGCCCAAAAGGAGCTTGGCCGGGAAAGTGAATACTTTAGGGGGCTGTTCAAAGTCACACTTTCCTCCAACGAGTACGTCCCTACTGACATGCGCGCTCGGTTTTTGTTCTTGCTTACTCAAGCTGAGTTTTTGGTATGGGAATCCGCATGGAGGCGGGAGGTACGAGATGCATTACCCCAACTTAACCATTGATCATCTGTGTGGGACGGGGGAGTGGGACGTGGCAACAACACAGGCGGAAAAGATTCCAAGAGGGGCACTGGCAGCAACTGCCAAGGCGGCAGAAAAAGCATTTTTAAAGTTAAGACCCAGTGGTCCTGTTGTTAACTGTTTTTCTCTCAAGCAGGAGACACAGGAATCTTTCGTTAGTTTCATAGACAGGTTGTACAGGGCAGCTGAAGCACAGGTTCCAGAGGAGGGATTGAGGCAAGGCATGGTGAAGCAAATCGCCCTGCAGAACGCCAGTGAGGCCTGCAGACAGGCAATGCTGAGCCTGCCCCTCGACCCAGAGCCAACACTCCAAGACATGCTGGACGTGTGCGCTCAAAGGGTCACTCTGCCATCAAAGGACCCTCAGGGGACACCCCAAACGCCATCACGGAGAGTCTCCTTCGCCGAAGCCCACACGCCATCCGCGGCCCCAGCTCCTGCACGCCGCTTCACTGGGCCACCACCCAAAGGTTACCACCCAGGAAAGCCCTGCAACCTCTGCAATAAGAAAGGACACTGAGCATCCCATTGCCCCCTCAAAGAGGACTTCTTACGTTTTAAAAACCAACAGCAAGGGCAAGGTGCCTTCAACCCAGGGGGACAATCAAAAAACTAATTTCCCAGCGCAGTCCCTCCCTGCGTGAGGACACAAATTTGGTGGGAAACATAACATCAGGGGGCAGGAGGGACAACACATTAGCATACCCACCTGAGGACAAGAACTCTAATACCACACATGACATTACCGAATTGCACAATAGGGGAACAAGAGCTGGTGAACCAGCCTGCGTGGGGGGAGTCGGGAATTTCATCTCACAGGCATGGCTTGGTCAGAACCCCGACCATCCCAGGCCCATCCTTAACACCCAGTCCAACTTCTCTCCATACAGGTTGGCCCTAACTGAACCCCTACTGCTCAGGGACAGCAATTGGCACTTTGTCACGGTCGACACACAGGACCCAGGGACCTGGAGAAAACTCCACAGTAAGTACATCGTCCTTGGGGACACAAAATACATGCCACTCGACATCACTATCGCACCCAATTTGACACCTGCAAACCCTAAACATCTGGTGCTGTGGCTGCACTGTGCTCACCCGCCAGTCTACCTTCCCAAAGGGCAAATCATCGCCCAAGCCATACCTGTATCTGGGGCCCCCGTCTACCCAGAAGACCTGTGGAGGAAAACCGCAAAGCAGATCTATGAGGTGTGTCAGGCCCAGGTAATTGGGAAGGATAGACCCAAGATTGAGTGTTACATGTGGAACGGCGGTGAACACAAGTGGCTTAACGGCCTCTTGGACACAGGGGCAGACGTCACAGTCATTCCCTCACGGGATTGGCCGTCGCGTTGGGAGTTGCAGGACGTGGCTGAACACATTCAAGGTGTCGGAGTGGCACAATTTGCAAAACAGTCAAAAAACATCATCAAATTTGAGGGGCCAAACAGACAGACAGCTTACCTGCGTCCGTTTGTTCTGGATTACACAGAGCCCCTGTGGGGAAGGGACCTGATGGCCCAGTGGGGGGTCACATTGACCATTCCTACCCCCAGGTTTTTCGGGCAGCGGTCACTGAGGAGCGTCCTATCCAAAAGTTAAATTGGCTCTCTGATGTTCCAATCTGGGTAGAGCAGTGGCCGCTCAATAAACAGAAATTAAAAGCGCTCCAAAAACTCGTGGCAGAACAACTTGCCAAGGGACATATCCAAGAAACAATATCTCCTTGGAATTCCCCCGTCTTTGTCCTGAAAAAACCAGGCAAAAATGAATGGCGGTTGCTCCACGACCTACGTGCCATCAACAATGTGATCGAAAATATGGGTTCCCTCCAACCAGGGATGCCGTCCCCCACAATGTTACCCAAAGATTGGGAATTGGCTGTGATTGACATCAAAAATTGCTTCTTTCATATCCCACTCCACCCAGACGATGCACCATGTTTTGCCTTCTCGGTTCCGTCCCTTAACCGAGAAGCCCCAATGGAGCAGTACCATTGGCGAGTGTTGCCACAGGGCCTCAAATGCTCACCCACCATCTGCCAGCGGTACGTAGCTTCATTGCTGACCCCAGTCCGTACAGCCACCGAGGGCGTGATCATCCAGCATTATATGGATGATATCTTGATTTGTGCTCCCAATGACGATCTCCTTACACACGCGCTTAACCTGACAACCGATGCGTTGGTTGCTGCAGGGTTCGAGCTGTGAGAAGATAAGATTCAAAAGATGCCACCCTGGAAGTACCTGGGCTTGGAAATTACCAAGCGGACTATTACTCCGCAAAAATTGGCCATCAAAAACAAAATTCGGACCCTAGCAGATGTCCAGCAGCTGTGCGGTTCTTTGAACTGGGTGAGGCCATGGCTAGGCATTACAAACAGAGACCTAGCCCCTCTTTTCAATTTATTGAAAGGGGGGGAGGAGCCGAGTTCTCCCAGGGAACTCACCCCAGAGGCCCAGGCAGCTTTGATTAGGGTCCAGGAGACAATGTCTGCCAGACAGGCCCACCGGTATGATCCGGACCTGCCTTTTAAATTCATCATATTGGGCAGGCTGCCACACCTTCATGGTGTGATATTTCAATGGACAGACACCCCAAGGAAGGGCAAGGACCAAGACCGAAGGGACCCACTCTCCATCATAGAATGGGTCTTCCTAAGTCACCATCGGTCCAAGAGAATGACAAGGCCACAGGAGTTAGTAGCGGAACTGATCCGCAAAGCAAGAGCTCGGATCAGAGAGTTAGCTGGATGTGACTTCGAATGCATTCACATTCCCATCAAATTGGAATCAGGCCAATTCACCAAGGCCATGCTAGAACATCTGTTACAGGAGAATGAATCCCTTCAGTTCTCTCTAGACAGCTACACAGGCAAAATTTCAGTTTTGAGACCAGCCCACAAAATTTTTGAATCAGAAATTCAATTCGCATTGTCCATCAAACAAATTCAGAGCAAAAAACCACTCAAAGCCTTGACAGTTTTTACAGACGCGTCCGGGAGTTCCCACAAGTCTGTAATAACTTGGAAAGACCCCCAGACGCAGCAGTGGGAGACAGACATTGTGGAGGTGGAAGGCTCCCCTCAAATAGCTGAGTTGGCTGCTGTCGTCAGGGCCTTTGAGCGATTCTCTGAACCTTTTAATTTGGTAACCGATTCGGCATATGTAGCTGGTGTAGTGTCTAGAGCGCAGGATGCTGTCCTGCAGGGTGTGTCCAACGAAGCCCTGCACAAGTTGCTCTCGAAACTGATTCAGCTAGTCTCCCACCGAGAGCAACCCTTTTACGTGATGCATATCAGGTTACATACCAACTTGCCAGGGTTTTTGGCAGAGGGCAATCGGCATGCCGATTCTCTTGCTGCTGCCCCGGCTCAGGTAGCTCCGCTCCCAGATAAGTTCCAGCAGGCTAAGATCAGCCACCAGCTTTACCACCAGAATGCGCCCGGGCTGGTCCGGCAGTTCCACCTCACTCGTGACCAAGCCAGAGCCATTGTGGCCACCTGCCCGTCCTGCAAGTCGCCCCCCCTGCCATCGGTGAGCTCAGGGGCAAACCCTAGGGGTCTGAGGTCCTGTGAGGTATAGCAGATGGACGTTACTCACATCCATTCCTTTGGGAGGATGAAGTACGTCCATGTCTCCGTAGACACTTTCTCTGGGGCAGTCTTTGCTTCTGCCCACGCAGGGGAGAAAGCCAAAGACATTGAAAAGCATTTGATACAGGCCTTCGCTATGCTGGGCGTCCCAAAATTGATAAAAACAGATAATGCCCCCGGGTACACATCCAAGGGATTTGCCAGCTTCCTGCAGCAATGGGGAATAGAGCACAAAACTGGCATCGCATATTCCCCGACAGGTCAAGCCATGGTGGAGCGGACTCATCAGAGTCTCAAACGTATGCTGAAACAAAAAACACCAACTATGAAAGTTGAGTCCCCCCAAGCTTGACTCGCGTGCCCTCTTTACACTGAATTTCCTAAATTGTTCTTTTGAAAACCTCAACCCACCAATCACCAGGCACTTTGGCAACCACGAGCAGAGCAAGGTTAGGGAAAAACCACCAGTGCTCATCAAAAATCCGGAGACTTGGCAGCTGGAAGGGCCCCACGAGTTAGTCACCTGGGGACGGAGATACGCTTGCGTGTCCACGCCCTCAGGCCTGAGATGGGTCCCATCCAAATTTGTCCGGCCATATGTCCCCAAACACCAGACTAATAAGAAAAAAGATCCTCAGGTGAAGCATGCAGCCCTCCGCAGACGGAGAAAGTCTCCTCCCTTCCTTTTCAATTCAACACCTTCTCTTTCAGAGCCTTCCCTTTCACCATCCAGTTCCCTGGACTCACTCTTCCCATTCGATTTAAACCTCCCCTCACTGAAATGCTAATTAATGTTCCAGTTGTTTTTCAGATGTAAGTTTCATCCCTCTCGCAAGTGACTGGCTAAGGTCGCTTTGAAGGATGAAGTCTCACAGGTTAAATCCAATCCATTTCAGAAACGGGACTTATGTTGCTGTTAACACTCATTGTTCTTAATGTAATTTTTAGTAATGTTAAAAGGTTTAAAGGTCATCAATTCCACCGTGCACATCGACCGCGCAGTCTTCGCCGGCCCATTAGAGCTAACACCGCTCGACGTAAACAGCCAGAAAAGAACTGAGAAGAACACCCAGAGGACATCGGGTTCAATGATGGGGAACAGGACTGTAAAATCTCCCATTTAAGTTATTTTCCGTTCTTTTCTTTTGAAAAACAGAAGAGGGAGTTGTGGAATTGTGTTATTATATGTTTTATTATGTATAAGTTCGTTCCATGTACCCCCCCGCGCTCTGTAGCGACCCCCCGGGTTTTCCCATCTGTCCCCGCGGTTTGCCTTCCCGGGAAAGTGCAGAGTCATTGTGTTTGCATCTCAGGCCATCTGTCAGTCACGCGGCGGGGTCGGCAGACGCCCTGGGACCCTCCACCTGTCCATCCCCCATTGGATGTACCCCTGCACCCCACTGTCCCCAGACCCCTCGTGGCGTTACCCCAATGGCTGCCCCGGGTTTCCCCTGTTCAGTATTTAACCCATGGGCTGGAGACGCCCCGGGCTTTTCTCTCGCCCGGCCACTGCGTGCTGCTGCCGCCCCGCTCCCCCGCCGCGGCTTTTCTCTCTGCCGGGCCCCGCGTGCTGCCGCCGCCGCCGCCGCTCCAGACGACCCCGCCGTGGCTGCTCTGCTCCGCCGCCGCGGCCGCTCCACCGCTTCTCCCGCCGCGGCACCCGTGTGTGTCTGCCACCGTGCCGCGGCCCCGTGTGCCGCCTCCCCTGGCTCGCGGCCAGCTCCGGAGCGCGCCGCCCTGCCCCCGACCGGCAAGGCAGCACAAACAAACTCCAGCGTGGCACACCGCAGTCTTCTGGGTTTTTGCTTTCCCAGCAAAACCGCAATAAACCAGAATTCTGCCTGCGAGAGAAAAGTCTCTCTCCCTTTATTCGCCGCGGGACTCGCCTCTTGCTCTCAGACCCACGTAGCCCCGGCCGACGCCCGCGAGGGCTTGCCGGAAAAGACGGAGACTGCCCGCGCTCGCCTCCCCCCACGGAGCTAGCTGGGACAAAGTGGGGAAAAGAGAGCACTACGGCACCCAGGATATGTGACAATCCCGGCAGGGCGGTGGGAGGGGACAGGGGGGACACGGGGCGGGGCAGAGGGGAGAGAGGGGTGGCAGGGGGCTGGAGAGGACCAAGGGTGGCAGGAAGGGACAGGGGGGGAATGTGGGGGATGAGGGGGTGACAAAAGGGACAGAGGGGACAGCAGAGCCCTCCAGGGAGGGGACAAATGGGACCACAGGAGGGCACAGGGGCCACTGTAGGAGGCCACAAGTGCCACCAGGCCCCTGACATCTCTCCTGTCCCCTCCCGAGCTGTCCCCCCACCAGCTGCTGGAGGAGATGGTGGCCGTGGTGGCCACACTGGGTGAGCTGGTGGCCACCCTGAGAGAACTGATTACCACCGTGGCCAGGCCGCACAGGGACGTGCTGCTGGCCGTGTCCCCAGAGTTCCTGCGGGTGGCTGTGGGGACCTTGATCTTTCACCTCCAGGACGCCCTGCGCCACTACCGTGTCCCCTCCCTGGGCCACCGCCCTGTCCCCTCCCTGGGCTGCACCCTGGCCAACCTCGGGGACACCCCAGGGACCACCTGGGCCTGTGTGAGAGCCCTGGCCAGCGCCAGGCATGTGCTGGACAGGCTCATGGACAGCTGGGCCCGGCTGGCCAAGGTGGCCACCGAGCTCCGCGACGCCTGCAGGGATGCGGCCACCGGGAGGGGACAGCGGCTGGAGCTGTACCTGGGGCTGCTGGGGGACTTGGTGACCGCATGGGACAAAGCCACCGCGTTCCCCCGGGAGCTGCAGCGCCGGCTCAGGGACATCGATGCTGCCCTGGAGGGGACAACGGAGGTGTCCCCTGATTTCCGTGCGGCCTTGGTGGCCAAAGCGGCTGAGGCTGAGCAGCTGTGGGAGGCCAGTGCCCGCCTGGCCACGCGTCACCTGCTGGGGACACTTGGGGACATAAACATCCTCTTCTTCTGTCCCTCTCCTGGCCACGGTGGCTGTGCAGTGGCCAAGCGGTGCCGAAGAGCCATGGAGGACATCCCGAGGCTGCTGTGCACAGAGCAACATCACCACTGGGCCATCATCAGGCCAGTGTCCCCTCTGCAGAGACTCGGGGACACTCTGAGGGCACTTTGGGAGCACTTGGGGACACTTTGGGAAGGTGTGTGGCGACGCTGGTGGGGGCGGGGGGGTGAACAAGCCTCCCCTCAGTGCCTTGCAGGAGACCCGGCTGTGATTTGGGGGCCGGGGGAGTTCCCAGGCAGCCCCCGCTGCTGAGCACTGACCCTGCATCGGGGGGTGCCGGGACCCCCCAAAAATCACACCCGCACCCCCTTCAGTGCCCCCAAACCCCCCTCGAGCACTGACCCCCCTCACTGGGCACTGGGACGAGTGGAGACCCCCTCTCGGTTTTCTGGAGGTCGAGATGACCCCAAGATTGTGAAAAGTCCTTTTCTCCCAGCCCGCGCGGGCAGAGAAGGAGTCGAGATGCGGAGCTTTGCTTCTCAGGGCCGTTTATTGTCCCTTTTCTCTAACAGCTTTGTTCGCTCTGCTGAGCTCTGTCTAGCAGGTCGGTCTGTGGCAGTCTCCCTGCCCTCAGGGCGCTGTTTGCCTTCTACACTAAAAACTACCTGTACTGTGTTTACAATAACGTGCCAATATCTATCATTTATGTTGGACAGTGTGTCTCTACCTTCAACCAACAGAAAAGTGTCACCATCACAGCAAGACATGGAGGGCAAAAAGAAGGAGAAGAAGGACACACCCAGATCCCTCCACCTTGTCCCATTGAACCCCGTATTTTAAAGTGTTAAAATTCTACTTTTCCACCCTGTGTAAATTCACCTACCACGCTACTCAAACCCTTGTGCCTTGTAATTCCTCATACAAAGTCGGCAATTTTCTCCAGGGGGTAAATCCAAAGCCACCGGTGTTCTTGACACCATGCCAAGGTCTCCAAGGCCCCTGCCAGGGTCTGGAGCCATCCAGGGCAGCCAGAGGGATGTCCTGGATTCTGACACCCCCCAATTACCGAGCAGTGGGAGCCCCCCGGGCACTGCCCCCCCCTCACCAAGCACCGGGATACGGACCGGACCCCCATCGAACTCTGGGAACCCCACAAGCACCGGGACCCCCCAGGCAGCGCCACCCCCGTGCACCAGGACAGGGACCGGGCCCCCCTCGTGCACCGACCCCGCCGAGCACTGGGCCCGGACCCCCTTTGTGCCCCCATCCATGGCGGAGGTTCCATCCCCTCCGCTTTGACCCCCCCAGAGCCGCGGGACCCCCAGGAACAGTGCAGGGAATGTGGGGGACCCCAAGGGCTGGGGGGGCACGGGGGGTTAACCAGCACCAGGGGAGTCCCTTAGGGTTTGGTCCTCCCCCCACCCCGGTATCTCCCAAGGCCCCCTATTATCATCAGGGTCCCCCCCAATTTACTGGGATCCCCCCATTCACTGCTTCCCCCCCTTCACCAAGCCCCCAAAATCGCTGGGAACCCCCGAGCTATGAGCCTCCCCCAGTGCACCAGGACCCCCCCACTCACCTCCCATCCCCTATCCATGGGAACCCACCCAAATCACAGCAGCGCAAGGAGAAGAAGTCAACACCGTCCCCACACCCAACAGGGATCACCAGGACCAGGGATCAGCAGGGCTCTGCCCAACGGGGGTCACTGGGGATCATCCAGCCCGGATCCTCCCATGGGGGATGGAGCTGGAGCAGCACACCAAGCTCTTCCCTCACTCTCTTCCCTCACTCCAAGCTCTTCCCTCACTTTCTTCCCTCACTCCAAGCTCTTCCCTCACTCTCTTCCTTCACTCCAAGCTCTTCCCTCACTCGGGGCACTCACAGGGCTTCCCTTACTGGTGCCTCCGTTGGTGCTGGGTCAAGGCTGAGCTCTGTGAGAAGCTCTTCCCACACTCCCCACACTCGTAGGGCCTCTCCCCGGTGTGGATGCGCCGGTGCTCGGTGAGGTGGGAGTTGCGGTTAAATCCCTTCCCGCAGTCGGGGCAGCGGAAGGGCCTCTCCTCTGTGTGAATCCGCTCATGTAGGAGGAGATTGGAGCTGGTCTGAAACCTCTTCCCACACTGGGGACATTCGTAGGGCCTCTCCCCTGTGTGGATGCGCTGGTGTTTTCTCAGGCCTGAGCTCTGCCCAAAGCTCTTCCCACATTCCAAGCACTCATAGGGCCGTTCCCCAGTGTGGATCACCTGGTGCTCGATCAGGCCAGACTTGTCTCTGAAACCCTTCCCACACTTCCCACACTCGTAGGGCCTCTCCCCAGTGTGGATGCGCCGGTGCACGGTGAGGTTGGAGCTTTGTTTGAAGCCCTTCCCGCAGTCGTGGCAGCGGAAGGGTCTCTCCTCTGTGTGACTCCGCTCATGTACGCGGAGATCGGAGCTGGTCCGAAACCTCTTCCCACACTTCCCACACTCGTAGGGCCTCTCCCCAGTGTGGATCCTCTGGTGCCGGATCAGGTTGGAGCTGCAGCTGAAACCCTTCCCACATTCCAAGCACTTGTGGGGCTTCTCCCTGCCATGAGACTTCTCCACCAGCTCCGAGCTCCGGCTCGATCTCCGCCCGCCTTCCTGGCTCAGGGGGGCTCTTTCCTCCCCGCAGCTCCCTGGGCTGGGTTTGCAGCTCCTCCTCCTGCAGCATCTCCGGGGCTTTTCCTCCTCCTCCATCCAGACACGCCCAGGGAATGAAAAATCCTGGTTTGGGGAAAAAAACAAGAGGAGAGCACCTTGGACTGGAGGTTCCTCCTTGCCCAAGTTCATCTCAGGAAGTCATTGGGAATCTTGTGTCTGTATAAACCTCCAAAACATCAAGATTTAGCCCAAAAATCTCGCAAACTTCAAGACACAGATCAAAAACTCCCCAAACATCACAAGTCAGCAAAAACCTCTTCCAAAACATATTCAGCTGCCACATAAAACCAAAGCACAACATTTAGCCCAAGAAAGCTCAGAAACACCGAGATTTACCCTGTGAAAATCGTGTATCCCCCTCCACAGTCACCTGCTGCATGTGGGGGGAGCAGCGCTCCTGGGGCTGGGGGGAGGCTGCAGATACAGGGAGGGGTGGAACCTTCTGCGCTTCCTCTTTCTGCTCCTTCTCCTCCTCCTGTGTCTCTGCTCTTCCTCACACTCCTCTTCCTCCTGCTATTCCTCCTTCTCCTGCACAATCCCACCTTCTCCTGCCACCTGCATCGTTTGACCATTCTGTTCCTCAAGCCTACTTCTCCTTCCCTTCTCCTCCTGCCCCCAGGCCCAGCACCCACTGCCGGCTCCCTCTTCCCCCCAGACCCACAGCATTCCAGCTGAGGGGCAGGGATGGAGCTGGGGCAGGTCGGGCTGGGGCAGCGCTGGGCTCTCGGCCGCTCCCGCCCGCACTCGGTCCCCACTGCAGCCGCTCCCGCCAGGACAGCGCGGGGGGGCCCGGCCTTGGCGCTGCCCCACTCCCACCTCCCCAAATTCCCCTCGCGGGGGCGATGGGGCCGAGGCGGAGAGTCCAGTTGGGGAAGGCTCAGAGGGCCAGGGAGCTGTAAACAAGGGAGTGACAGGAGAAGGAATTGGTTTCAGAAAATGTTATTAATTGATGACACAGACTGCTGCTCAGCCAAGGCCCTGCTCTATTCATGAACTTCCAGAAGAACAACAAAGACTTAACAGAGCCATGAATATCATTTGCTATATAAAAGCAGGGAGCATATTAAGGGAGTATGTAGAAGGTGGATTGGGAAGTCTGCAGCTCTCAAGTACTTCAGCCAGTGGGGAAAGCAGAGGGAGATGTGGCCAGCAGAATTAGGATTAAAAGGAGGCTGTGTCCTCCAACAATTGGAGAGATCCCATGGGGAATGTCCCATGGCCTCTCCCATTCTTAGAAATTAAATTAGTTTCACAGGACTCCTCTGTCTGCTTTGTGGACAGAAACCTCTGGTGATGTCAATTTTCCCGCACACCCTGGGGCAGGGAGTGCAGCTGAAGGTGTCTCACCCACTTTGGGTGATCGGCTCCCTTGGCTGGCAGCGGCACCGGGGATTGATTGGGGACCCGGGAGCGACCAGGAGACAGACGAGTGACACATCAGGGGGGTCTGTGAAGAGTCAGCAGGGAGAGAGCACTGAAAATCTCATCAGTGAGTGCCCTGGGATCTTCGGGGAGTGAACATGGCAGGGCACCCATGGAGGGGAGAAAAGGGAAAGCCAGGGAGGGCTCCTGGCCAAAGGGATGATGATCCCAAAATGTCTCTGAAGGGTCCCTTGGGAGAATGCTGAGGTAGTTTGCACATTCCCCCAGAGGTAATTAAGGACATGGACACCCAGTGGGGGCAATAAGGGAAGGGGAGAAGGGATTTCAACAACAGGGGATGGATGGTGTTGGTGTGCTGGGAAGGGATCAGGTGAAGGGGAGTGTGCAGCAATATGGTTCAGTCAAGAAGCAGCAGGAGGTATCTAATTGGTAAGAAAAAGGATGATGGAAAAGAGGAGGACCAGAAAAATACTCAGGATTGGGATGTTTTTCAGCAGGGTCTTATCCTGACAATTTGCCAGCTGATACTTTGAATTCCCAGTTTCCAGGAGAGGAAAAGCAGGAGGTCAGGATGTCAGGGGTTTCTCTGTGGTGGGCAGTGGCAGCAGCGGGCGCAGAGGTGCGGGACCGGGAGCAGGGCTGGGGGCCTGTGGGGAGCTGCGGGGCCGGGCCGGGGCTGTGGGGCAGCCGGGGCTCAGCGCCGGGCGCTGCCTGACCCCACCAGCCCTGGGCAGGGCCGGCAGTGGCCCCCGGCCCCCAGGAGGCTGCGGGACGCCCCGGCCGCTGCCCGGCCCCGGGGAGCTGCCGGCCCTGCCCGCCGGGGGGGCCGCCTTTGGACACTGCGGCAGGACTGGCACCGGCTCTGCCACACGGGCTGTGCAGGGGACCCTGAGCACAAGGAGCAAAACAAAGCAACATCTGGAAATGCAGAGTGCTCATGGAAGGATCAGGATTTTCTGTGAAGGATTTGGCTTGGGTCCCTGCAGAAAGGAAAGATTTTGCAGAAAGCTCAGCAGCTCTCAGAGGATGAGCACCCACAGGCAGTGACCGGGGCTGCAGGAGTGGCAGAAGAAGGCTCTGCAGCACTTGGGCACAAAGGCACAGCAGCTGAAGGCAAGGAGGGATGAGCAAAAGGCCAAGCTGAAGGCAAAGGCCATGGCAGAGTTCCCACAGCCCCTTGAGGGATCAACCCCAGGGCCCACGGGGGCCCCAGCACCCAGGGGACGGCGTCGGCCACAAGCACCTGGCAGGGGCATTGCCCTCCTGGCCAGGGCAGAGCCCACCCAAACAGCCCCTGGGAAGGAGTCAGGGCTCCAGCTGCAGCCCACAAGGACACTGCAAGCACAGACAGCAGCACCCTCAGGAGGAGCGAGTCCACCCCTGCATGGACATGGATTGTCAGGGCTCTCTGAGCTCCCATCCCACCGGGGACCCACCACACTGCAGCCCTGGAGAACATCCAGGCTGGGTCTGCATCCAGAGGAGGCCTCTCCTGATGGACACAGGGGCCTCTCCATCCACTCTGAATCTTACACCTAAGGGGGAAACATTGTAAAGGAGTGTGTTCCTTATTAAGGGAATAAATGGGAAAGCTGAGCTGGTGTCATTTGTTCAATTAGGAGCTGTGGGAGGTTAATTTGAACTAAACTAATGTTTTTCTCTTCCTACTGTGATTGTAATTATCTAGGAAGGAATTTGATGATGGAATTGTAATATTGTGCAGCCACAGCTTCAACAGGAACCGAGGCCCAAAACCTGATGACAACAGGATCTCCAACTGTTCCAGTCTGCCATCAAGTTCAAGCTTTGATAACCCAAAGAGCCTCGCAATGGATGAGCAGTGCTCGGTTATTACAGTGTGAAACTTGTTCAGTGGCACAGGAGGATTCAGAACTGAGGACAGGGGAAGGGTTTAACCCAGCCTCCTGTTTGAACAGCCCCCAGAGGGGCTGGGAAGAAACCCAGCACTGCATTCAAGTGACACAGCTCCAGACCCAGCCTGGGGGAGATTCAGGAGACATTGCCTGGCCTGAGGCAGAAAATGTCTTTGTGGATGGCTCTTCAAGGGCAGCAGAAGGGAAAAGAGTTCCAAGACACGCTGTTATTGAGGAAAGGGAATCAGACAAAGCCCAGGTTACCTCCCATGGTCAGCTCAACCGGCACAGCTGTGTGTGCTTGTAAGAGCCTGGCACTGAATGCCCTGGCCAGGAAGGCTTCAATATCTTCTGGTGACACCATCTCACCTAACAGGGGGGCAAAAGCAATCCTGATTGCTCAGTCGCCACTGAAAGAAATAATTCATATAAAAGGGATTGTGGAAGCCATAGACTCAGACAGCAGAGCTCATTTTACAGGAAAAATCCTCCAGGGGGTTATGGCAGCTTTTGGAATACAATGGGACCTCCAGAACCCCTGGCACCCCCAGGGCTCAGGCTGGGTACAAAGAATGAATGGGGAAAGAAAGAAACACCTTTGGAAGCTGGGGATAGAAACCAAGATGCCATGGGTATGGCTTTTGCCATTGGCTTGGGCAAGAAGAGAGCCAGACCCAGGGCAGATATTCAATCATTTCCCCTTGGAATTGATCTCGGGAATTCCTTACCCTGGGAATTCTCCACCTAGTGCAGGGTGGAGATAAGGGATGCACAGTTAAAGCAGTCTGTGGCCAGAATCCTGTCTCTGGTGCAATCTCTCCCCCAGGAAGCTGGGCTGGCACAGAGCCTGCCTTGGCACTTTGCTGTTGCCAACATCCCAGCAGGACATCGGCTCCTGCCTAAGGAGTGCAGAGCAGCACCACTGGTGGCCAAGTGGCGTGGCCCGTGCCAAGTGGCCCCGAGGCCAGAAACAGCCGCCAGCACAGCTGAGCACGGGGGGACCCCTCAGCCTCGGCTCCAGGTCTCTGCAGCCCCGGAGATTTGCACTTCCCGCCTGCAGCAGGAGGATGGGAGGCCCCCACTGAGCTGCACTGAAGGCAGCGCAGCAGCAGCCAGGGCTCCACAGCGGGGCAAGGCCCTGGGCCTGCCCACACATCCTCTGCTGAAATCCTCGGCCTGGCCACCCTCCTTTGGCAGCTCCAGCCACCGGGGACAGCCCTTGCTGCCACTGCTGCAGCTTCAGCGCTCTCTGGGCCTGCCCTGCCACAGCTGCTGGGCAAGAGCACGGGACAATTCCACTCTGGCTCTCACTTACACTCACACACTGCCCTGCCTGCCATGGCATTGATGGAAAATACACCAGCTCATAGACTTTAACATTGTTAACCTTTCATTTCTCTACTCAGGCTTGCTTTGCCTTGGCCCTGGGGAAAGAAATGTTAAAGGTTTTGCTAAGGGATGTTACACTACTCAATGGAGATGAGTTTAACATCTCAACACACTGGGAATGGCCCAAAAGATACCCACAAAGATAAGACCCAGCAGCAAAACATCAACCCCAGCAGCAAACAGCAACCAACACCTACCCCAGACATTGCCAGGGCTGCAGACACCTGGTCTGCAAAAGGCTGAGAAGGAAATCAGCACTTCCCACCTCATTAAGAGCAGAAGCAAAGGAATCCCGGTCCAATAGGAAACCAAATACTAAAAACTGCACAACTTGAAACTATGAAACATTAAACCAGTGGATTTAGACTGGTTCAGACTGTATCAAGTTTGGGAAAAATCTAGTAAAAGCCACGGAGCTTTTACTCCGATAGTATTCTATTTATTATATACTCCAATATATTTTACTGATACTTTAGGTGTCATGGAACGATTTTCTCTGCACACCCGGGCTTTGTGGGGATGGAATGATTTCTGTTGCACATCCTGGCCAGAACCAAGGAATGCCTTGACTCTAAACATAAATATATTGTTGGAGTTTTTCTTTTTCCTGCAGTTTCAGTGCTAAGTTTAGAGCATTAGAGTATTTTTAAATTACTCCTACTTCTATATTGCTGATTAGGTTTGGGTCAGGGATGAGAGAATGGGTTTTTACTTAGAGGAGAAGGAGAAAAAATTTAATTGACTTGGAAATTTTTTGTGTATGTTTTTGTGTGGCTCTTAGAGATAGAAAAATTTTGGTCTGGGTTTTTCGACGTTCACCTTAAGGCAACATTTTGTGAAGCTAGAAGAGATTTGAAGGTGACCCTTTAATTCATAAATAGAAGATTTGAAAGAAAAAAAATAAATAGAAGATTTGAAAAAAAAAAAGAAAAAGCAGCAGGTTGGGGGGGGGCACATGTGAGGCTGCCGATGGCTGCTCGGGAAAAGAAGCTGCATTCCAGGCACCCAGGAGAGGAGCTTTAGAAATGCAAATTGACACAGCTGGGGCAGAGTGGGGACGATGTACCTGGCTCTTCTTGCCTGGGGCAGGAATTGGCTGATTCCCTCTGCCCCTCACCCCAAGCTCTGCCTGCTTGCACAGATGGAATCTGCACGGCTGAAGGCAGAGCCCATGGTGAGGATCTGACTCTGAAACAGAAATGGCTGAGGCTGCAAAGGGAAACAGCAAATGGAGAATGTTGTGAAAACTTCACTAAAATAAGGGAGGGATCATCTCTCTGCCCACTCCAACATCTGCTGCCCCTGTCTGTGCTGTACAGGGTGTATCAGAGCACTGGGGCTTTTGCTAGAACAAGTTCAGGGAAATTAGTTGGAATTCAAGTATTTGATGATGTAATTAGAAAAATGCGGTCAATTGATACAGCCCCGGCTGCAGGGAGCACCCAGAAATGGGGAAAAGATGAAGGGCCACCAGAAAAAGTTCTACAACACCATGGACCAGCCCCTGGGAACCCAAACCAATTCATATCAGGAGGCAGAGAACCCATTTATCATTTTAATCGCATCATTAGATTGCAAGCTGTCCTCGGAATAAGAACCAACCAGACAGCTCCAGCTCCTGACCTTCCTGCCGACCAATCCACTGAAAGAGGAACACAACATTTCACCAGGGGATGGGATCAGATTATCTGTGAGCAGAAAAAAAGGGAGTTTGGGCAAAACTAAATGGCTCAAACTGCTGTTGGCAAAGAGATGACAAGGGAAAAGTGCTGAAAAAGATAAAAAAGGAAATAGGAGAGCAGTTTATGCATTGGTCCAAACATGGAAAGGATAGGAATGGGACATGCTTTCGTGGCTCCCCGGCACACCAGGGGGTAAACGAATGCTGCTTCTCCTCTTCTGTGCCGCAGCAACTCTCATCTTTTTACCATGCTCCACACCTTGGCAGTGCAGCTCATCCAGCAGCTGAGCCAGGGCATGCAGGTGGCAGCCAGGCCTCCTGATCCACAAACGGCTACAAAAGGACAGGGAATGAGGGCACCGAGAATAATCCCAAAACCAAAGAGGACCCGGGAAGAACAAAACAGAGTTGAGGAGTGAATCTGCCTGGTGATAGGGCCAGGGACCCGTAGATAAGGAAGTAACGGAGGAAACCATCAGTTCCAATAAATGTCAAAAATTGACCCAGACAGCTGCTCAAAGTCCCGCTAAATTCCCGAACTTCCAGGAAAACAAAGGCTTAACAGAGCCATGAATATCGGCTGGTATACAAAAGGAGGGTGCATATTAACGAGGACAGGCAGCAGGCGCATCGGGAAGTCTGAACCTTCCAAGGACCTCAGCCCGTGGGCAAAGGCAGAGGGAGATGCGGCCGGGAAAATGAGGATAAAAAGGAGGCTGCGGACTACAACCATGGCAGAGAGCGCACGGCAAATGCCCCACGGCCTCTCCCCCTGCTCGGCAATAAAGTCTCTTTTACAGGACTCCTCGCTCTCCTCCGGCCACAGAAACCTCCGGCGACGGGAATTTCCCCGCACGCTCCCGGCCGCGGGGCAGCCCCCTCGGTCCTACCCACAGCAGCCGGGCCGAGCCAGCGCTGCTCCGGCAGCGGCTCCTGCCCAGGCCCCGGCGGGAAGGAGACCGCGGGCAGCCGCTCCCGCCGCGGCCTCAGCCCGGGACCAGCACGGGCCGGACACGGCACCACCGAGCCGCCGCAGCCCCCTGCCGCCCCCTCCGCCCGCAGCCAGCCCCGAGCCCCCGCAGAACCCAGCGCGGCTCCCACCTGCGCCGGGGCCGCCTCCGAGCTCCGCCGACGCCGCCTCACCGCGCTCCGGCCGCTGCCGCCGCTCCCGGGCCCGCACAGACGCTCCCGGCGCCAATGGCGCCGCTGCCCAACCACGGCCGCCCTCAGCCCGCCGCCGGGGCCGTGCTGCGCCCCGCTCCCACCAATCAGCGCGCCGCAACCGCGACTGACGGCACCAGCGGCCAATGGCAGCGAGCTGGGGGCGGGCTCTGCGCACGGCCCAGACTCGCCCCGCGCTCTCAGGGCCCCCCGCGCTGCGTGAGGGCAAAGCCGGAGATGAGGAACAGCCCCGGGACGGGCCCGGGCCCGAGGCGGGATTGAGCTGCCCACACAAACAAACTTCTCCGCACCTCCCGCCACGGCTTTCCCGGCCCTGCGCCCTCCGTGCCTCCGGCTCTGCGGGAAGCCCGGGAGCCTCCCTTCTCCTGCCCCTCATTAGTGCATCGGTGCTTCGCTTTGATTTCCCCCAAAAAGGGAAACCTGCCCAAAGCCCTGTGGGTGAGCGGGGGAGGGGAGAGATTTCTGGCAGAAAACTCCAAAGACTCAGAGCAGGATAAGGAGAAGTCAGTGCAGAGCCTTAAATGCAGCTTTCCCCACGCCTCCCTGCTCCCAGCTGCACCTCCTCCCCCGGCAGGGCAGGAGACAGGGAATGGGGCCGTGCTCAGCTCATCCCCCGCGGCTTCTCCTTCTGCTCAGGGACAGGAGTCGTTCCCTGCTGCACCCTGCGCTCTCTCCCAGCCGAGACTTCTCCAGGAACTTCTCCGAGCCGAGTCCATCCCCTGGGGCACAGCCCCCTCCAAGTGCTGCAGCGTGGGTCACTGTGCCACGGGCTCGGTCCTGCCAGGCCAGGCTGCTCCAGCGGGGCCCCTCTGCCCACGGGGTCACAGCCTCCTCTCAGGCATCGCCGAGCTCCAGCCTGGCTCCTCCAGGGGCTGCAGGGGGATCTCTGCATCCCCACGGACCTGCAGGGGGATCTCTGCATCCCCACGGACCTGCGGGGGAATCTCTGCATCCCCACGGAGCTGCAGGGGGATCTCTGCATCCCCACGGACCTGCAGGGGGATCTCTGCAGCCCCATTGTAATATATGTTATGGAATAATTCGTGCTTATATAAAACATACATGAAGTCAGTTGTGCTTGTAGAAAAAGATTCTTAAAGTTTTAAAGGACCTGAAGACCCAGCCGGGAAAGACTGGAAACCACAGATGACAGAGAAAGAAAGACCTAATTTACAATTGAAAACACGTGTCTCCCTGCAGAGATGGGCACTTTCCGGGGATACTCCACCAGACGCCCAAGGTGAAAAATGCACATATGTTAGTTTGAATAGTAGTGCTGTATTAACATTTTAATAGTATGGTAAATGTAGTTTTGTATTTAAAATGAAGGTTTAGTAGTTAAAATAAAAACTGTATATATGGGTTTTCTTTTAAGGAATGGGTTACTCGCTTTGACATAACCCTCACAAAATACCTAAATCTTCCAAAGAAGAGGAATTTATGGTTTTCTTCTCAGAAGAAGCTAATTTCTTCAGGTCTTGCTCAGACTCGAAGACGCCATGGGGATTAAAGGAAACAGTTGGCATATAACAGACAAGAGTTTCTTGTTTTAAATAGAATGTATGCATAACCATGAAGGATATATGAATATGCAATAGTGTAGTTTTAAGGGTGATTCCTTTGTTCACAAGGTATGCTTGTTGTGGCTTAAATGCCCGAGAGCAACTGGATATCCCTGAGTCTTTGGTTTTTATTGTCTTGTAATTGTCCTAACTCTGAATTTTTATTACTCTAATTGTATTACTATTTTAATAACCATATTATTATTATTAAAAATTTAACAGCCATGTGATTGGCGTTTTTCACGGCATGCTGAGCAACACATTTGATTTGCTTTCTCTTTGCTCTGTTTTTTTTTTACTCTGACATTTTGGATGATTCTTGGAGGTGAAGAAACTTATTAGCATACAAGACCTCACCTTATTTGCTTTCCTGTCTTAAAACAGCATTGGTTGCAATAAGGTGTTATAAATCCTTTAGTTTTTTGAGCTGCCCTTATTGGAGGCTTTCTGGGAACCTCTTTGCTTTGGTTATTTTTTATTGCTTATACTATTTTGTTTCTACCCAAGCCTCATGGTCTTTTTTTCGGTTTTTCTCACACACAGACTTTCCAGGTCGCAGGTATCAGATACGATCATTTACACATAAGCTTTAAGATCTCAGGTTCTGAATTGGCTTGATTAGGAGGCTTCAATTTACACTTGGGGCATGGAACAGCAATACTAGCCCTTCTCACAAACTCTGCATTGTAATAATTAACTCATACAAGGTGCCAGCCTCTTAATGCACCAAAAACTCCCAGGAATTGCCTGCAGGCTATTCCGTTTATCACTTTGGCATTTTTCCTTTATTTAACGCCTCTTTTACAAAATCTCAGTCTTTTCTAGTTCTCTTCTCGAACAATCTAACTAAAGCATTGTTTCTACTGACACTTATTTTGTTGCCCTGCAAAAGGTTGTGCCTGTTACAGCAAAAACTGATATGCTCACAAACACAGAACCCTGTCCTTATCTCAAATTCAAGGAGAGTCAGGGCTTAAGTTGTTGTGAGGGAGGAATTCTTGGAATTCCTTTGATTTGTTTTACTACAGTTAAACATAAATCATTATACTGTAGCTCTTCTGCATAAAATGCTACATTTGTTGCAAAAAAAAAATCTTAAAATCTCTATAAATACAACTATATAATCTCGAGAATTAAAATACTATAATGTGGGGGAAGAATCACACAAACTCACTGGTGGTATCTCTTAAAGTGTCCCCTTTTCTCAACACAACACAGCATAACAGCACACAGTAAAATTCCAGGAATCCAAGTCCGAACCACTGGGGCAGAGGAACCCCCGCAGTTCGTCTAGCCACTGTTCAAATGCACACAAATCACCGCCTTTAAACGCAGTGAACGCCCTCAGCCCCGTTTCTCCACTTGTTTCCCTTCCCCGCGGGCACTCCCTGCCCGCACAGCCGATCCCAGCCGGGCCTCGGTTCTCACTCGGCCGCTTCAGACACGAGTGAACTTCTCCCCCCGCCCGCAGGTGCACTCACTCGCTCCTGGTTCACCCTTCATACAGCAGCACCCGCACGGCTGCAAACACACGAACCGCACAGTGTCGGGCACCACCAGCACACAAAGCTCGGGTTCACTCGGCTCAGCCCAGAGCCGCTTGCGGCCGCTCTATCGGAGCAGTGACCGCGTCTGCAGCCCAGCGCCCGATCGGCCGGGCTGCCCCAGGCCCAGGAGCGAGGCCGGGCCCTGCCGGCTCTGAGGGACTGCCCAGCAGTGCTGCTCTGGCACCCCAGGGCCCTCTCAGTCCGGCCCTTTATCGCACACCAGCGCTCCTTGGCTGTCTCCGCAGGTGGCAAGCGAGGCAGAGCGGAGCCCCTCCAGGGAAATTCCCCGGGGTGTGCCAAGGAGGTCTGTTCTACCCCCTGCCCCTGCGAGGACAGAAAATCTCCTGCCTGGCTCGCCATAATGAAACACGGATGAAAATCAAACCCTACAATTTTAATAAAGATTTGTAGGGAATGGGTATGTTCATTTATAGCGCTGTGGACGTATGTCAGGACTTACTGCCCTTTAATGGACATGCGTCCGCAGCGCTATAAATAAGCATACCCATTCTCTACAAATCTTTATTAAAATTGTAGGGTTTAATTTTTCATCAGTGTTTCACTCCCCAGGAGCAGGAAAATCCCCATTCCCTGTTTCCTTGTGGCTGCAGCCTGGAACATCCACTCAGAATGATGAACTTTCTGACAGCCCTGCTGAATGACACCAGGACAAGGTTGGTGAGAAACGGAGGAAAATGTGTTTTGATAGGAAATTACAAAATTATTTCTTTCTGTCGCATTAATTTTTAGTCCATTGCAGTTCTGTTTTCACAGTGCCACCTTATTAGCTGATTGTGTTTGTGTCCTCCTTTCTCTCTGGCCCCTCTTTGCCTGCTCTGTTTCTCTCTCAGTGTTTCCCTTGATCCAGGGCAGCTCCCACCAAAGGCCCTGCCCTGATTTCATTCCCAATCCATGAGCTGCAACAACACAGGGATGAAGTTATGAAGGCTGGCAGTGAAATGTCACTGTAGGATCCTGCTGCAGCACCCCCTGCCCCGCCAGCATCGCCCCAGCCCCGAGCTGCAGGGCAGGGGGAGGCCGAGCTCGCCCCGGCTCTATCGAGGGGTCTCCGGGAGGATTTTTCTGGAGAGCGCTCGGAGCCGGCAGCTGCCGAGCCCCGGATCCCTCCGGGCTCCCCAAGAGGAGCTTTTCCGGGGGGAGAGGAGCTGTGATCGCCCCTCGGAGGGTCCCGGGGGGACCACGCGGGGCTGGCCCGGTGCTGACAGGGCGGGACATTGGTTTTGGGGATCCCCGTGAGAGCCGGGGCTGCGGAACGTGGGACCCCCGGGGCGGCAGAGGGGAAGGGGCGATACCGGAGCTGGGGGACCCCCGGCAGCCGGAGATGAGGCGGGGACGGGACCCCTGAGCCTGGCAGGGCCTGTCCTGGGGTGACCTCACGATGCTCGAACCCCCATTGGTCCGTTTGGCCCCGAAATGTGTTCTGCACCTTCAGGGCTGGTTCTGAGAGCGAAGAGGGGGAGGAAGAAGCGCGCAGTTTGTTTTCAGGAGCTGCACTCAGCCCTCCACATTCCGGCTCCTGGGCTGCTGAGATGCCTTAAGGAGCTGGGACAGAGGCCAGACGGAGCCAAGAGGAATAAAGTGGATATTTATTGAAGTGCCTTCAAAGGCCACACCCCGGCAGTACTGGAGCCAGAGTCGGGCTCTGCCCGGATGGCTCCGAGATGGAAGCAAAAGAGGGCTTGGTCATGAGTTCTCACATTTTTATATGTGTTAGTCCAGTTGCATACAGGATTTAACGGCCCAGTTAATAGCTTCAAGTTATGAAGTTTCATTCTCCTTGCTTGCCTGCCCTATGCTTTTCCTGTTGTTTGTGCTTTGGGCCTAAAGTTTGAAGAGATTGTCCTTGACTCTCCAGCTAGAACAGGATTGTTTTGTCTTCACCACCCTGTGAAAAGATCCCAGGAACACTTAATCTAAAGCTAGAAGCTGCACACTGAAACAGAACAGAAAAACTTAAACCTGAGGTATCAGTTGTCTGCCAACAGACAGCGGGACAGAGCTCTCCTTTGCTTTTAGTTAGTTTTTAGCTCGCTGAGGCAGAGAGTTCCCTGGGCTGTGGTTTTTCTTTTTCTTTGGAGCTGTTTAAACCTGCTCTGGACTGAACACCAGAAGATCACCGGCAGCTCACACCTGTGGCCCACCGGGCTGGGCCTGGGCCAAGGAGGGACTGATCAGAGCCTGAGTGAGCCGAGCTACAGCCCACGGAGGGACTTTCTGAGTTTGTCATCTCTTTTGGAGCAACAACAGGTTTTATTGTTTAATATTGTTCATGTTTTGTGCTGCTGAATGCTTTGCCTGTTAAATAAACAGTTTTTTTTTATTTTTCTCCTAGGAAATCTTTTCCCAAACTGGTTGGGGGAGAGGCCGCTTGAATCTGCTTTCTAGAAAACCCTTTGGGGGTTTTCTCCCAAACTTGCCCTAAACCAGGACAGGGTGATGGGGAGGGGGTGACCCCCAAATTCCTGGACTGGGGGGAGGCTGGAGAGGGGGACCCTTGTACTGCAAAACTCCTCAGCATCCCTAAGCAGGACCCGGAGAAGGGGGATCCCCAGGACCCTCGAGGATCCCCAGCAGCCCTGAGACGGGGGACACCAGAACCCCAGAGGGATGAGACTGGAAATGGGACACTCCTGGTGGCTTTTTTTTTATTAACTCATGATTTTTGGAGGTTTTTATGGACACCAAGAGACTTCTGGAAATGGATTTGGGCAGGAGGAATCCCCACCCCCAGGTGTTCACACCTTGTTTTTCCCCACACCAGGATTTCCCACTCCCAAACTTTGGCTGCATGGAGGAGGAGGCTGTGAGGAAGATGCCCTGGGACCCCCAGGCAGGTGAGGAGGAAGTCAGTGCCCCTTTCCTCCTCTCTCCTGTTCCATCTCCCAGCCCAGCACGGCCCCCGGCTGCAGGACAGCCCCGCTGCCGGTGCCCTCCTGCCGGGGATGCACTGGAGGGATCTCCTTGCCCTTCCCTGTGGCACGGAGGCAAATCCCATCCTCTCCTTGTCCTTCCGCCCTCAGAGCAGGAGCTGAGGATGGAGAGCAGGGAGGACAAATCCCTGGGACAGAACCTTGTGGAAGAGGCTGTTTTGAGTGGCTCCATGGCTGAGGAATCGAAGGGGGAGGAAAAGCCCCAGAGATCCCACAGGAGGAGGGGCTGCAAACGCAGATCACGGGGATCTGAGGAGGAGAGACCCACCCTGTGCCAGGAAGGTGGACAGAGTTTCAGCCAGGGATCAGAGCTGGTGGTCCCTGAGCAGCCTCGTGACAGGGAGAGGCCCTACGAGTGCTCGGAGTGTGGGAAGAGCTTCAGGAAGAGTTTCAACCTGATCTGCCACCAGAGGATCCACACTGGGGAACGGCCTTACGAGTGTGGGGAATGTGGGAACAGCATCAGCCACAGGTCTGACCTGATTGTCCACCAGAGGTTCCACACTGGGGAGAGGCCCTGCGAGTGTCCTGAGTGTGGGAAGAGGTTTCACACCAGCTCCCATCTCCTTGTGCATCAGCGGATTCACAGACAGGAGAGGCCCTTCCGCTGCCCCGACTGCGGGATGGGCTTCAAGCACAACTCCACCCTCGTCACCCACCGGGGAGAGGCCCTACGAGTGTCCCCTGTGTGGGAAGAGCTTCTCAGACCGCTCATTCTTTACCCGGCACCAGCAGAGGCACTGGTAAGGGAAGCCCTGCAAGAACCCCGCCTGCAGGAAGAGCTTCGTGCGCTGCTCCAGCTCCATCCCCATCAGAGGACCCACCCTGGTCAGAGCCCTGGTGACCCACATTCCCTGTGATACACAGAGGGAAGTGGCTGCTGTTCCTTTTATTTTTGCTCCAGTTATCTTTTATCTTCCTCCCTTCAAAACACAGAAAATTGGGGTTTAAATTAACAAATGCATCAAAGGCATCTAAAGCCTTGCGGCTTTCGGGGGTCACTTGCTGCTGTCCCCCATCCCTCCCCGGCCCCCCGGGGCCCCTCCGGCTAGCTGTCCCCTCAGGGGACCGGGGTTTGCCGCGGTCCCGCTGCGCTGGGCTTACCAGGCAGCGGCTGGGTTAGCACGGTCCGAGCGGCTGTGCACCTCGGTCGCCGCAAGGAGTCGAGATAAAGAGACGAAGAGAGGTCAGTTGTATGCAGTCCAGAAAGATTGTATTGCCTGAACAGTTGCAGGGACAAAAGACCCTGGGCTATTGCCCAGATACAGTTTTATACAGCAAAATTAAGAGATAAAGTCTAAACAATAGAGACAGTGTTCAGCATGGGCCCATCAGAACCACCCCAGGGGTCAGGTCCAATGGGAACTGCTCAGGGGTGGGGAGAAGGGGGTTTACAGAAAGGTGCTGAAGCGAGACTTTCCCGAAACAATGGGGCATACATAAATGTATCTTTCCCTCATACCTAAATGTATCTTTTCCTCAGCTTCCAACTCCCCAAGGCCTTTCTAAATCCCTTCCTCCACACTACCACGCTAGCATGATAGCAACATCTCCCTCTTCTTTACTTAATAAGATGAACGGTGCCTTGGGAGAAGGTAAAGCTGTGGCTCTCAAACTGCGGTGTCTTTCTGCTTGTTGTCTTCCCACCAATCGCCCTCCGTGACGGCAGCAGCGATGAGAACAGGTGCGGAAGCCTTAGGCTTCGAGGTGATGACCTTGGAGATTATTCGCTTAAGAATCCCGAATGCTAACAAAACTAAAAACAGTGCAACTAGAAAGTAAAAGATGTCTTTTAAAAGAGACACTGCCCACCCAGAAAGGTCCCAGTCTTTGAACAGATCTTTAAACCAATCCTCATTTTCTTGCTTCACACTCCCAATGAGGCTTCTCATTTCCTGAATGGATGAGTGGACACTCTGGCCTTTAGATGACAGATCAAAACAACACAAACCATCAAACTCTTTACATCCATGACCATGTGCCAACAGCAGGAAATCAATAGCTGCCCGATTTTGGAGGGTAGCCTTTCTGGTTATTTCCTCGTCTTCTAGGAGGTTACTCAGGGCTGCTGATGTTAAATTTGCCTGCTTTGTCACCCAGCATTCCAGATTGCCTAATTCACTCAATGCTTTTGCTGCCGCAACCCATGGTAAAAACACAGAGATGGCAACTCTTTTGGATTTTGCCCAATGGTAAATTTCTGCATCACAATGTTCATCAAATTGACTTGCACTTCGCTTAGTAATTTTTGTCTCACCTTTTGCTCGCCCGATTGGAATTTGGGTCATGTTGGGGGAAGCAAGGGTCAGATGCCCGAAAGTGCATGGACCTCCGATAAGGCGAGAGGGGATTCCCGGGTATGCTCTGTCCCCACAGATAAGAAACACCCCTTTGTCCAGCTTGCGGGGACGGAAATCAGTGGTGTATGCAAATTTCAGCTTATAGACAGCTGTGCACCATTGACCCGCCCTGAATTCTACCTTGTATTGTTTGACTCGCTCATATAGTTTTACTTCTTTGGTTGGGGAAAAATCAAATTGAATGCAATATTCAGCTTTTGCAGAGCCCAGGAGTTCTAATTCCTGGGGCTCTCCCTCAGCAGAGGGCAAGTCTAGGATCCACTTTTGCCACAAAATGAGGGGGTTTTGCACTGGTATTTTAACTTGTTCTACAGCTCCTCGGTGCTTGTAGAACTCTGTCCCTACCTCAGGTATTTTATTTTCGTTCACCTGCTTTTGCAAGCGGACCAGACTGATTGGGAACTCATCCCCCTTACTTGGAACCCCTACTAAACATGTGGACATTGGATTTTCTGCTGAGGCAGTAGACAAACACATGTGATCTTGTTTCAAGGCTTGGGCGAGTGTGACCCACACATTTTTCTTGGGCTGTGGAACAATCCATGCGTCCACCGTGCACGGGTAGATGGCCATTGTCTGGAACCAAACGATGAGCAGGAATGTGGAAATTGACATTCTGCTAGTCTGAAAGAAAGATAAAATCATATAACAAGGTAAACTAACTCTGAAAAAGGTACAATTTGCTCTGCCAGTATAAAGGAAAACAGGGATTAGGGGTCTCCTCCTTCCTTGCGGCGTTTTGTGTTTGACGCAACTGCGTTTTCTGTGGGATTCCCCTGAGCATCAGGGGGGGTTACTTTGTGGTGGACCCACTCCCCGTTCGGCAGTATATGGTCTGACCCATTTCTTAGGAATCCACTTGAGTCCAGAGGGTGTGGATACGCACGCATACCCCCGTCCCCAAGTGATAAGCTGGTGTGGACCCTGGATCTCTCCAGAGTCTGGATCCCTAATTAACACTGGAGGTCTCTCTTCGGGTTTGAGCTGTTGATGTTGTTTAAAATGACGCAGGACTGGGGGTTCAGGCCTATCAAAAGAACAATTTAAGAAGTTAATGGTGAAAAGGGCTTTGCAGAGCCTCATCTGCGGAGATAGGACCTGGATATCTCCCCGCTGGCGAAGGAGGACCTTTTTTAAGGTCTGATGTGTTCTTTCTATCACAGCCTGGCCGGTGGGGGAGTGTGCAATTCCTGTCCGATGGTTCACCCCTCACTCTTGTAAAAACTCACCAAACGCTCTGGAAATATAGGCTGGGCCATTGTCTGTCTTGATGGTTGTGGGGACCCCTAAGGCTGCAAATGCCTGCATAAGATGTTTTTTGGCATCTGCAGTTTTTTGTCCAGTGTGGGCTGAGGCAAAGACTGCTCCGGAGAAAGTATCTACTGAAACATGTACATGTTGGAACCTCCCGAACTCCTGTATATGTGTGATGTCAGTTTGCCACACTTCACAACTGCGGAGTCCCCTGGGGTTCACTCCTGAACTCACAGTTGGTAAAGTGGACTCCTGACACTGGGGGCAAGCAGCCACAATTGCATTGGCTTGGTCACGCCGCAATTGGAATTGGCGGACCAGTCCCGGGGCATTTTGATGAAACAATTGATGGCTTACCTTGGCCTGTTCGAGGATGTTTGGTTGGCCAGCCAGCTGCAGAGGAGCAGCCAGTGCATCTGCTCTACGATTACCTTCAGCTATAAAACCTGGAAGATCTGTGTGTGATCTCACATGCATTACGAAAAAAGGCTGCTCTCGGTGTGAAACTAGAAAGATTAGTTTTGAGAGCAAACTGAATATCACTGGGTTGGAAACCTCTTTGAGCACTGCATGTTCTGCCCTGGACACCACACCTGCTACATATGCTGAATCTGTAACTATATTAATTGGTTCTGAAAACTTTTCAAAGGCCCTGACAACAGCGTCCAGCTCAGCAACCTGTGGGGAGCCCTCCACAACCTTTACATCAGCTTCCCACTGCTGAGTCTGGGGGTCTTTCCATGTGATCACAGATTTGTGGGACCCTCCCGACGCGTCTGTGAAAACTGTCAGTGCTTTCAGTGGTTCACTGCTCTGGATACTTTTTGGGATCAAATGAAACTCTGTTTCAAACAATCTGTGGCCTGGATGGTTGATGAGAATTTGTCCAGTGAAACTGTCTAGGGAGAATTGCAAGTTTTCATTGGTCTGAAACAGGTGCTCGAGTATTTCCTTAGAGAGTCTCCCTGTGGATATTTTGATAGGGAGAAGAATGCATGCGAAGTCGCACCCTGCCAACACCTGCAAGCGAGCCCTGGCCCTCATGATCAGCTGGGCCATCAACTCTTGTGGCTTGGTGATACTTTTGGACAACTGATGACCAAGGAACACCCACTCTATAATTAAGAGGGGATCCCGATGGTCTGTGTCCCATTGAAAGATCAACCCATGGAGGTGTGGCAACTTACCAAGGATGATGAATCGGAAAGGCAAGCCCTCACGACACCTGTGGGCCTGTCTGTCTGCTAGGGTGGACTGAATTTTTTCCAAAGCAGCCCTGGCCTCTTGGGTCAGGGCCCTCGGGGAGTCTAACTCTTCCCCCCCTTTTAATAAATTGAAGATGGGGGACAACTCTCCCGTGGTGAGCCCCAGCCAGGGTCTGACCCAATTTAGAGACCCACAAAGCTGGTGGAGGTCTCGTAATGTTTTTGGATCATCATTTATCATTGGTCTCTGGGGTGTGATGGTTCTGTTACCAATTTCAAGGCCCAGATACTTCCAAGGCGGTAGGCGCTGCACTTTTTCCTTTTGCAACTCAAATCCAGCCGCCGACAAGGCTGAGATAGTGTCCTCCAATGCCTTTGCAAGTACGTTGTCACTGTTGGCACAAACAAGGACATCATCCATGTAATGATACAAAATGCAATCTTTCCACTTGGCACGGACTGGGGACAGAACTCTGGCCACATACCACTGGCAGATGGTGGGAGAGCATTTGAGACCCTGAGGAAGAACTGTCCAATGGTAGCGTTTCATGGGAGCCGCTCTGTTAAGAGAGGGCTCGGAAAAGGCAAAGCATGGCGCATCATCTGGGTGTAGGGGAATTTGGAAGAAGCAGTCTTTGATATCAAGCACTGCCAATTTCCAATTCTGGGGAAGCATAGATGGGGAAGGCATTCCTGGTTGAAGAGATCCCATGTCCTCAATGACGTTATTAATTTTTCTCAGATCGTGGAGGAGCCGCCACTTGTCTTTCCCCAGTTTCTTGATAACAAACACCGGAGAATTCCAAGGGCTCTGGGTTTCTACTATATGTCCTTTTGCCAATTCTTCTTTTATAATTTGAGAGAGCGCTCTTGTCTTTTCTGTAGTCAGCGGCCACTGGTCTACCCAGACGGGAGTATCTGTGAGCCACTTAAGTTTTTGGGTAGGGCGCTCCTCAGTGGCCGCACCTAAAAATCCTGGGGGCTTGGTAGTTCTAACTTCGCCCCCCATTGGGACATGGCATCTCTTCCCCAGAGGGTGAATTTTGAATCCAGAACAAATGGGCGTAGAGATGCTGATTGCCCATTTGGTCCCTTGATTTGGACTACATTTTTGGACTGTTGTGCTACTTTTGGACCTCCCACACCTATAACTGGGTGGCCTACATTTTCCAACTCCCATTGCTTTGGCCATTTTTGAGGAGGAATGACTGTCACATCTGCCCCGGTGTCCATCATCCCCTGAAGGAGAACGGAATGGCCCTCGCTCTGGAGGCCACACCACACAAGGGGTTTCTCCTCCCCCAGCGTCTCGGTGTAAAAGACTGAGAGGGCATGATCATCACACAAAAGGTGGGGCACTGGAATGGCCTGCGCAATGATCTGTCCCTCCGCCAGGAAGAGAGGAGGGTGGACACAGCGTGCCATGAGATAGAAGGTCCTGGGATCGAGTGAAACGATGCCAGGAGGGATTTCTATCTCCTTAGGAGTGTACTTTTGTGTCCCCAATGACAAGGTACTTGCAGTTTAGTAGATCATTCCGTCTGCGAGTTTCGCAGTCCCGAATGCGGGGCAGGAGCTCTGCTGTGGCTGTGATGAAATGCCAGTCCTGATTAGAAAAATGAACAGGTTTAGTGAGTCTCAATCGGTAAGGTTCGGTCTTATCAGTGGTGTAAGCTTGGCTGCTGACACTAGGTACAATGTGGTGAACAGCAGCTCTGGCCACAACACCTTGGCCCACCCCATTTGTGTCATCACGCGGGATAGGACCGCGCTCCCCAATCAGTTTTTTTGCTGATTGGAGACCTCCCCCGCCCCCGTTTTCCCCCTCAGAGGGCACTGGCCTATGAGATGTCCCTCCTGGTTACAGAAATAGCATCGGCGTTTGGGTGCAGGAGGCTTGGCAGCCCTTGGTGTTTTTGGGGTTACCATTGCCTCTGCAATCACTTTCCCCCGTGGTTTTATCACTGAGTCCTCTGTCATTAGTGTAGCTTTTCTCGTGCACTCCTCAATGAGCTGATCGAGTGTGGGTGGAGGCGATGCTGGAAGGGCCATGATGACTCGCTGACAGGCTTAATTTGCATTTGTGGAAGCAATTTCTAGTGTGAGCTGATCTTGGAGCTCTGGATTTTGCACCCTTTTCTCGACTGAAGCTCTCACTCGATCCACAAAATCCATGAACGGCTCTGCAACAGACTGCTTCAAATCGATGTAAGAAATGACAGGTTCTTTAGAAGGCATGTTAAAAAATGCACGTTCTGCCGCATCCCTGGACAGGTCTAACACTGATCTGGGAATGCCTGCTGCTTGCTTCTCAGCTTGGCTCCAATCACCCTCACCCACTAAATGTTCTAAGGTGATTTCCTCATCCTCTATATCTGTGGAATGGGTTGGACTCTGCAAAATCTCTGGAAGGAGGTCTCCTGCAAGCCTTTTCCAAGTTCTTTCCCACAATCTAAATTCAGATTGAGGGAGCAAACAGCTGAAAAGACGTTTCAAATCAGCAGGGACAAAAGTTTTGGAACCTAGAGTAGCTTTTAAAATGCTCTTAAAAAATTCACTCCTTTCTCCAAATTCACGTTTTGTTTTGCAGAGTTCCCTGATACTGTCGTATGAAACAGGCTCCCATCTGGGGTTTTGTCCTCTCGCATTATAAACCACTGGGGCCATGAACGGAGGATCGGTGTCTCTGGCCAGTTTCTGTTTCCCGGAGCCGACAGCCCCGAAGCCGGCAGCTCCCGCGCTGCCGTTGCCGAGGGAACCAGGAGCGAGAGGGGGGGCGGCTTGTGTGGGAGTGGCCGCGGCTGGCGGGGCTGTGTGGAGCAGGGCAGGGGCGGGGGGTGGTGACGGAGCTGCGAGGGGAGGAGCTGAGGGCTGGACCGTGGGCTGAATCGCCGCAAGGGAGGAGGGGTTGGGATTGGGGATGGGCAAAGGGAGGGACACGAGGGCTGGGGGTGTGTCCTGGGCTGGCACGGGGAGCAAGGAATTCTGGGATGGAGAAGGGAATGTCGCGGTGCCGCCTCCATCTTGTGGTGGTTGCACGAGGGGAGTGGGGGGTGCAAAGCAAGGATTTTGAGCTGCGGGAGCGGAATCAGGAGATGGAGAAGGGTCAGGAACTGAATCTACATCTGCGCGGTTAGTTTTTTCAAAGCCGGGGACGCGGGGGGTTACAGGGGACGCGATGTGACGCTTTTCTCTTCCCCGGGCGTCCCGAGTGTCTGCACTCTCTTTCACAAAGTCATAAACGAACAAAAAGATTCTCATAAAACCTTCTTTCACTGAGGGATCTCCTGCCTTTGTCCTTTCACTCAACACTGCACCCACACGCTTCCAAAACTGTCATTCTGTCACTTCTTGCTCTGTTACCTCCGAAAAACTTACTGTTACCCATCTGACAAACTCTTTCACCAGGCTCTTTGGAAGTTTTGCACCTGCTCTCTGCAGGGGTTCTTGAACTTGTTTATAAATCTCTTTCTGCTGTGTAGTCAGCGTAACACCCATCGCTGGCTGCACAGCAAAATCTCACCCAGCTGCTACAGCAAAAACCCCAAAGTTCTAAAGACCCGGCGGAGCTCCCGACACGCCTGCGCGCTGGCGTGTCCCCCCTTTGGGCACACGGGAGCCTGACTCCAGTCTCCTGGCCGGACCCTCGCCGCCAGTACCGAGACTTACCCACCACCGTTCTTCAGAAAACACACTGCAGCAACGGTTCCCGACTCCGCAAACAGTCTTCCGGGTGTTAGGAAGGTCCCGTCCGCATCCACGGACACAGCGCCAGACAGAAATCGGTGCCTCTGTCCCCGCGGTGGCAGTCCTGCCGGGCTGTGTGGAAGGGCGAGTGCCCACACCACCAGCGCGGTCCGAGAGCTTCTCCCCGCGGAGCTGACAGCCTGCGTGGCGGTTTTTTCGCACCGCTCGCCGCTCTGTCGCTCGCGGCGACACAGATAGCAAAGCGTCTGGAAAAGCTCCCAACCGGTGAACTGCCCGCGGCGGCCGCGGCGCGTTCGCTCAAACCGGTGCAATGCCCCACGTTGGTGCGCCACTTGCGGCTTTCGGGCGTCACTTGCAGCTGTCCCCCGTCCCTCCCCAGCCCCCCGGGACCCGTCCGGCTCGCTGTCCCCTCAGGGGACCGGGGTTTGCCGCGGTCCCGCTGCACTGGGCTCACCAGGCAGCGGCTGGGTTTGCACGGTCCGAGCGGCGGTGCGCCTCGGTCGCCGCAAGGAGTCGAGATAAAGAGACGAAGAGAGGTCAGTTGTATGCAGTCCAGAAAGATTGTATTGCCTGAACAGTTGCAGGGACAAAAGACCCTGGGCTACTGCCCAGATACAGTTTTATACAGCAAAATTAAGAGATAAGGTCTAAACAATAGAGACAGTGTTCAGCATGGGCCCATCAGAACCACCCCAGGGATCAGGTCCAATGGGAACTGCTCAGGGGTGGGGAGAAGGGGGTTTACATAAAGATGCTGAAGCGAAACTTTCCCGAAACAATGGGGCATACATAAATGTATCTTTTCCTCATACCTAAATGTATCTTTTCCTCAGTTTCCAATTCCCAAGGCCTTTCTAAATCCCTTCCTCCACACTACCACGCCAGCGTGATAGCAACAGGGCAGGAGGGAAGGGGTACGTGGGCCTTGCGTGTTTTTTTGTGCCTTGTGTGTGTGGTGCGGGCTGGGGTCTGTCTCTCGATCCCCTTGTGGGCAGGGGCGGCCCTTTTGGGCTTGTTGAGCCCCTTTGGGGTTCTGGGCTTGTGCCCGGAGGGTGGTGTGGTGGGCTGAAGGGCGCTGCTGAGGGGCTGCCAGGTGCCTATGGCACACCGCCCTGAGAGCGCCCGGTCTCGTCTGATCTCAGAAGCAAAGCTGGCTTGGCCCCTGCTGCTGCTGGGGGCAGCGAGGATGACGTCGAGGATGACGTCGAGGATGACAACCTCTTGCTCCACCTGACCACCGGCAGGCTGGAGATGGTGGACTTTGATTCTGACATGTCCTTTAAAGCCAGGTTCCACAGGGAATTTGCAGATGAGTCCACACGCAGGGGATGCTCCCAGATTTGGGCATTGCACAGCCTGGCCGGGAACCAAAGGTTCCCCCTTTGCTGGGGCGGATGCAGCTGATCCTTCAGTCGGCTGCCAGGCTGCTTTTGGCAGGGCTGGGGGCATGGGCTGGGGTGGGTACGAAATGGGAGTGGGCTCCTGGCCCTGCCAACAGCCCCCAGCACCCACCGTGCCCCGGGCTGGGGCTGGGCTGGGGCAGCCAGCCCGACACAAACAAACCCCCATGGTGGGAGCAGAGGTGGGACTGCAGAGCCTGTGCAGGGGCTGCTTTGCTTTGCAGGCAGGGAAGCGCTTGGGCTGCTCCACTGCCCTTGTTTGCTTTGGGATCACCATGGGGGCAGTGCAGGGGAAGGGAGAAAGCCTGGGCTTCCCTCACCCATGGTGGGTTTTTCCCTGGCATGCAGGGGTTGGGCCTTCCTCAAGCCTCTGACAGAGATATGATCTTTGACCTTTTTTCTTGTTGCCCTCTTTGTCTGTAATCTATTTTCAATAATTTCTTGTTAGTTTTTGTAGAGGAAGCGTTCCAGGTGTGGTCCAGTCTGGATCAGGAAGTGCAGGGCACCGCGGGCGGCTGGGACAAGGGGACAGGAGCCTTCAGCTGACGGGGCTTTCTGGTTTCTCTCCTTGCAGCCGGGCTCTGTGGGTGCTGAGGCTGCTCTGGGCTCTGCCAGGGCCCTGCTGGAGCTCAGCACCAGGCCGCAATCAGCCAAAGGAGAAATGGGGTGCCCTGCAGCACAGACTTGCTTGAGCATTTCAGCAGCACAGCTCAAGTTTGCAGAGTGTACACCTCCAAGGTAAAACATGCCACCACCCAAAAACTAAACTTGTTCAATAACTTCTGAAATGAAATCAATCTGGGATGACCCCAAATGACGTTTTGCACCTTGCTCAAGCTGTAGCTCAGCTCTTCTCTGAACTGTTCTCTCCCCAAACTGCCTTTTACTCCCCAACTGCTCCCTCTTTTTCCCCAGTGAGTTCCCAGCCCATTCCAGTCTCCATCACACTGTTGCCTTCCTTGGTGCCCCTCACCATGAGGAAGGCCGAGCCCCAGGCTTAGGGACTCATCCTGTCACTGGCGGAGGAGCAGCAATGTCTCAGAGGTCCGGTGGGATTTTAGTGTCATTCAGAGCTGCTCTCCAGCCCCCAGCTCTCCTCACTGCTGAGTTCCCACTCCCTTTTCCTCATCCTTGCAGCAGGATGAGCTCTGTGAATCCCCTTGAGCCTCCCCACTCTTCCCATCCCACGCACCCACCTCAGTTAGGCTGAAGCTGCAGCTTCTCTGTCTCCTCTGGCACACCAGTGCAGTCCCCTGTGCGGGGAGCCCCAGCCCCAGATCACAGCACTCAGCAGTGCAGTCGGGGCTGGAGCAGCTGCCCCGCAGCCCTGGCTTGGCTCTTTGTGGCAGGGAATGCTCCCTGTGTGCAGCTGTCCCTGCAGGATGGCCCCAGGGCAGAGCCCAGCCGGGCTCCCCCTGCAGCCCCTGAAGCTTGGGGCAGACAGTGGTCCCAGAGCTGAGGTTCACGGGGAGCACCCGGAGCTGTGCCTCGCTCTCTGTTGCCGTGTCACAGTCTCGTGTGCAGGGGCAGCTCCAGGACCTTCTTCCTCTTCCTCCACCCAGGCCAGCTTGGGCACTCTTGGGGGTCTCTGCTCCATGTCCGTGACTGGATTTGTGGCTACTTGCAGGAGAGATGCCTCAGAAAGCTCCGATTCAGCAAGTCCTGCTTTCGTGCCTGGAAGGCACCTTCAAGAGAGAAGCCTCAGGAAGGCTCAGGACAGCAAGTCCTGCGCTCTGGTCTCGAGGGCTCCTGCCACAAGGACAGGAGACTCCTGTCAAGGATTGTGCTCTGGCCTTGAGGGCACCGGCAGCAGGGATGGGAGATGCCTCCGGGGCACCAAGTCCCACACTCTGCCCTCAAGGGCACCTGCAGAAGAGAAGCCTTGGGAAGGCCATGGGTCAGCAAGTCCTGTGGTCTGGCCTCGAGGTCAGCAGCAGGAGTAATACCTCGGAAAAAGCTCTGGGTCAGACACGAAGGAGTGCGCTGTGCAGGGGCTCCTCACAGCACTGCTCTGTCCCGTCCTGTCCTGTCGTGTGCTCGGAGCACTGTGGCGTGCTCTTGTCACCACCAGCTCCTGTGCCACCACGTGTCACAAAGGGCCCTTGGACACCCTGTCCCGTTCCATTCCACATTGACCATGCTGCACCGTGTCACAAAGGGCCCTTGGATACCCTGTCCCATTCCATTCCACGGTGACCATGCTGCACCGTGTCACAAAGGGCCCTTGGATACCCTGTCCCGTTCCATTCCATGGTGACCATGCTGCAGTGTGTCACAAAGGGCCCTTGCACATTCTGCCACCTGCCCTGGGGCCACCCCCAGTCCCCCAGAGTGGCCCAGGTTGGAAGGAATACCTTGCCCTAAGTGTGTCAGACAGCCCAACTGGATCTTTAGGAACGGCTCAGACCATCAGCAAACGCTGCCCTGCTCTGCGGGCTCAGAGCAGCAGGAGCCCCCAGGGCTGCCGACGCAGCCGCGGCAGGAAGGGCACGGGGCCCTGCACAGAAGCTGGCACGGCCTCCTTGGACACGTCCCACGTGGTGGCCATCCTAAGCACGGCCGTGTGACACAGACCAGGAACGTGTGGGCCAGGGCAGGAATGCTGCTCTTACCCTGGGGCCCGGGGAGCGCTGACATCAGCCGCTGAGGCACAGTCCCTGCCGAAGCAGAGTTCCCCCGAGCCCTGGCAGCACCGGTGTCCGTCTCCTGCCCCAGAAACCTTTGCCCCAAAAGGGCTTCTCTGCCAGAGGGCAGCCAAAGCTGGTGTGTGTTGCAGCATTTTTCAGAGAAAGAGGACATGAGTTATGAGATTTGAGCTACTCCAGTCTAGGCCTCAGATTTGGGCCTTGTGAGGCCTTCAAGCCTCTGACGCAGTTAGAAATTCAGAGCTTGTGGCACAGATAGAAATAGTATTAAGGTGTGACGGGGACCACTGGGCTGTCTGGGTGTGAATTAGTATACGTTTATAGTGTAAGGCTCAAGCCACTTTAAGGAAAAGGTAAACAATATTAGCCTACCAGAGTGCCTTTGTTTCTGTAAACGATGTAGAAGCTTATATAAACTACCATCTTATCTCGAATAAACAGAGAACATTTGATTAACCACATTGGTTCAGATCTGCATTTGTCTTGTCCAGTTTCCCGTTTTCCTGAGATTCCCTGGCTTTTGGTGTGCACTGGGGGCTGTGCTGCGTCCTACAGGGGCTGTTGGTAGCAGCACCTGGAGCAACTGGTGGCAACACTTGGTGTGTGTCAGATGTTGTTGCTCCTTCCCGGAATGATTTTTTCATGGAAGGGATTAGCAGCAGCACAGAAACACCAACAGCTACTCAACTTCACAGGACAAAGAGAATCCACCGAAACACTGTCATGTTTCCTTGTGCTTTTGTGTCTTTCTTGCACTCTGAAAGAAAAAGAATTAGCCCAAGCCCTGCTATTCAAATCTCCAGCTGCTGTGTGTCTTCCTGTGACAGCTCACGTGCAAACACAACTGGCTGCCTGCTCAGCTCGGCACTGGACGGCCACAAACAGGGAGGGCCCTGGTGAACATCTCTTTGGTCTGGTGCGGAAGCGAGGGCACAGGAGACAAAGACTGCTCCTCCCGTGTACATGGGGCAACAGAGAGATTTTATTTCCCACGCCCCCCCTCACACAGGGCTGCCGTAGTGCTCTCTTTTCCCCCCTTTTGTCCCAGCTAGCTCCGTGGGGGGAGGTGAGCGCGGGCAATTTCTGTCTTTTCCGGCGAGCCCTCGCGGGCGTCGGCTGATGCTACGTGGGTCTGGGAGCAAAAGGCGAGTCCTGCGGCGAATAAAAGGAGAGAGACTTTTCTCCCGGTGGCAGAATCCCGGTTTATTGCTGCTTGGTTGGGAAAGCAAAAACCAAAAAGGCTGTGGCGTGCCGCACTGGAGTTTGTTTGTGCCGCCTTGCCGATTAGAGGCGGGGCGGCACGCTCTGGAGCTGGCCGCGAGCCAGGGGAGGCAGCGCGCGGGGCCGCGGCGCTGTGGCAGACACACGCGAGTGCCGCGGCGGCAGCGGTGGAGCGGAGCGGAGCGGCCGCAGCAGGGTCATCCGAAATGGCGGCGGCGGCGGCAGCAGCAGCACGCGGGGGCCGGCAGAGAGAAAAGCCGCGGCGGGGGAGCGGGGCGGCAGCAGCACGCAGTGGCCGGGCGAGAGAAAAGCCCGGGGCGTCCCCAGCCCGCAGGTTAAGTACCGAACAGGGGAAACCCGGGGCAGCCAATGGGGTAACGCCACGGGGGGTCTGAGGGCAGTGGGGTGCAGGGGTACATCCAATGGGGGATGGACAGGTGGAGGGTCCCAGGGCGTCTGCCGACCCCGCCGCGTGACTGACAGATGGCCTGAGATGTAAACACAGTGACTTGGCACTTTCCCAGGAAGGCAAACTGCGGGGACAGATGGGAAAACCCGGGGGGTCGCTACAGAGCGCGGGGGGGGACATGGAACGAACTTATACATAATAAAACATATAATAACACAATTCCACAACTCCCTCTTCTGTTTTTCAAAAGAAAAGAACGGAAAATAACTTAAATGGGAGTCCTGTTCCCCATCGTTGAACCCGATGTCTTCTGGGTGTTCTTCTCAGTTCTTTTCTGGCTGTTTACGTCGAGCGGTGTCAGCTCTGATGGGGCGGCGAAGACTGCGCGGTCGATGTGCACGGTGGAATTGATGACCTTTAAACCTTTTAACATTACTAAAACTTATATTAAGAACAATGAGTGTTAACAGCAACATAAGTCCTGTTTCTGAAATGGATTGGATTTAACCTGTGAGACTTCATCCTTCAAAGCGACCTTAGCCAGTCACTTGCGAGAGGGATGAAACTTACATCTGAAAAACAACTGGAACATTAATTAGCATTCCAGGGAGGGGAGGTTTAAATCGAATGGGAAGAGTGAGTCCAGGGAACTGGATGGTGAAAGGGAAGGCTCTGAAAGAGAAGGTGTTGAATTGAAAAGGAAGGGAGGAGACTTTCTCCGTCTGCAGAGGGCTGCATGCTTCACCTGAGGATCTTTTTTCTTATTAGTCTGGTGTTTGGGGACATATGGCCGGACAAATTTGGACGGGACCCATCTCAGGCCTGAGGGCGTGGACACGCAAGCGTATCTCCGTCCCCAGGTGACTAACTCGTGGGGCCCTTCCAGCTGCCAAGTCTCCGGATTTTTGATGAGCACTGGTGGTTTTTCCCTAACCTTGCTCTGCTCGTGGTTGCCAAAGTGCCTAGTGATTGGTTGGTTGAGGTTTTCAAAAGAACAATTTAGGAAATTCAGTGTAAAGAGGGCACGCGCGAGTCAAACTTAGGGGGACTCAACTTTCATATTTGGTGTTTGTTGTTTCAGCATACGTTTGAGACTCTGATGAGTCCGCTCCACCATGGCTTGACCTGTCGGGGAATATGCGATGCCAGTTTTGTGCTCTATTCCCCATTGTTGCAGGAAGCTGGCAAATCCTTTGGATGTGTACCCGGGGGCATTATCCGTTTTTATCAATTTTGGGACACCCAGCATAGCGAAGGCCTGTATCAAATGCTTTTCAATGTCTTTGGCTTTCTCCCCTGCGTGGGCAGAAGCAAAGACTGCCCCAGAGAAAGTGTCTACAGAGACATGGACGTACTTCATCCTCCCAAAGGAATGGATGTGAGTAACATCCATCTGCCATACCTCGCAGGACTTCAGACCCCTAGGGTTTGCCCCTGAGCTCACCGATGGTAGGGGGAGCGACTTACAGGACGGGCAGGTGGCCACAATGCCTCTGGCCTGGTCACGGGTGAGGTGGAATTGCCGGACCAGCCCAGGCACATTCTGGTGGTAAAGCTGGTGGCTGATCTTAGCTTGCTGGAACTTATCTGGGAGCGGTGCTACCTGAGCTGGGGCGGCAGCGAGAGAATCGGCACGCCGATTGCCCACGGCCAAAAACCCTGGCAAGTTGGTATGTGACCTGATATGCATCACATAAAAGGGTTGCTCTCGGTTGGAGACTAGCTTAATCAGTTTCGAGAGCAATTTGTGCAGGGCTTTGTTGGACACACCCTGCAGGACAGCATCCTGCGCTCTAGACACTACACCAGCTACATATGCCGAATCGGTTACCAAATTAAAAGGTTCAGAGAATCGCTCAAAGGCTCTGACGACAGCAGCCAACTCAGCTATTTGAGGGGAGCCTTCCACCTCCACAATGTCTGTCTCCCACTGCTGCATCTGGGGGTCTTTCCAAGTTATCACAGACTTGTGAGAACTTCCAGACGCGTCTGTAAACACTGTCAAGGCTTTGAGTGGCTTTTTGCTCTGAATTTGTTTGATGGACAACGCGAATTAAATTTCTGATTCAAAAATTTTGTGGGCTGGTCTCAAAACTGAAATTTTGCCTGTGTAGCTGTCTAGAGAGAACTGCAGGGATTCATTTTCCTGTAACAGGTGTTCTAGCATGGCCTTGGTGAATTGGCCTGATTCCAATTTGATGGGAATGTGAATGCATTCAAAGTCACATCCAGCTAACTCTCTGATCCGAGCTCTTGCTTTGCGGATCAGTTCCGCTACTAACTCCTGTGGCCTTGTCATTCTCTTGGACCGATGGTGACTTAGGAAGACCCATTCTATGATGGAGAGTGGGTCCCTTCGGTCTTGGCCCTTGCCCTTCCCTGGGGTGTCTGTCCATTGAAATATCACACCATGGAGGTGCGGCAGCCTGCCCAATATGATGAATTTAAAAGGCAGGCCCGGATCATACCGGTGGGCCTGTCTGGCAGACATTGTCTCCTGAACCCTAATCAAAGCTGCCTGGGCCTCTGGGGTGAGTTCCCTGGGAGAACTCGGCTCCTCTCCCCCTTTCAATAAATCAAAAAGAGAGGCTAGGTCTCTGTTTGTAATGCCTAACCATGGCCTCACCCAGTTCAAAGAACCGCACAGCTGCTGGACGTCTGCTAGGGTCCGAATTTTGTTTTTGATGGCCAATTTTTGCGGAGTGATAGTCCGCTTGGTAATTTCCAAGCCCAGGTACTTCCAGGGTGGCATCTTTTGAATCTTATCTTCTCGCAGCTCGAACCCTGCAGCAACCAACCCATTGGTTGTCAGGTTAAGCGCGTGTGTAAGGAGATCATCATTGGGAGCACAAATCAAGATATCATCCATATAATGTTGGATGATCACGCCCTCGGTGGCTGTACGGACTGGGGTCAGCAATGAAGCTACGTACCGCTGGCAGATGGTGGGTGAGCATTTGAGGCCCTGTGGCAACACTCGCCAATGGTACCGCTCCATTGGGGCTTCTCGGTTAAGGGACAGAACCGAGAAGGCAAAACGTGGTGCATCTTCTGGGTGGAGGGGGTGTTGCTTTTATGAAAGACAACCAGAGACCTGGTTCAGGAACAGCACAGCAGCCTGCTCTCGCCCAGGCTGCTCGGGCTAATCAACAGGCGCAGACACCAATATGGCAGACGGTTGAAAAGCGTTTATTATCCTATCTCGTGGGTTTAAATAGCTTTTAGGGGTCTTTGCTACGTCAGAGGGGGGCTGGGGGTCTCAGGGATAGTGGGTAGTGGAAATTTACCAGAGCAGGTGTGGCTACATTCTTCTGGGACTCCTGGGGTTAATAGATAAGTGGGGAAGAGAGAGGGGGAGGGGTCTGTCTTTCCGTGACATCCCGTGATCTTCCGCTCCGCCTGTCCCTATCTACCACATCTCCCCCCTCCTTATCACATATAAAGTGAGGTAGTCGTAGGTAGAGGCACTGGAGTGAGGTACAAACTTGCAACTTGTTAAGGAAAGGGTGGTTTAGTAGATCAGGGTAGATTTTTCAAGGCAGGTGCTGAAGGCTTTAGCTACTGACTGTGTTTGCAGTTTTTTGGTTTACAGCATTTGTTGGTGGCCTATGAACAGAATGTTTGCCCTTTCCAGACGGGCTTGAACAAATGAGACTAGTTTGTTCAGCAGGCATGGTCCTATGGTAACAGCTAAAAGCAGTATTGCCAGTGGACCCACCAGGGCGGAAATTAAAGTGGTGAGCCAAGGTGATTGATTGAACCAGGATTCAAACCAGCTCTGCTGGGTCTCCCTGTCTCTCTTTCTCTGAGCCAGTCTGTCTCGGAGTTCTGCCATGGAGTCTTTAACGACTCCCGTATGATCTGCATAAAAGCAGCATTCCTCCTTCAAGGCTGCACACAGTCCTCCCTGCTGCATGAACAAAAGGTCCAGACCTCGCCTATTTTGTAAAACTACTTCTGAAAGCGAAGAGACTGATTTCTCTAGGTAGGAGATGGATTTCTCGATCCTCTGCAGGTCCTCGTCGATGGTCATTTGCAGCTGAGAGAGTCTGTGCTGTTGGGTCACGATGGCTGAGACACCCGTGGCCGTGCCAGCTGCTCCCAAGCCGAGCAGCATCGCGATAGTTATACCTGTGATGATTTCCCTTTTGTGGAGTCTGTTAGGTTCTTCGAGAAGGTGGTATATCTCTTCGTCTGAGTGATACAAGACCCTGGGGACAATCAGAACTTGAACACAGAAATCGGTAGAGTCATTGAATTTGGCAAGGAACACACAAGGACTCACTCCGGACCTTTGGCAGACCCACATCCCAGACGCAGATGGGATCACCCACTTGTTAGTTTTTCTGTTGGGTTTGACAACTTTAGTGCAGAAGTTGCCTTTCTGCTTTGCTAAGGTTGCATTCCCAAAACATCTGCCCTGTCCTGTGATTTGACTCAGGGTGATTCCTCTGCGGGGAGTGTCCCATCTGCACTGGTGGGGGGGCACTGGCTGTGGAGTAACTGAAGGGGGTGTCCAAAGCAATGCCTTCATAAAAAGGGGGTTTGATATCATAGCAAAGCCAACAGGAGTTAGTTAGGTTTGGTTTGGTTTCGTTTAGGGTTAGGAAGGTAGCTTCTAGCATACGAAAGATCAGGTTTGGGTCTGACTCAGCCGTGCGGCCTATCTGGGGGGTATCTGCAAGGCTGGTCGGGGTGTCAGTGGCTTTTGGGGTCAGGGTTTTGGGGTGGGTTGTGTTTTTCCCTCTCAGCACATTCTTGATAATTTTGTTGGGTCCCACTGGTCGAGGTGTTGGTGGCTGGAGCCTGATAATTCTCACATTCACCCACCTCCTCGGTCCTCTGAGGACCACTGTCCATGTTCTACCCGTGGCCCAGCTAGGGTGATCTGGCTGTAGGACAGTCATGTTATAACTTACGCATCCCCGTTGTCTAGGCTGTGCATTGTGGTCTCCGCATCCAAAGGGTGCCCAGGTGAACTGTAAGAATTTGTCGGGCTCCTGCGGTTGCCACCCGTCTCCCCATGGTCTGGCATCTGTAACAATGGTTTCGCAGCCCCAATACCCACAATGTCCCCACCCCGGGTAGTCACAGTACCTTTTCCCTGGGTTGGACGCTGGGCACCAGTAAGATATGTACATGAGTATGATGTGTGGGCTTGAGGGCCGTATTTTCGGTTGTCCTGGAAACAGATTGGCTATGTGGAATACGAAGGATGGAGCGTTTGCGGTGGTGACCTCTTTGAACACCTTGTCACTTGAAAGATGTTGCATGACCCATCTGAACGGCTGGTGAGGGTAGTGGCCTGGGTCGGCTTGCCCCCCGGCCACTAGCCCCACCAGCAGGATTGCACAGAGACACTGTGCGAGTCTGGGTCTCACCGCCGTGGGACGCTCAGGTTCTGTCTGGTGGCTTGGTGGTCCGTTATCTCTCTCTGGAGCAGGGGTGTGTGTGTCGCGGGGACGGTCCACGAGCGTGTCCTGCGAACGAAAACTCACAGTTTTCCATTAGTTTCATTCTGAAGGTCAGGTTTGATCGACCTGAGTGGACACCACCTGATCTTGTCCTCCTTTTTAACTGCCGCGTACCCCCGTCCCGTAAGCACCAGTCTCCAGCCCCGTTCCCACTCGCCTAGCTCGTTTTTGACCATGACCTGTGGGCCCTCCTCTAGGGTCTGGGTGGCCCAGTGTTTTCGAATGGGGCTGTTTGCTTCATCTCCCCTAGGGAATTGGTTCAGTGCTAGCAGCGCGGTTGCTAGCATGCGTGTCTGGTCTCCTGAGGGGATGGAATTGGCAAAGCCCTCTGCCTTTGCCAACACTTCTAACTTGGCTTTTAGGGTCTGATTTGCTCGCTCGACAATGGCCTGTCCGGTGCTGTTATATGGGATCCCCTGCGCTAAGGTGATACCCCACACCGAGGCGAATTCCCGCACTGATTTGGAGATAAAATTGGAAGCATTGTCAGTTTTAATTTGCTTGGGGATACCAAGCCATGCCATAACTGTCAGCCAGTGCTGGATCGTGGCCTTGGAGTTGGGTTTGAGGTGCTGTGTCGCTATGATCACTCCGCTGTAGGTGTCCACTGTCACTGCAAGCCATGCTCGGGGCTTGAACAGTTCGCAGAGGGTGAAGTCTGACTGCCAGACTTCTGACGCCTTGAGGCCCCTCGGGTTGACTCCACCGGTCCATAGGGGTGACTTCTGGCAGTGGGGGCAGGTGGCCACTACGTGTCTCGCGTCTGCTGTCGAGATCCCGCATCTCTTTGCCAGTGCTTTGGCCCCAATGTGGAGTGACTCGTGCAGCTGACGAGCTTCCTGCAGCGTCCACACTCCCTTCGCTGCGGCACCTGCTCTGTCATTTCCAGTCTGGAAGAAGCCCTTGACTGGGTTATGGCTGTTGACGTGGATGACGGACACGGTGCCCTGGCGTGAGGAGAGTGCCTCTTCAAGCATGGAGGCCGTCGTGGATGTTGACACACCCGGTCTTGACATGGATAGGCAGAGCTTTGCCACGAATATAGAGTCTGTCACGATGTTGAGGTGTTCATCTTGGAAGAGTCCGCACGCCAAGACCACAGCTGCTGCTTCCAGCTGTTGCACTGACAGCGTGGGGTCACATGTTTTGACGCAATGCCATGTTTCTCCTGCCTGCCACACCGCTGCTGCAGTAGAAGTCATGGAGGAGGCGTCTGTAAAGACCGTTGGTCCTGGTTGTGGTCGGTCCATGACCTTCGGTGGCACGTCTATGTCGACGATGGTCAGTAGCTGGGTCCAAGGTGGTTTGGTGGCGTAGGAGATTTCTCCTCCGAAGCCAGCAACAGCGAGGGCCAGGTGCTCCGATATCGCAGTTGACTCCATGGTCGGTCGCTTGCGGAAGGGGAGGTGGATCCTTGCCGGCTCGGTCCCCAGGTGTCTCAGGGCGAGTTTCCTGCCTTTCATGATGAGGTTAGCAACGCATTCAACTCCTGGGGAAAATGCGTGAGTTGGTGTTCCAAGGACCACCCATTGGATCGGCTGGGATTTTTCGGAAGGTCCTTGGGCCAGTGCTCCCACTCCTCCCTTCTGCGTGAAGTGGACGTATAAATCTAGCGGTACGCTTGGGTTCCACCTGGCAAGCAGGCTAGTGGACATCTGACGTTCGATGAAGTCGAGGGATTTCGTCGCTTATGGCGTCAGCTCCTTGGGGTCCCAGGGGTGTTTTCCTTTCAGGAGGTCATACAAGGGGTCCATGACCTCTGGAGGAACTAGGACGATGTTGCGGAGCCACTGCAGAGATCCCACAAGTCGCTGCATGTCATGGAGGGTCTTGATGTCTCGGCAGACCTTTATCCTGGGTGGGGTCACGTAGGAATTTGTGATCCCCACTCCCAGGAAGGTCACGCACGGTCCTCTCTTGATCTTCGTGTTCGCGATCTCGAAACCGTTGGCCTGGAGGGTTTCCGTGATCGTGGACACTAGGTGATCCACTTGGCTTGCTGATGGTGCAGCGACGAGGATGTCGTCCATGTACTGAATGATGGTCGCAGCAGGGTGGGAGTGTCGGACTGGCATCAGTGCCCTGTCCACGGTAATCTGGCATATGGTCGGGCTGTCCACAAGACCTTGAGGTAGCACCTTCCATTGGAAGCGGAGGTTAGGTCGCTCGCCGTTCGGGAACACGATGGAGAAGGCGAACCGTTCTATGTCCTCAGCATGCAGGGGTATTGAAAAGAAACAGTCTTTGATGTCCAGCACTGCGCATGGCTGCCCTTCGGGGATGGCTGAGTTCGCGGGCAGCAGTGTCTGAACTGGACCCATGGGCTGAATTTTCTTGTTCACTTCCCTCAGGTCGTGGATGAGACGGTAGCCTTCTCCTGATCTCTTGGGGATTACAAACACAGGGGTGTTCCACGGGCTGGTGGAGGGTTCTATGTGACCCTTTTGTAGCTCACGGTCGACCAGTTCCAGCAAGGCTGTCATTCGAGGCTTTGACAGGGGCCACTGCTCAACCCATATGGGGTCTGGTGATTTCCAAGTCAGTTTGATTGGCAGCAGTAGGTGTGCAGCAGTGGTCCTCATTATAAATTTGTAATCCTGACTCCTAACATAGCAAGGATGTCCCTTCCTATCAGGGGTGGAGAGTTTTGTAAAATGTAGGGGTGGACTGCTACTGTTCGTTCTGGCCCTTTCTTTGTATGCAGCGTTATAGCTACCAATTGGGTGCTTTTCCAAGCTCGGGGCAGCCCTCCCACCCCGTTCACTGGGGGGACTTCTTTGCATTGCCAGTGTCAGGGCCACAGGGCTTGGGGCAAGATCAAGCAGTCTGCTCCTGTGTCTGCCCAAAACTGAAGCCCTATTACGTGGGGGTCCCGACTGCCATAGAGGCGGCATGTCCCCCACACCCTCGGGGGCTCCTTCCCTATTTTCAGGGCCAGGGCCACCCAGGGGTCCTGTTCTGGGGCGTCCCCTGCTGACCCTGCGGCACAGGCGCTGTCTGCGGTAGTAGTGGGTACGAAGGTACCGCAGGCTGTGTTGCGAGACTCTGCAATTGTGTCGCTGGCGGGGGTATGAAGCTGGCTGCCTCCTGTGGGGGTATGGGGTATAAGGGCTCCCCGCCCCACTGGGGGTTGGCATGGGTGGGCCGCCTTGTATTCGCAGCGGGAGGAGGCTGAGTGCGGCCCGCACGGCCCCTCCCCGTCCCGTTTCCCTGGGGCCGGGACCTGCAATCTTTAATGAAATGCCCCTTCCTCCCCCAGCCCCAGCAGGATCCCCGCGGGTGTGTTTGGGGTGGAGGCGCCGCGGCGGGCTGCCGTGCCGGCTGGGGGCAGCTCACCGCGATGTGACCTGCCTCACCACACTTGAAGCACGCCATGGCACTGGTCAGGGTGTGGACGGGTGCCTGAATGGGTGTCAGGTGCTCTTCCCTTACTACATGTCTGATCATGTCAGCCAGGCTAGCTCCGGCTGGCAGGGAACGTAAGATATCCTTGGTGACAGAGTTGCATTGCTGGCGCAGGCAGTCGGCTACCACGGGGCCCTTTGCCTCTGCCAGCAGGGTAGAGGAGTCTATCGCTGCCTGCAGGCGATCCACGAACTGCGTGAAGCTTTCGCTCTCTGCCTGCCTCACGGTGGACCACGGCGCCGGCTTGGCCACGACTCGAGAGGCTGCGCGGATAGCCTCCCTGGCAGCCCGAGTGGTCGCCCTGACCTCCTCAGCCTGCATCTGTGTGGCTTGTTGCTGCGGCGTGATCATATCATCATGTTTTCCTATCAGTCTGGATAAGCTCGATCTGTGTAGTGGCTGCCTCGCGCCAGATGCTTGGGCTAATTGCTTCCTACAATTATCCTCCCATTCCTGTCTGAACACAATCATTCCTGCACCATCAAGTATCATGCGACCTATTCGCTCGATATCAAAGGGAAGCAGGTCGTCATTACTAAAAAGACCATCGATTAAAGTGGAGACTATGGCCGAATTGATTCCTTTTTCCGCAATGGCTTTGACAATTGACTGTACATCTTTTGGGTTTATCGGGGTATATACCCTTTGTTGGTTCCCCTCCGGGCCGGTGAGCCTTACCGGGAAGGCTTGTATGGCAGCCGCTGGGGACCATTCAGCACAGGCTATTTTTATTTCTCCCCAGTCAGTAAACTGGGCTGGTTCGTATTGTAGTTGTTTTTCGTTGCGGCTTAAAGCTTTATTCGGTTTTGTCTTAAATCGCGTTGGCTCCGTTTCCTCCGTCTCTGAATCCCAGCCAGCTTCCGGCAGCTCTTCCGAGCTGGCGGAGCTGCTGCCGGGCTCCGAGTCGGAAGCCGAATGCCAGCGCATTTCTGGGCCTCGGTGCCTTTTTGTCCGGCTCCGAGCTCGCTCCTCCCCGCGGGGGTGGCGCCGCTCCCGCCCCCCCCGGCTTGCCGCGCCTCCTGCAGGGGGAGGTCTCTCCCTTAAATGGTAGCAGCGTCAGGCGCCGCTGCCGATTGGCTCTGTGCTCTCTGCCGCTCTCCTCCTCTTTCTCCCGCGCACGTGCATCCCTGAAACCGCGCGCCTCCCGGGTTTTCGCGCCGAGACCGCCCGTGCCCCGCCCCTCTCCTTGGCGGCCAGCGCCATTTTCAAAGGGGTGAGGTGGCGGCGTGGTTCGGATCTCCTCCGAGCCGCGGTTTCTGCGCCTCTGGCTTCCCCTGCCAGCTCCTGCCAGAAGCATTCTGCGCGCTGCTGCACCTCTGGCAACGGGTCGTGGACCGGCGTTGGCAGGACGGACGAGGAAGCTGCGGTTTTCCGGGGGGTTTCCGCGGCAGGGACTGGCCTCTGGCCCGGGGAGGGGGGTGATGCGCCGGGCCCCCCCGGATCTCCGCTCCCGGGCGGATCGTCCTCAGGGACGGTCTGCGCTCCCGCCCCCACCCCGAGCCCGGGTGTGACTAATAAACATGTACGCGCTGCGCTCCACGTCTCTTGCTTTTCTATTGCTCTGCGCGGGGCTTTCTCTACTTTGCCCCATGCTTTAAGGCTTTTGCCACTGCCTGAGGATTTCATGTCCTCGGCCAGCGTGGCTGTGCATTTTTCCCATATTCCCGGATGCATGGCATCCACTGGGCATTCAGTCGCCCCAAGCTCAAGCAGCCTTGCTATGGCAAGATAAAAGTCTTTGAGCTTACACTCGATACCCCACTGCTTATAAATCACACTTACGACCCTGGCGATGCTGTCCATGATGCTCGCGGGTCCTGGGACGTCTCCCTGCGCCAAGATACGGTCTGACCGCTCCGGCCGCTGCTCCTGTCCAGGTGAACTCCCGCTACCTGAACGAATTTTTCTTCTCCCGGGTTTCGGCACCAGATATGTTGCCTTTATGACAGACAACGGCGACCTGGTTACAAGAAGACAGCACGGCAGCCCGGCCTCACTCGGGCTACTCGGACTAACGACACACGCTGACACCAATGTGGTGGACGGTCGAAAGCCTTTATTATCTTATCTCATGGGTTTAAATAGTTTTGGGGGACTTTGCTACATCAGAGGGGGGTTGTAGGGTCTCTAGGGTTAGTCGGGAGTGGAAAACTACTGAGTTAGGTGTGGTTACATGCTCTGGGGTTAATAGATAACGTGAAGCGGGGAGAAGGGGGAAGGGTCTTTCTTTCCGTCACATCCCGAGATCTTCCGTTCGCCTGTCCCTATCTACTATGGACTGGGATCAAATACGGACTGGGATCAAAGAGGGACTGGGATAAACGAGAGATTGGGATCAAATATGGACTGGGATCAACTAGAGCTTGGGATCCTACAGATTGAGATCTTAGAGACTGGATAAACTGGACTTGGATCAAATAGGGACTGGGATCAACTAGAGATAGGGATCAAATATGGAACTGGGATCAAATAGTGTTACGTTGCGATCCCCTTTCACCGCGACACCACCGAGCGCGGGCATGCTGGGCGGTGGGGGGAGAGAACGGGCAGCCGGTCCCCCTGTAAATGCCCTGCAGTCCCAGTTATCAGCGCGGGGACAGATGGAGGCGGCACGGGACTTGGGGTGAACAGGTTCGGTTTATTTCGCGTGCCCCAAGACACCTTGGGGGGCGAGCAGATGTTTTATACAAGAACTTATGGGGAAGGGTATAGGAACAGCAACCAATAGGGGAATAACAGGGGAGGAGTTTGGGGTAGGACTAACATACTAAACAGTCTGTGAAAGGGGGGCAGGGAAAGAAGCGGGGGGAGGGGAGATTCACATCTTGGAGAGAAGGGGGTTAGGAGTGAGATGGGGGGGGGTGTGTACAGACACTGAAAGAATAAAGAACACACTCCCACATCTCCCTCTTTTTCTTTTTACAAAAGAAAGGAGAATTCTGACGTTTAAACAAATTAATACTGCATATAAACAATATAAACTTCATATGTAAAATACAACAAAATCATATAGTAACATTACAAATTATTAAACAGAAATAAATTGAAAAACATCAGAAAAGTACAAATTAATTATAATTACAATAAAACAAATTAATATACAAAGCGTATAAAATTGAAATAAACAAATTCTGAATTCCGGGTAAAACATTCAGCAGAATTCACAGCTTGATCTGATTCGAAACTTGGGCTGTCGCAGCGCTGGAGATGTATAGCAGAGTTGAAGCAGCGAGCGGCAACATGGCTTGTGTGATTTTATTCTTTATTTCCGGAGTGGGCATAATACCGTGGGTATAAACTAAATAGGATGATCTTTCTTTCTATAAAATATAACCCAACAAGTAGATTATTAAATAAAAGGGAACATTGGGTAGGGTGCATTAAGGAATGGGATAGGGGAATCAGACAATCACTTGATTAGTGACTGTCATGATTGATAAGGGGAATCGGTAAGGGGTGGACCAGGGTGCCGCCATCTCAGGGGGAAGACGAAATGGCGGGTTTCCGGTCCGGGGTTTCCGCCCCACCCTCCCTCAAAGGAGACCCCCCCACCAGAGAAGGGGAGTGATCTTCAAAGAAGGGTGGTCCCCTGATGGGAGGTCCTCGACAGCGATCCGTCCCGCCAGAGGAAGGGCCAGAAGAAGGATTAGGGAACATCCAACCCCGCCTCCCCCCGACAGGGACTAGCCTTGCGACAATTTTGATTGTCGGGGCCCTTGGGGAGAGGGTGGGGCTGGCAGGAAACCAGGGGCGGAAAAGAAGGATCATGGCGGGAAAACAGGTTTCAAGTGGCGTGGCCAGCGCCATCTTGTAAGGGGGTGCCGGGTGTACTGCACCCCCCCCCCCAGAGGCGCGGCCAACACCATCCCCAAGGGAAGGCAGCAGTACCCGGCAGGGCGCCTGGGGCGGCTTGGCCACAGCCATCCCCAAGGGAAGATAGGGAAAAGTTTAGGAAAATCCGAGGGCAAGGGGGTCTGGGGAGCTTCACAGAAGCAAAAGGGGAATTTACAGGAGAGGAGCCCGATGCAGCTGGATGTCGACACAATGTGTGGGTGTACAGGGCTTCTTTTACCAACTCTCCTATAGTTAACATGCCGCCTTTCAAACATTTGTCCCGTTTGTGTCTTTTCTACCCCCTCCGTCCAGCCCAGATTGGGGAGGAAAGGATAGAGAAGACGACTTTTCGAGGGGAAGAAAAAGCAATCAAATATGGGTCCCCATAAAAGACTAGGTGAGGGGTGCCTGGGACCTCCCCCCCCCCAGAAACGAAAAACCGACTCACCCGCCGGGCGCATGCAAGAATACAGCTCCCTTCTGAGCACGAGCGAGGGTTAAAACACAAAAAGAAAAAACTGGGAAACCCAGCCACCCGGCGGGATGGACCCCACCCCATTTTAGCCCCCCTTACCCTCTAGGGCCCGGGTGGAGATGGCTTGATTCTTTGATTCTTCTCCTCAACTTGGTGGAAAAGTCGCGCCGAACTGGGGACGTTCCTTCTCGGTTTGGCTCTTCCAGAGGCTTAGGTGTTCCCGGGACTTGCAGGCAAGTCCAGCCGATCTCGGCTGCACCCAAAACTCGTCCCTGAAGCCTTGGGCTTGGCCACTATCGGCCTCTGGTGGTTTCATTCCGGTGCTGTCCCCTGACGAGCCGTTCTCCTGGCTCCCTTGAGCCGCTGCCAAACCGCCCCCTTTGTCCTGGGGTAGGTCTACCCCCCCTTCAAAGCCCCTGCAGCACGTCTGCCCCAGTGCAGGACGTCTGATCTCGGCGGGGGTGGGGTAGAGCGCGTGGAGGCGAGAACAAAGAAGGGTCCTGGAGCCGAATTCTTTTCGCTCGGCGCTCGGCTCCTCTTAGCGTCCGGCAAAGCTTCTACGACCGCAGATGTTCCTCTTCCCTCCTTCTTCTTCCGTGAGGCGGGCGCCCCCACGAATTTGCCCGTTTGTTTTACAAGACAAAGGAGGGAACCATCCTCTTGCTCCCATTTGTTGCGTTGCGGTCCCCTTTCACCGCGACACCCCAAGCGCGGGCGTGCTGGGTGGCGGGGGGAGAGAACGGGCGGCCGGTCCCCCTGTAAATGCTCTGCAGTCCCAGTTATCGGCGCGGGGACAGATGGAGGCGGCACGGGACTTGGGGTGAACAGGTTCGGTTTATTTCGCGTGCCCCAAGACGCCTTGGGGGGGGGCGAGCAGATGTTTTATACAAGAACTTATGGGGAAGGGTATAGGAACAGCAACCAATAGGGGAATAACAGGGGAGGAGTTTGGGGTAGGACTAACATACTAAACAGTCTGTGAAAGGGGGGCAGGGAAAGAAGCAGGGGGAGGGGAGATTCACATCTTGGAGAAAAGGGGGTTAGGAGTGAGATGGGGGGGGGTGTGTACAGTCACTGAAAGAATAAAGAACACACTCCCGCACCCCGGGTTTGAATTTTTGGGTCGATTTGTGGCGATTTTTGGTTTCCATTGATAAAAATCTATCTAGGGGCGGGGCCAAAGCTCATTTGGGGTGGGGCTTCAGGAGGGGGCGGGGCCAGAACCCGGAGCTGGGAACTGGGAGGGGCGGGGCCTGAGGGGGCGGGGCGCTCAGTTGGCGTGTCCAGCAGCAAAGGGGCGGGGCCAAAACACGGGGCGGGGTCTAAAGAGGGCGTGGTCAGTGTCTGGGGGTTTGTCCTGCCATTCCACCCCCCCAAATTCTGCCGACCCTCCCTCACCGCGCCGCCCCCACCCATGGGACACACCCCGAAACCTCCCCAGCCCCTCCCCCCTCGGCCCCCCCGAGCTGTTTTCACCTGGCAACCCCCAAATCTTTGGGAATTCTCACCTGGGACCCCCTAAAGCTCCCCTGCACCCCTCCAAAATCTCCTCAGGACCCCACAAACCTCAACTGAAACCCCCCCAAACCTCACCTGGAACCCCCCAAACTCTCACCAGAGCTCTCCAAACTTTTCCTGGGACCCCCAGACCTCACCTGGGCAGCTGGGAAACCCCATTTCCTTGGGAATTCTCACCTGGGTCCCCCCAAACCTCACCTGGGACCCCCCAAACTTCACCTGGGACCCCCCAAACCTCACCTGGGACACCCCAAACCCTCACTTGGGACCCCCCAAAGCTCACCTGGGACCTCCTCAAAATCTCTTTAGGATCCCCCAAAAGCGGCCAAAGGTGGGCCGGGGCCGGGGCGATGACGTCACCTCTTCCTCTTTCCCCTCTCCGGCCGCGCCGCATTCCCGCGTGTCCCCAACTGTCCCCGGCCGTGTCCCCTCCCCGGAGTGTCCCCAGCGGCCACGGAGCCCCGCGGGGTGCGACAATCCCGGCGGGGGGGGCGGGAGGGAACAGGGGGGACACGGGGGCGGGCAGAGGGGTGGCAGGAGGGGACAGGGGGGGACAGTGGGGGATAGGGGGTGACAAAAGGGACAGAGGGGACAGCAGAGCCCTCCAGGGAGGGGACAAACGGGACCACAGGAGGGCACAGGGGCCACTGTAGGAGGCCACAACTGCCACCAGGCCCCTGACACCTCTCCTGTCCCCTCCCCAGCTGTCCCCCCACCAGCTGCTGGAGGCGATGGTGGCCGTGGTGGCCACACTGGGTGAGCTGGTGGCCACCCTGAGAGAACTGATGGCCACCGTGGCCAGGCCGCACAGGGACGTGCTGCTGGCCGTGTCCCCAGAGTTCCTGCGGGTGGCTGTGGGGACCTTGATCTTTCACCTCCAGAACGCCCTGCGCCACTACCGTGTCCCCTCCCTGGGCCACCGCCCAGTCCCCTCCCTGGGCTGGACCCTGGCCAACCTCGGGGACACCCCAGGGACCACCTGGGCCTGTGTGAGAGCCCTGGCCAGCGCCAGGCGTGTGCTGGACAGGCTCATGGACAGCTGGGCCCGGCTGGCCAAGGCGGCCACCGAGCTCCGCGACGCCTGCAGGGATGCGGCCACTGGGAGGGGACAGCGGCTGGAGCTGCACCTGGGGCTGCTGGGGGACTTGATGGCCGCGTGTGACGAAGCCACCGCGTTCCCCCGGGAGCTGCAGCGCTGGCTCAGGGACATCGAGGCTGCCCTGGAGGGGACAATGGAGGTGTCCCGATTTCCATGCGGCCTTGGTGGCCACAGCGGCCGAGGCTGAGCAGCTGTGGGAGGCCAGTGCCCGCCTGGCCATGTGTCACCTGCTGGGGACACTTGGGGACATCAACACCCTCTTCTTCTGTCCCTCTCCTGGCCACAGTGGCTGTGCAGTGGCCGAGCGGTGCCAAAGAGCCATGGAGGACATCCCGAGGCTGCTGTGCACAGAACAACATCACCACTGGGCCGTCATCAGGCCGGTGTCACCTCTGCAGAGACTCGGGGACATTCTGAGGGCACTTTGGGAGCACTTGGGGACACTTTGGGAAGGTGTGTGGTGACGCTGGTGGAGGCGGGGGGTGAACGAGCCTCTCCTCAGTGCCTTGCAGGAGACCCGGCTGTGATTTCGGGGCCGGGGGGGTCCCCAGGGAGCCCCCGCTGCTGAGCACTGACCCTGCCCCGGGGGGCACCGGGACCCCCCAAAAACCGCACCCACACCCCCTTCAGTGCCCCCGAACCCCCCTCGAGCACTGACCCTCCTCACCGGGCACTGGGACGAGTGGAGACCACCTGTCGGTTTTCTGGGGGTCGAGATGACCCCGAGATTCTGAAAAGTCCTTTTCTCCCAGCCCACGCGGGCAGAGAAGGAGTCGAGATGCGGAGCTTTGCTTCTCAGGGCCGTTTATTTTCCCTTTTCTCTAACAGCTTTGTCCGCTCTGCTGAGCTCTGTCTAGCAGGTCGGTCTGTGGCAGTCTCCCTGCCCTCAGGGCGCTGTTTGCCTTCTACACTAAAAACTACCTGTACTGTGTGTACAATAACGTGCCAATATCTATCATTTCTGTTGGACAGTGTGTCTCTACCTTCAACCAACAGAAAAGTGTCACCATCACAGCATGACATGGAGGGCAAAAAGAAGGAGAAGAAGGTCAGGACACACCCAGATCCCTCCACCTTGTCCCATTGAACCCCGTATTTTAAAATGTTAAAATTCTACTTTTCCACCCTGTGTTAATTCACCTACCATGCTACGCAAACCCTTGTGCCTTGTAATGCCTCATACAAAGTTGGCAATTTTCTCCAGGGGCTAAAACCAAAGCCACCGGTGTTCTTGACACCATGCCAAGGTCTCCGAAGCCCCTGCCAGGGTCTCGAGCCATCCAGGGCAGCCAGAGGGATGTCCTGGATTCTGACACCCCCCAATTACTGAGCAGTGGGAGCCCCCCGGGCACTGCCCCCCCCACCAAGCACCGGGATAGGGACCGGAACCCCCTCGAACCCTGGGAACCCCACAAGCACCGGGACCCCCCAGGCAGCACCATCCCCATGCACCGGGACAGGGACCGGGCCCTCCTCGTGAACCGACCCCCCCGAGCACTGGGCCCGGACCCCCTTTGTGCCCCCATCCATGACGGAGGTTCCATCCCCTCCGCTTTGACCCCCCCAGTGCCGCGGGACCCCCAGGAACAGTGCAGGGACAGTGGGGACCCCAAGGGCTGGGGGAGCATGGGGGGTTAACCAGCACCAGGGGAGTCCCTTAGGGTTTGGTCCTTTCCCCCCCGTTGTGTCCCAGGACCCCCTGTTATCATCAGCGCCCCCCCCAATTTACTGGGACCCCCTCCATTCACTGCTTCCCCCTTCCCTGACTCCCCCAAAGCGCTGGGACCCCCCGAGCTATGAGCCCCCCGCAGTGCGCCAGGACCCCCACTCACCTCCCATCCCCCATCCATGGGAACCCACCCAAATCACAGCAGCACAAGGAGAAGAAGCCAACACCTTCCCCACACCCAGCATGGATCACCAGGACCACGGATCAGCAGGGCTCTGCCCAACGGGGGTCACTGGGGATCATCCAGCCCGGATCCTCCCATGGGGGATGGAGCTGCAGCAGTGCACCAAGCTCTTCCCTCACTCTCTTCCCTCACTCCAAGCTCTTCCCTCACTCTAAGCTCTTCCCTTCCTTGAGGCACTCACAGGGCTTCCCTTAGTGGTGCCTCCGCTGGTGCTGGGTCAAGTTTGAGCTCTGTGAGAAGCTCTTCCCACACTCCCCACACTCATGGGGCCTCTCCCCTGTGTGGATGCGCTGGTGTATTCTTAGGGCTGAGCTCTGCCCAAAGCTCTTCCCACATTCCAAGCACTCATAGGGCCGTTCCCCAGTGTGGATCACCATGTGCCGGACAAGGTCTGAGCTGTCTCTGAAGCTCTTCCCACACTTCCCACACTCGTAGGGCCTCTCCCCGGTGTGGATGCGCCGGTGCTCGGTGAGGTTGGAGTTGTGCTTGAAGCCCTTCCCGCAGTCGGGGCAGCGGAAGGGCCTCTCCTCTGTGTGAATCCGCTCATGTCTGAGGAGATGGGAGCTGGTCCGAAACCTCTTCCCACACTGGGGACACTCATAGGGCCTCTCCCCAGTGTGGATGCGCTGGTGTATTCTCAGGGCTGAGCTCTGCCCAAAGCTCTTCCCACATTCCAAGCACTCATAGGGTCGTTCCCCAGTGTGGATCACCATGTGCTCGATCAGGCCAGACTTGTCTCTGAAACCCTTCCCACACTTCCCACACTCGTAGGGCTTCTCCCCGGTGTGGATGCGCTGGTGTGTTCTCAGGTTTGAGCTCCGCCCAAAGTTCTTCCCACACTCCCCACACTCGTAGGGCCGTTCCCCAGTGTGGATCACTTGGTGCTCGATCAGGCCAGACTTCTGTCTGAAACCCTTCCCACACTTCCCACACTTGTAGGGCCTCTCCCCGGTGTGGATGCGCCGGTGCTCGGTGAGGCTGGAGTTGTGCTTGAAGCCCATCCCGCAGTCGGGGCAGCGGAAGGGCCTCTCCTCTGTGTGACTCCGCTCATGTAGGAGGAGAAGTGAGCTGGTCTGAAACCTCTTCCCACACTGGGGACACTCATAAGGCCTCTCCCCTGTGTGGATGCGCTGGTGTGTTCTCAGGTGTGAGCTCTGCCCAAAGCTCTTCCCACATTCCAAGCACTCATAGGGCCGTTCCCCAGTGTGGATCACCTGGTGCTTGATCAGGCCAGACTTGTCTCTGAAACCCTTCCCACACTTCCCACACCCGTAGGGCCTCTCCCCGGTGTGGATGCGCCGGTGCAGGGTGAGGCTGGAGTTGCGGTTGAAGCCCGCCCCGCAGTCGGGGCAGCGGAAGGGCCTCTCCTCTGTGTGACTCCGCTCATGTACGAGGAGATTGGAGCTGGTCCGAAACCTCTTCCCACACTCCCCACACTCGTAGGGCCTCTCCCCAGTGTGGATCCTCTGGTGCCGGATCAGGTGGTCGCTCCGACTGAAACCCTTCCCACATTCCAAGCACTTGTGGGGCTTCTCCCTGCCATGAGACTTCTCCACCAGCTTCGAGCTCTGGCTGGATCTCCGCCCGCCTTCCTGGCTCAGGGGGGCTCTTTCCTCCCCGCAGCTCCCTGGGCTGGGTTTGCAGCTCCTCCTCCTGCAGCATCTCCGGGGCTTTTCCTCCTCCTCCATCCAGACACGCCCAGGGAATGAAAAATCCTGGTTTGGGGAAAAAAACAAGAGGAGAGCACCTTGGACTCGAGGTTCCTCCTTGCTCCAGTTCATCTCAGGAAGTCATTGGGAACCTTGTGCCTGTAAGAACCTCCAAAACACCAAGATTTAGCTCAAAAATCCTGCAAACTTCAAGATACAGATCAAAAACTCCACAAACATCACAAGTCAGCAAAAACCTCCTCCAAAACATAAAGATTCGGCTGCCACATAAAACCAAAGCACCAACATTTAGCCCAAGAAAGCTCAGAAACACCAAGATTCACCCCGTGAAAATCCTGGGTTCCCCTCCACAGTCACCTGCTGCATGTGGGGGGAGCAACACTCCTGGGGCTGGGGGGAGACAGCTTATACACGGAGGGGTGGAACCTACTGCTGCTTCCTCTTTCTGCTCCTCCTCCTCCTCCTGTGTCCCTACTCTTCCTCACACTCCCCTTCCTCCTGCTATTCCTCCGTCCCCTGCACAATCCCACCCTCTCCTGCCACCTGCATCGTTTGACCATTGTGTTTCTCAAGCCTGCTTCTCCTTCCCTTCTCCTCCTGCCCCCAGGCCCAGCACCCACTGCCGGCTCCCTCTCCCCCCCAGACCCACAGCATCCCAGCCGAGGGGCAGGGATGGAGCTGGGGCAGGTCGGGCGGGGGCAGCGCTGGGCTCTCGGCCACTCCTGCCCACACTCGGTCCCCACTGCAGCCGCTCCCGCCAGGACAGCGTGGGGGGGCCCAGCCTTGGCGCTGCCCCACTCCCACCTCCCCAAATTCCCCTCGCGGGGGCGATGGGGCCAAGGGGGGGAGTCCAGTTGGGGAAGGCTCAGAGGGCCAGGGAGCTGTAAACAAGGGAGTGACAGGAGAAGCCATCAGTTTCAGAAAATGTTATTAATTGATGACACAGACTGCTGCTCAGCCAAGGCCCTGCTCTATTCATGAACTTCCAGAAGAACAACAAAGACTTAACAGAGCCATGAATATCATTTGCTATATAAAAGCAGGGAGCATATTAAGGGAGTATGTAGAAGGTGGATTGGGAAGTCTGCAGCTCTCAAGTACTTCAGCCAATGGGGAAAGCAGAGGGAGATGTGGCCAGGAGAATTAGGATGAAAAGGAGGCTGTGTCCTCCAGCAATTGGAGAGATCCCATGGGGAATGTCCCATGGCCTCTCCCATTTTTAGAAATGAAATTAATTTCACAGGACTCCTCCTTTTGCTTTGTGGGCAGAATCCTCTGGTGATGTCAATTTTCCCGCACACCCTGGGGCAGGGAGTGCAGCTGAAGGTGCCTCACCCACTTTGGGTGATCGGCTCCCTTGGCTGGCGGCGGCACCGGGGATTGATTGGGGACCCGGGAGTGACCAGGGAGTGACCAGGAGACAGACGAGTGACACATCAGGGGGGTCTGTGAAGAGTCAGCAGGGAGAGAGCACTGAAAATCTCATCAGTGAGTGCCCTGGGATCTTCGGGGAGTGAACATGGCAGGGCACCCATGGAGGGGAGAAAAGGGAAAGCCAGGGAGGGGTCCTGGCCAAAGGGATGATGATCCCAAAATGTCTCTGAAGGGTCCCTTGGGAGAATGCTGAGGTAGTTTGCACATTCCCCCAGAGGTAATTAAGGACATGGACACCCAGGGGGGCAATAAGGGAAGTGAAGAAGGGATTTGGACAACACGGGATGGATGGTGTTGGTGTGCTGGGAAGGGATCAGGTGAAGAGGAGTGTGCAGCAATATGGTTCAGGCAAGAAGCAGCAGGAGGAATCTATGTGGTAAGAAAAAGGATGATGGAAAAGAGGAGGAATAGAAAAATATTCACGATTGGGATGTTTTTCAGCAGGGTCTTATCCTGACAATTTGCCAGCTGATACTTTGAATTCCCAGTTTCCAGGAGAGGAAAAGCAGGAGGTCAGGATGTCAGGGGTTTCTCTGTGGTGGGCAGCGGCAGCAGCGGGCGCAGAGGTGCGGGACCGGGAGCAGGGCTGGGGGCCTGTGGGGAGCTGTGGGGCCGGGCCGGGGCTGTGGGGCAGCCGGGGCTCAGCGCCGGGCGCTGCCTGAGCCCACCAGCCCCGGGCAGGGCCGGCAGTGGCCCCCGGCCCCCAGGAGGCTGCGGGACGCCCCGGCCGCTGCCCGGCCCCGGGGAGCTGCCGGCCCTGCCCGCCTTTGGACACTGCGGCAGGACAGGCACCGGCTCTGCCACACGGGCTGTGCAGGGGACCCTGAGCACAAGGAGCAAAACAAAGGAACATCTGGGAAATGCAGAGTGCACATGGAAGGTTCAGGATTTTCTGTTAAGGATTTGGTTTGGGTCCCTGCAGAAAGGAAAGATTTTGCAGAAAGCTCAGCAGCTCTCAGAGGATGAGCACCCACAGGCAGTGACCGGGGCTGCAGGAGTGGCAGAAGAAGGCCCTGCAGCACTTGGGCACAAAGGCACAGCAGCTGAAGGCAAGGAGGGATGAGCAAAAGGCCAAGCTGAAGGCAAAGGCCATGGCAGAGTTCCCACAGCCCCTGAGGGACCAACCCCAGGGCCCAAGGGGGCCCCAGCACCCAGGGGACGGCCTCGGCCACAAGCACCCGGCAGAGGCATTGCCCTCCTGGCCAGGGCAGAGCCCACCCAAACAGCCCCTGGGAAGGAGTCAGGGCTCCAGCTGCAGCCCACAAGGACACTGCAAGCACAGACAGCAGCACCCTCAGGAGGAGCGAGTCCACCCCTGCATGGACATGGATTGTCAGGGCTCTCTGAGCTCCCATCCCACCGGGGACCCACCACACTGCAGCCCTGGAGAACATCCAGGCTGGGTCTGCATCCAGAGGAGGCCTCTCCTGATGGACACAGGGGCCTCTCCATCCACTCTGAATCTTACACCTAAGGGGGGAACATTGTAAAGGAATGTTTTCATTATTAACGGAATAACTGGGAAAGCTGAGCTGGTATCATTTGTTCAATTAGGAGCTATGGGAGGTTAGTTTGAACTAAACTAATTTTTTTCTCTTCCTACTGTGATTGTAATTATCTAGGAAGGAATTTGATGATGGCATTGTAATATTGTAAAAGGTGATACAGAGGCTATTGCTGCTGTACCTTTGTGTCAAATGTCTGGACTTTCTAACCCCACACAGCCTCCATGCTGTGGTATGGACAGGAGAAAGAGAGCAAAACCTGAGAAAATGAACAACCAGAAATAATGATGCTTCAGCTGTGGCTCTTCCAGACTCAGAAAAGAAATTGGAATTTTAGGGAATGTTCAACAGGCCCATGCCAAAGGAAATTCTTGGGCCAAAATGTTTCACCCAGTGGCCACAGTGGCCTCATTGCCTGCAGAATTGTGCAGCAACAGCTTCAACAGGAACCGAGGCCCAAAACCTGATGACAACAGGATCTCCAACTGTTCCAGTCTGCCATCAAGTTCAAGCTTTGATAACCAAAAGAGCCTCGCAATGGATGAGCAGTGCTCGGTTATTACAGTGTGAAACTTGTTCAGTGGCACAGGAGGATTCAGAACTGAGGACAGGGGAAGGGTTTAACCCAGCCTCCTGTTTGAACAGCCCCCAGAGGGGCTGGGAAGAAACCCAGCACTGCATTCAAGTGACACAGCTCCAGACCCAGCCTGGGCGAGATTCAGGAGACATTGCCTGGCCTGAGGCAGAAAATGTCTTTGTGGATGGGTCTTCAAGGGCAGCAGAAGGGAAAAGAGTTCCAAGACACGCTGTTATTGAGGAAAGGGAATCAGACAAAGCCCAGGTTACCCCCCATGGTCAGCTCAACGGGCACAGCTGTGTGTGCTTGTAAGAGCCTGGCACTGACATGCCCTGAGCAGGAAGGCTTCAATATCTTCTGGTGACACCATCTCACCTAACAGGGGGGCAAAAGCAATTCTGATTGCTCAGCAACCACTGGATCACTTTTAAAGATATTTCTAAAATAAATCATTCCAATAAAAGGCATTGAACATGAAAGAGACTCAGACAGCAGAGCTCATTTTACAGGAAAGATCCTCCAGGGGGTTATGGCAGCTTTAGGAATACAATGGGACCTCCAGAACCCCTGGCACCCCCAGAGCTCAGGCTGGGTACAAAAAATGAAACGGGATGGAAAGAAACACCTTTGAAGCTGGGGATAGAAACCAAGATGCCATGGGTACGGCTTTTGCCATTGGCTTGGGGAAGAAGAAGAGCCAGACCCAGGGCAGATATTCAATTATTTCCCCTTGCAATTGATCTCGGGAATTCCTTACCCTGGGAATTCTCCACCTAGTGCAGGTTGGAGATAAGGGATGCACATTTAAAGCAGTCTGTGGCCAGAATCCTGTCTCTGGTGCAATCTCTCCCCCAGGAAGCTGGGCTGGCACAGAGCCTGCCTTGGCACTTTGCTGTTGCCAACATCCCAGCAGGACATCGGCTCCTGCCTAAGGAGTGCAGAGCAGCACCACTGGTGGCCAAGTGGCGTGGCCCGTGCCAAGTGGCCCCGAGGCCAGAAACAGCCGCCAGCACAGCTGAGCACGGGGGACCCCTCAGCCTCGGCTCCAGGTCTCTGCAGCCCCGGAGATTTGCACTTCCCGCCTGCAGCAGGAGGATGGGAGGCCCCCACTGAGCCTGCGCTGAAGGCAGCGCAGCAGCAGCCAGGGCTCCACAGCGGGGCAAGGCCCTGGGCCTGCCCACACATCCTCTGCTGAAATCCTCGGCCTGGCCACCCTCCTTTGGCACTCCAGCCACCGGGGACAGCCCTTGCTGCCACTGCTGCAGCTTCAGCGCTCTCTGGGCCTGCCCTGCCACAGCTGCTGGGCAAGAGCACGGGACAATTCCACTCTGGCTCTCACTTACACTCACACACTGCCCTGCCTGCCATGGCATTGATGGAAAATACACCAGCTCATACACTTTAACATTGTTAACCTTTGATTTCTCTACTCAGGCTTGCTTTGCCTTGGCCCTGGGGAAAGAAATGTTAAAGGTTTTGTTAAGGGATGTTGCACCACTCAATGGAGATGAGTTTAACACCTCAACACACTGGGAATGGCCCAAAAGATACCCACAAAGATAAGGCCCAGCAGCAAAACATCAACCCCAGCAGCAAACAGCAACCAACACCTACCCCAGACACTGGCAGGGCTGCAGACACCTGGTCTGCAAAAGGCTGAGAAGGAAATCCAGCACTTCCCACCTCATTAAGAGCAGAAGCAAAGAAATCCGGGTCCAATAGGAAACCAAATACTAAAAACTGCACAACTTGAAACTTTGGAACATTAAACCAGTGGATTTAGACTGGTTCTGACTGTATCAAATTTGGGAAAAATCTAGTAAAAGCCACGGAGCTTTTACTCCGATAGTATTTTATTTATTATATACTCCAATATATTTTACTGATACTTTAGGTGTCATGGAACGATTTTCTCTGCACACCCGGGCTATGTGGGGATGGAATGATTTCTGTTGCACATCCTGGCCAGAACCAAGGAATGCCTTGACTCTAACATTGAACACATTGTTGGAGTTTTTCTTTTTCCTGCAGTTTCAGTGCTAAGTTTAGAGCATTAGACTATTTTTAAATTACTCCTACTTCTGTATTGCCAGTTAGGTTTGGGTAAGGGATGAGAGAATGAGTTTTTACTTAGAGGAGAAGTAGAAAAAAATTCATTGACTTGGAAATTTTTTGTGTATGTTTGTGTGTGTCTCTTAGAAAAATTTTCGTCTAGGTTTTTCGACGTTCACCTTTAGACAACATTTTGTGAAGCTAGAAGAGACTTAAAGGTGACCCTTTACCTCATAAATAAAAGATTTGAAGGAAAAGAAAATAAAAAGAAGATTTGAAAGAAAAAAAAAAAAAAAGAAAAAGCAGCAGGTTGGGGGGGGGCACATGTGAGGCTGCTGAAGCTGCTCTGGAAGAGAAGCTGCATTCCAGGCACCCAGGAGGAGCTTTAGAAATGCAAATTAACACTGCCGGGGCAGAGTGGGGACAATGTACCTGACTCTTCTTGCCTGGGGCAGGAATTGGCTGATTCCCTCTGCCCCTCACCCCAAGCTCTGCCTGCTTGCACAGATGGAATCTGCACAGCTGAAGGCAGAGCCCATGGTGAGGATCTGACTCTGAAACACAAATGGGTGAAGCTGCAAAGGGAAACAGCAAATGGAGAATGTTGTGAAAACTTCACTAAAATAAGGGGGGGGGGGTTAATCCCTCTGCCCACTCCAACATCTGCTGCCCCTGTCTGTGCTGTACAGGGTGTATCAGAGCACTGGGGCTTTTGCTAGAACAAGTTCAGACAAATCAGTTGGAATTCAAGTATTTGATGATGTATTTAGAAAAATGCAGTCATTGATGCAGCCTCAGCCTGAGGGAGCACCCAAAAATGGGGAAAATATGAAGGGCTACCAGAACAAATCCTACAACACCATGGACCAGCCCCTGGGAACCCAAACCAATTCATATCAGGAAGCAGAGAACCTATTTATCATTTCAATGGCATCATTAGATTAAAAGCTGTCCTCAAAAGAAGAACCAACCAGACAGCTCCAGCTCCTGACCTTCCTGCTGACCAATCCACTGAAATGAGGAACACAACATTTCACATGGGGATGAGATCAGATTATCTGTGAGCAGAAAAAGGAGGAGTTTGTGGAGAACTAAATGATTCAAACTGCTGTTGGCAAAGAGATGACAAAGGTAAAGTGGTGAAAAAATAAAAAAAGAAATAGGTGAACAGTTTATGTATTGGTGCAAACATGGAAAGGATGGGAATGGGACACACTTTCGTGGCTCCCGGGCAGACCAGGGGTTAAACGAATGCTGCTTCTCCTCTTCTGTGCTGCAGCAACTCTCATCTTTTTACCATGCTCCACACCTTGGCAGTGCAGCTCATCCAGCAGCTGAGCCAGGGGATGCAGGTGGCAGCCAGGCCTCCTGATCCACACAGGGCTGCAAAAGGACAGGGAATGAGGGTACCGAGAATAATCCCAAAACTAAAGAGGACCCGGGAAGAACAAAACAGAGTCAAGGAGTGAATCTGCCTGGAGATAGGGCCAGGCACTTGTAGATAAGGAAGTAACGGGGGAAAACATCAGTTCCAATAAATTTCACAAATTGAGCCACACAATTTCTCAAAGTCCCGCTAAATTCCCGAACTTCCAGGAGAACAAAGGCTTAACAGAGCCATGAATATCGGCTGGTATACAAAAGGAGGGTGCATATTAAGGAGGACAGGCAGCAGGCGCATCGGGAAGTCTGAACCTTCCAAGGACCTCAGCCCGTGGGCAAAGGCAGAGGGAGATGCGGCCGGGAAAATGAGGATAAAAAGGAGGCTGCGGACTACAACCATGGCAGAGAGCGCTCGGCAAATGCCCCACGGCCTCTCCCCCTGCTCGGCAATAAAGTCACTTTTACAGGACTCCTCGCTCTCCTCCGGCCACAGAAACCTCCGGCGACGGGAATTTCCCCGCACACTCCCGGCCGCGGGGCAGCCCCCTCGGTCCTACCCACAGCAGCCGGGCCGAGCCAGCGCTGCTCCGGCAGCGGCTCCTGCCCAGGCCCCGGCGGGAAGGAGACCGCGGGCAGCCGCTCCCGCCGCGCCCTCAGCCCGGGGCCAGCACGGGCCGGACACGGCACCACCGAGCCGCCGCAGCCCCCTGCCGCCCCCTCCGCCCGCAGCCAGCCCCGAGCCCCCGCAGAACCCAGCGCGGCTCCCACCTGTGCCGGGGCCGCCTCCGAGCTCCGCCGACGCCGCCTCACCGCGCTCCGGCCGCTGCCGCCGCTCCCGGGCCCGCACAGACGCTCCCGGCGCCAATGGCGCCGCTGCCCGCCCACGGCCGCCCTCAGCCCGCCGCCGGGGCCGTGCTGCGCCCCGCTCCCACCAATCAGCGCGCCGCAACCACGACTGACGGCACCAGCGGCCAATGGCAGCGAGCTCGGGGCGGGCTCTGCACACGGCCCAGACTCGCCCCGCGCTCTCAGGGCCCCCCGCGCTGCGTGAGGGCAAAGCCGGAGATGAGCAACAGCCCCGGGACGGGCCCGGGCCCGAGGCGGGATTGAGCTGCCCACACAAACAAACTTCTCCGCACCTCCCGCCACGGCTTTCCCGGCCCTGCGCCTTCCGTGCCTCCGGCTCTGCGGGAAGCCCGGGAGCCTCACTTCTCCTGCCCCTCATTAGTGCATCGGTGCTTCGCTTTGATTGCCCCCAAAAAGGGAAACCTGCCCAAAGCCCTGTGGGTGAGCGGGGGAGGGGAGAGATTTCTGGCAGAAAACTCCAAAGACTCAGAGCAGGATGAGGAGAAGTCAGTGCAGAGCCTTAAATGCAGCTTTCCCCACGCCTCCCCTGCTCCCAGCTGCACCTCCTCCCCCGGCAGGGCAGGAGACAGGGAATGGGGCCGTGCTCAGCTCATCCCCCGCGGCTTCTCCCTCTGCTCAGGGACAGGAGTCGTTCCCTGCTGCACCCTGCGCTCTCTCCCAGCCGAGACTTCTCCAGGAACTTCTCCGAGCCGAGTCCATCCCCTGGGGCACAGCCCCCTCCAAGTGCTGCAGCGTGGGTCACTGTGCCACGGGCTCGGTCCTGCCAGGCCAGGCTGCTCCAGCGGGGCCCCTCTGCCCACGGGGTCACAGCCTCCTCTCAGGCATCCCCGAGCTCCAGCCTGGCTCCTCCAGGGGCTGCAGGGGGATCTCTGCATCCCCACGGACCTGCAGGGGGATCTCTGCATCCCCATGGACCTGCAGGGGGATCTGTGCAGCCCCATTGTAATATAAATTATGGAATAATTCGTGCTTATGTAAAATATACATGAAGTCAGTTGTGCTAGTAGAAAAAGATTCTTAAAGTTTTAAAAGACCTGAAGACCCAGCCGGGAAAGACTGGAAACCACAGATGACAGAGAAAGAAAGACCTAATTTACAATTGAAAACACGTGGCTCCCTGCAGAGATGGGCACTTTCCGGGGATACTCCACCAGACGCCCAAGGTGAAAAATGCACATATGTTAGTTTGAATAGTAGTGCTGTATTAACATTTTAATAGTACTGTAAATGTAATTGTGTAGTTAAATTGAAGCTTTAGTAGTTAAAATAGAAACTATGTATCTGGGTTTTCTTTTAAGGAATGACATACTCGCTTTGACATAACCATCACAGAACACCCAAATCTTCCAAAGAAGAGGAATTTATGGTTTTCTTGTCAGAAGAATCTAATTTCTTCAGGCCTTGCTCAGACTCGAAGACGCCATGGGGATTAAAGGAAATAGTTGGCATATAACAGACAGAGTTTCTTGTTTTAAATAGAATGTATGCATAACCATGAAGGATATATGAATATGCAATAGTGTAGTTTTAGGGGTGATTCCTTTGTTCACAAGGTATGCTTGTTGTGGCTTAAGTGCCCCAGAGCATCTGGACATCCTTAATTCTTTGCTTTTTATTGTCTTGTAATTGTCCTAACTCTAAATTTTTATTACTCTAATTGTATTACGATTTTAATAACTGTGGAATTGTGTTATTATATGTTCTATTATGTATAAGGTCATTCCATGTATCCCCCCCGCACTCTGTAAGTGACCCCCCGGGTTCTCCCATTTCCCCCCGCGGTCTGCCTTCCCGAGGAAGTGCTTAGTCACTTTGTTTACGTCTCTCAGACCATCTGTCAGGCATGCGGCGGGGTCGAGAGACGACCGGGCACCCTTCCATCTGTCCATCTCCCATTGGACCCCTGCACCCCACTATCCCCAAGTCCCCCCGTGGCGTTATCTCATTGGCCACCCCGGGTTTCCCCTATCCCGTACTTATAGAACGGGTTTGGGGACGCCCCGGTGCTTTTTCTCCCGCCTGGCCCCGACTGCTGCTGCTGCCCGACCCGCGGGCTTTTTCTCCCGCCTGGCCCCGACTGCTGCTGCTGCCCGACCCGCCGCCTCCTCTCCCGCCGGATCCCTGCGTGCTGCCGCGGCTCTCTCTCTCGCCCGGCCCCTGACTGCCTCAGCCGAACCGCCGCCGCTGCCGCGGTCGCCGCGGCTCCTGCACGTGCCGGCAGCAGCGCCGCGGCTCTGCTCACAGCGTCTCTTGGATCGCGGCCAGCGCCGGAGCGCGCCGCCCCGCCCCCGACTCGGCCAGGCGGCACGGACAAACTCGAACTTAGCACGCAGCAGCTTCTCGGTTTTTTCCTCCCCAACCAAGCCATAATAAACCGAGATTTCGCCCGCGGGGGAAAAAGTCTCTCTCCTTTGTTCGCCTCGGGACTCGCCTAAGCTCCCAGACCCACGCAGCACCGGCCGACACCCGCGAGGGTTCGCCGGAAAACACGGAAGTTGCCAGCGCTCCCCCCCCCCTCACAGAGCTAGCTGGGACGAAAAGGGGGACAAGAGAGAGCGCTAAGGCAGTTGTGGCGCCCAACGCGTTGCTTGGGAGCTCCAAGCACACGGACTGAGGACCACCGAGCCCCGAAAAGCTCGTTGATTTACCTCGTGGACGTTACAACACCCTCGCAAGCCGTGGTTCCGTTTTAAGGAGCCAGGGCTTCCAGAGGGGTGGGGCCGGCACCTTTGGCTCGCACCGCCGAAGCTCGGCCCCCCCACGGCGAAAACTTCGCAGCTGGACTTTTCGTTTCGCCTTCGGACGTCGCCGGACCCGTGGTGAGTTACCGGGGTCCCCCTGGGCTGGGTACGCCTTGCTCCCTTTGGGGTGAGTTTCTCTTTCCCCCACAAGAGGGCGTAAGAGCCCACATTTTGTCTCCCGCTTCAGGGATTTTGTAAGGGAGGGCTTCCCAGTCTCCGACAGGCGTCTTTTTTTTTCTTTTGATATTTTACCAGCCGCGAGGGTTGTGACACGCCTTAACATCGACATAATGGGTGCAAAAATGTCTGTGTCACAGGAGAGAATTTATGTTCAAACCCTAGGAATTTTAGTGGGGGGAGGGAAGAAATGTAAAAAATCAGACGTGAAGCGTTTTGCACGGTGGCTTCTGCAGTCTTTCCAGAACCTGTCGCAGGAAAATTTGTACCAAGTCCAATTCTGGGACCGAGTGGAAAAAAAAATTGCCCAAAAAGAGGATCAGTCCCTCTCAATTTTTATCCACCTGGCAATCCAATTGAAAAATATTGTTAAAGATAACTGCAAAGGGAAGCCAGAACCACCGCAGGGCGAACACTGCCTCCCAAGCCCCCCAAATGCCCCAAAAACCCTCTCCTATCCCTCTCTCCCTAGCCCGGGGATTCTCAGACAGGCATCCCGGCAAAACGAGCCGCAGGCAGATTCTGGCCTCTCTGTTAACCCCCAGGCTCCATTGCAGGACGATGCTGGCATCGCCCTGCACCCTTCCCCTCCCCAAACCTCCTCTCGTTACAAAGTTGTGAGTTTTAAAACCCCAGATCCCTGCCCCAGGGCACAAAATGGAGGCGACCACATGGCATCCCCCTCCCCCTCCCTGCATTCTTTGTCTCCTAACGACCCCCTCCGCCCTACAGCCAACCCCTCCCACTCCCGAGACTTCTCCACCCACCCCTCCCCTCCACCCCCTTCTGGCACCTCCCCTAATGAATCATTCATCAGTCCTCCCTCCGACCCCGCCCCTAGGGGTGAGATAACACCAGCCACACCCCCTAGCCCTGGTCCTGCCTCCGCCCTCGGTTCCCGCGACCCGCCCTCTGGTTCCCACGCCTCGGTTCCCGAGGGAGGGGGGGGGGGGCGGAGGAGGAGGGAGGGGGGGAGGGGGGAAGCCGCGACCTGCCACAACCCCTGCTTGCCTTTTCTGCCGCACCAGTCACCTACACCCCGCGGCAGAGGGGCAGACCCTTGGCACAGTGGACCCCTATCCCACAGGCTGTGATTAGAGATGTTTGCAAAGCCCAAAAAGACTTTGATCGGGAAAGTGAATACTTTAGGGGACTTTTAAAAGTCACACTTTCCTCCAATGAGTACGTCCCTGCTGACATCCGCGCTCTGTTTTTGTGCTTGCTTACTCAAGCTGAGTTTCTAGTATGGGAATCCGCATGGAGGCGGGAGGTACGGGATGCATTACCGCAACTTTGGGCAAAAGCCGAGACCTCCTCTGACACCGATGGAGGCATGTTAACCATTGACCACCTGTGCGGGATAGGGGATTGGGACGTGGCAACAACACAGGCTGAAAAGATTCCAAGGGGGGCATTGGCAGCAACTGCCAATGCGGCAGAAAGAGCATTTTTTAAGCTAAAACCCCGTGGTCCTGTTGTTAACTGTTTTTCTATTAAGCAGGAGACACAGGAATCTTTCGTTAGTTTCGTAGACAGGTTGTACAGGGCAGCTGAATCGCAGGTGCCAGAGGACGGATTGAGGCAGGGCATGGTGAAGCAGATCGCCCTGCAGAATGCCAACGAGGCCTGCCGACAGGCAATGCTGAGCCTGCCCCTCGACCCAGAGCCAACGCTCCAGGACATGCTGGACGTGTGCGCTCGAAGGGTCACCCTGCCTTCAAAAGACCCTCCGGGGACACCCCAAACGCCATCACGGAGAGTCTCCTTTGCCGAAGCCCACACGCCATCCACGGCTCCGGCTCCTGCACGCCGCTTCACTGGGCCACCGCCCAAAGGCTACCATCCAGGACGGCCCTGCAACCTGTGCAACAAGAAAGGACACTGGGCATCTCACTGCCCCCTCAAAGAGGACTTCTTGCGCTTTAAAAAACAGCAGCAAGGGCAAGGTGCCTCCAACTCAGGGGAACATTCAAAAAACTGATTTCCCAGCGCAGTCCCTCCCTGCGTGAGGACAAAAATTTGGTGGGAAACATAACATCAGGGGGCAGGAGGGACAACACAGTAGCATACCCACCTGAGGACAATACCAAACATGACATTTCTGGAGTGCACAATAGGGGAACAAGAGCTGGTGAACCAGCCTGCGTGGGAGGAGTTGGGAATTTCATCTCACAGGCATGGCTTGGTCGGAACCCCGACCATCCCAGGCCCATCCTTAACACCCAGTCCAACTTCTCTCCATACAGGTTGGCTCTAACCGAACCCCTACTGCTCAGGGACAGCAATTGGCACTTCGTCACAGTGGACACACAAGACCCAGGGACCTGGAGAAAACTCCACAGTAAGTACATCGTCCTTGGGGACACAAAATACACGCCACTCGACATCACTATCGCACCCAATTTGACACCTGCAAACCCTAAACATCTGGTGCTGTGGCTGCACTGTGCTCACCCGCCAGTCTACCTTCCCAAAGGGCAGATCATTGCCCAGGCCATACCTGTATCTGGGGCCCCTGTCTACCCAGAAGACCTGTGGAAGAAATCCGCAAAGCAGATCTACGAGGTGTGTCAGGCCCAGGTAATTGGGAAGGATAGACCCAAAATTGAGTGTTACATGTGGAATGGCGGTGAGCACAAGTGGCTTAACGGCCTCTTGGACACAGGGGCGGACGTCACAGTCATTCCCTCACGGGATTGGCCGTCGCGTTGGGAGTTGCAGGACGTGGCTGGACACATTCAACGTGTCGGAGGGGCACAATTGGCAAAACAGTCAAAAAACATTATCAAATTTGAGGGGCCAAACAGACAGACAGCTTACCTGCGTCCGTTTGTTCTGGATTACACAGAGCCCCTGTGGGGAAGGGACCTGATGGCCCAGTGGGGGGTCTCATTGACCATTCCTACCCCCCAGGTTTTTCGGGCAGCGGTCACTGAGGAGCGTCCTACCCAAAAGTTAAATTGGCTCTCTGATGTTCCAATCTGGGTAGAGCAGTGGCCGCTCAATAAACAAAAATTAAAAGCGCTCCAAGAACTCGTGGCAGAACAACTTGCCAAGGGACATATCCAAGAAACAACATCTCCTTGGAATTCCCCCGTCTTTGTCCTGAAAAAACCAGGCAAAGACGAATGGCGGTTGCTCCACGACCTCCGTGCCATCAACAATGTGATCGAAAATATGGGTCCACTCCAACCAGGGATGCCGTCCCCCACAATGTTACCCAAAGATTGGGAATTGGCTGTGATTGACATCAAAAATTGCTTCTTTCATATCCCCCTCCACCCAGACGATGCACCACGTTTTGCCTTCTCGGTTCCGTCCCTTAACCGAGAAGCCCCAATGAAGCGGTACCATTGGCGAGTATTGCCACAGGGCCTCAAATGCTCGCCCACCATCTGCCAGCGGTACGTAGCTTCATTGCTGACCCCAGTCCGTACAGCCACCGAGGGCGTGATCATCCAACATTATATGGATGACATCTTGATTTGTGCTCCCAATGACGATCTCCTTACACACGCGCTTAACCTGACAACCGATGCGTTGGTTGCTGCAGGGTTCGAGCTGCGAGAAGATAAGATTCAAAAGATGCCACCCTGGAAGTACCTGGGCTTGGAAATTACCAAGCGGACTATTACTCCGCAAAAATTGGCCATCAAAAACAAAATTCGGACCCTAGCAGACGTCCAGCAGCTGTGCGGTTCTTTGAACTGGGTGAGGCCATGGCTAGGCATTACAAACAGAGACCTAGCCCCTCTTTTCGATTTATTGAAAGGGGGGGAGGAGCCGAGTTCTCCCAGGGAACTCACCCCAGAGGCCCAAGCAGCTTTGATTAAGGTCCAGGAGACAATGTCTGCCAGACAGGCCCACCGGTATGATCCGGACCTGCCTTTTAAATTCATCATATTGGGCAGACTGCCACACCCCCATGGTGTGATATTTCAATGGACAGACACCCCAAGGAAGGGCAAGGACCAAGACCGAAGGGACCCACTCTCCATCATAGAATGGGTCTTCCTAAGTCACCATCGGTCCAAGAGAATGACAAGGCCACAGGAGTTAGTAGCGGAACTGATCCGCAAAGCGAGAGCTCGGATCAGAGAGTTAGCTGGATGTGACTTCGAATGCATTCACATTCCCATCAAATTGGAATCAGGCCAATTCACCAAGGCCATGCTAGAACATCTGTTACAGGAAAATGAATCCCTGCAGTTCTCTCTAGACAGCTACACAGGCAAAATTTCAGTTTTGAGACCAGCCCACAAAATTTTTGAATCAGAAATTCAATTCGCATTGTCCATCAAACAAATTCAGAGCAAAAAACCACTCAAAGCCTTAACAGTTTTTACAGACGCGTCCGGGAGTTCCCACAAGTCTGTAATAACTTGGAAAGACCCCCAGACGCAGCAGTGGGAGACAGATGTTGTGGAGGTGGAAGGCTCCCCTCAAATAGCTGAGTTGGCTGCCGTCGTCAGGGCCTTTGAGCGATTCTCTGAACCTTTTAATTTGGTAACTGATTCAGCATATGTGGCTGGTGTAGTATCTAGAGCGCAGGACGCTGTTCTACAGGGTGTGTCCAACGAAGCCCTGCACAAGTTGCTCTTGAAACTAATTAAGCTAGTCTCCCACCGAGAGCAACCCTTTTATGTGATGCATATCAGGTCACATACCAACTTGCCAGGGTTTTTGGCAGAGGGCAATCGGCGTGCCGATTCTCTCGCTGCCGCCCCGGCTCAGGTAGCTCCGCTCCCAGATAAGTTCCAGCAGGCTAAGATCAGCCACCAGTTTTACCACCAGAATGCGCCTGGGCTGGTCCGGCAATTCCACCTCACTCGTGACCAAGCCAGAGCCATTGTGGCCACCTGCCCATCCTGCAAGTCGCTCCCCCTACCATCGGTGAGCTCAGGGGCAAACCCTAGGGGTCTGAAGTCCTGCGAGGTATGGCAGATGGACGTTACTCACATCCATTCCTTTGGGAGGATGAAGTACGTCCATGTCTCCGTGGACACTTTCTCTGGGGCAGTCTTTGCTTCTGCCCACGCAGGGGAGAAGGCCAAAGACATTGAAAAGCATCTGATACAGGCCTTCGCTATGCTGGGCGTCCCTAAATTGATAAAAACAGATAATGCCCCCGGGTACACATCCAAGGGATTTGTCAGCTTCCTGCAGCAATGGGGAATAGAGCACAAAACTGGCATCGCATATTCCCCGACAGGTCAAGCAGTGGTGGAACGGACTCATCAGAGTCTCAAACGCATGCTGAAACAGCAAACACCAACTATGAAGGTGGAGTCCCCCCAAGTTCGGCTCGCGCGTGCCCTCTTTACACTGAATTTCCTAAATTGTTCTTTTGAAAACCTCAACCCACCAGTCACCAGGCACTTTAACAACCACGAGCTGAGTAAGGTTAGGGAAAAACCACCAGTTATCATCAAAAATCCAGAGACTTGGCAGCTGGAAGGGCCCCATGAGTTAGTTACCTGGGGACGGGGATACGCTTGCGTGTCCACGCCCTCAGGACTGAGATGGGTCCCGTCCAAATTTGTCCGGCCATATGTCCCCAAACACCAGACGGATAAGAAAAAGGATCCTCAGGTGAAGCATGCAGCCCTCCGCCGACGGAGAAAGTCTCCCCCCTTCCTTTTTGACTCAGCACCTTCTCTTTCAGAGCCTTCCCTTACACCATACAGTTCCTTGGACTCACCTTTCCCTTTTGATTTAAACCTCCCCTCCCCAGAATGCTGAATTATGTTGCTGTTAACATTCATTGTACTTATTATGAGTTTTAGTAATGTTTAAAGGTTTAAAGGTCATCAATTCCACCGCGCACATCGACCACGCAGTCTTCACCGCCCCATCAGAGCTGACATCTGCTCAACACAGACACCGAGCAGACATTGGGTTCAACGATGGGGAAAAGGACTGTAAAACCTCCCATTTAAGTTATTTTCCGTTCTTTTCTTTTGAAAAACAGAAGAGGGAGTTGTGGAATTGTGTTATTATATGTTCTATTATGTATAAGGTCATTCCATGTATCCCCCCCGCACTCTGTAAGTGACCCCCCGGGTTCTCCCATTTCCCCCCGCGGTCTGCCTTCCCGAGGAAGTGCTTAGTCACTTTGTTTACGTCTCTCAGACCATCTGTCAGGCATGCGGCGGGGTCGAGAGACGACCGGGCACCCTTCCATCTGTCCATCTCCCATTGGACCCCTGCACCCCACTATCCCCAAGTCCCCCCGTGGCGTTATCTCATTGGCCACCCCGGGTTTCCCCTATCCCGTACTTATAGAACGGGTTTGGGGACGCCCCGGTGCTTTTTCTCCCGCCTGGCCCCGACTGCTGCTGCTGCCCGACCCGCGGGCTTTTTCTCCCGCCTGGCCCCGACTGCTGCTGCTGCCCGACCCGCCGCCTCCTCTCCCGCCGGATCCCTGCGTGCTGCCGCGGCTCTCTCTCTCGCCCGGCCCCTGACTGCCTCAGCCGAACCGCCGCCGCTGCCGCGGTCGCCGCGGCTCCTGCACGTGCCGGCAGCAGCGCCGCGGCTCTGCTCACAGCGTCTCTTGGATCGCGGCCAGCGCCGGAAGGCGCCGCCCCGCCCCCGACTCGGCCAGGCGGCACGGACAAACTCGAACTTAGCACGCAGCAGCTTCTCGGTTTTTTCCTCCCCAACCAAGCCATAATAAACCGAGATTTCGCCCGCGGGGGAAAAAGTCTCTCTCCTTTGTTCGCCTCGGGACTCGCCTAAGCTCCCAGACCCACGCAGCACCGGCCGACACCCGCGAGGGTTCGCCGGAAAACACGGAAGTTGCCAGCGCTCCCCCCCCCCTCACAGAGCTAGCTGGGACGAAAAGGGGGACAAGAGAGAGCGCTAAGGCAAATAACCATGTTATTATTATTAAAAATTTAACAGCCAAGTGATTGGCGTTTTTCACAATTATGGTAGCAAAGGATGGTTTTTAACACCTCTCTGCCGGGGCCTTGGAGAGTCAGGGTGAGGAAGACGGGTCCTGCCCTATTTAGGCAGCCTCGCTCTGTTCCCCTGGTGTGTGACCACAGACACAGGTTATGATCTATGGGCAAAAGGAGACAATAAAACAAAGAAAAGGGAAAGCATTCCCTAAAACCACAGTAATTAGCCCCAAGACTAAAGTGTACACGAAGAACCAAGACCCAAGGACAAAGGATAGGTGAGTATTTGTTGGGATGGGGCGGATAAGGGGGGAATGAATGTGTGTGACAGAAGCTGCTGGGTATCCCAGACTTGCCAAGTGATTGCTGTAGTCTCTCATGCTGCTTTTCGTCTTTTTCATGTGAAAAACAGCCAGTAAAGAGACCAAGCGAGTGATAAAAAAGAGAGAATCCCTCCCAGAGAAACTGGGACTGGATCTTAGGAAGAAGAGGAACCCCGTGGAGTGCCGGATTGAGGGATAAGAGTGCCCAAGAGCATCCAGGATTCAAACCTGCTGGGTTGAGGGATTAACATTCCAAGAGCACTCAGGGTGTAGATATGTAATGTAGACTGTTTGAAAGTAAAAAGTATCTTCTTGTTGCATGTGAGAGTTAGTGAAAAATAAAAGTGAGTAAATGTAGATGAATGGCAGTATATGTAATGTAGATTGTTTTTTATGAGCTTTTCTTTATCTCCTTGGAGAGTGTGTTAGAGTGTTTCCTGGCAGTCAAAAAGAGAGTATTGCAGAGAAAAATTCCTCACTTGCTGTCCTCCCCCTGCCCTCAACTCTATTCATATTTTGTCCATTCCCTCTTCAAAATATAGATTTGTAAAACTCATGCTCTGTGTCCTCAGATGCCCTTCCCAAATCAAACCTTGGCTTCCTTGCAAATTGCATTGCACTAACTAGCATTGCCTTAAATTTGTTTTGGTGCAGGCAGGGTCACTTTGGAAGTAAGTTGTTGTTTACTTTGTTCCTGCAACCTTTTCAAGCTTGTGAATGGAAAAATTGTGATAGCAAAATAAGTCTTTATTTTTGCACTGTCAGCTGTGAGTGGCTGGTAGCCTTGGTGGAGGGTGCCATGATCTACACTCCTGCTGAACACGCATAACAAAAGTAATTTACTTTGTAAGGAAGTTGAAAAAGGGGGGAGAGGTGATTGGCAGACTCAGCTCTCCAGGATGTAGAATTAATGTTAGAAAGTGGACTGATATGTGAATGTGGCTGCTGAAATGTGAAGAGAGAAAAAGAAAGAGAAAGAGATAGAAAGGGAGAGAGAGAGAGAAAGAGAGCGAAGGGGAGAGCGAAATACACCCCCAAGGTCCCCTCAGCCACAGCTATCTGTAAGTTCTCCCCCATTCCTGCTAGGCAGAGTGACAACAAGGAGGGGGGGAAGTGGGGAAGGACAGAGTTAAACCCAAGGCTGTGAACAGGACCACCAGTAGAGAGAAGATCAAGGCAGAGATTGTGACTCTCACAAAGTGGTTTATTGTCTTAAGCAAGATTTCTTTTTTCTTTCTGATTGCTGTTGTTAAGAAGAGAAGGCTTTTGTTCTGAAGACTAAAAGTCTGTAAGACTAAAACAGTTAAATGTTACCCAAAAAGTAAAAGGCAAGAGATGTGATACATCTCATGTTAAAATTGGCCTGGTCTTTTTTATTTAACTAATTATAGCTCACAGGAAGAAGAATTGGTCTCTGCAGCTATTAACACAGCTGGATACAAGAAGAAGAAGTGGCTGTAGAAAAAGAGTTTAGTTAAACTCAGAAAGTTTTAAAGAAAACTAATGGTAAAAGTTCATGCAGTATTGTTTTTCTTTTAACACTGTGCTATTAAGAAATCCTTTCCAGGTACTACTGAAGCAGCAATCCAAACCACGGAAAGAGGGTGAATTCATGCCAGCAAAACCAAAGGACTTGTGAAGAAACTTGAGGAATGGACTATCACATCTAAACCGGGTGATACCAAATTGACTTCCAACCAGGACTGGGTGGTAATGGTTTGGGAAGACCCAAATGATCCAAGGCAGGTACAAAGAACAACACCTCACTGAGAAATAAGGCAAAGCTTGCATCACTGGTTCTAAGCCCTGCCTGAATAAACCCTGAGACGCCTCCGACACCTCCTTGGCAGAGGAACACTGCCACTTCAAACAGGAGGGTCAGGAGTGTTTCAGTCAAAGAGTTCTTATAGCCTGGCCTTAGCCTGTGGCTTGTACAGGGAAGAAGGGAAATTGCCATCAGTACTGTACTGTATATTTTATGTGATTCATCCCAAGGTGTTCCAAACTGGACACGCTAGCTGGGTTACAAGTGAATGTTCAAATTATGGGAATAATTGGTGTTGTAGCTCACAAAATCTATGTTCTTGTTGCAAGAGGTATCGATTACAGTGGATGAGGCACTGTCATCATACTGGGAGAGACTGGGAGTCATAGGGATCATACTGGTGGTTACTGGGGTCATGTTGGCATTGACCGGGAGCAGCTGGGATCACACTGGGGGGCACTGGCATCATACTGGGAGTGACTGGGATCATACTGGGATTACAGTGGGTGCCAAGGGACCCTGACTGGGGGTTACTGGGAGCTGCCAGGCCCATGCTGGGAGCCAAATGCACACACACTGAGAGCAACTGGGAGCAACTGGGAATGACAGGAGTCATGCAGGTGACAACTGGGATGTACTGGCAGTGACTGGGATAAAACTGGGGGCAGCTGAAGCATGCTGAGGTAACTGGGAGTGCCTGGCAAAGACTCTGGGAATGTTCCAGGCAACTGGGATGTACTGGGAGTACCTAAGAACATGCAGGTGGTGACTGGGACCACACTGGGAGCCACTGGGAATGTGCTGGGGGCAACTGGGACCATGCTGGGGGCAAGTGTGAGTGACTGGGGCCCTGCTGGGGCAGACTGGGATCATACTGGACTCATATTGGGATCATACTGGGAGTGACTGGGACTATACTAGGAGCAACTGGGAGAAGTGGGAACACACTGGAGAAAAGTGGGAGCAACTGGGACTTGCTGAGGGCAAGTAGCGTCACAATGGGGAATGACTGAGAATGACTGGGCTCATACTGGGAGAAACAGGGATCCTGCAGGGAGTGAGGGGAAGTGAGCAGGGTGATACTGGGACTGACTGGGCTCATCCTGGGAGTGCCCAGGAAACTGGAAGCACACAGGGGTAGGAACTGGGCACCTGCTGGGAGCAGCCCCTGGCGGCCCCGGTACCCCCGAACCCCTTTCCCGGCCATGCCGCCCCTCCAGCCCCAGCACCCCCATTGCCGGGTGCCGGCACTGCCAGGGGTCCCCCCTCTCGGGGTCCCCGCTGGGGCTCCTGGGGCTCTCCTCTCTCTGCGCTCCCGCCCAGGGAAGCCGCGGCTCTCCCGGGGCTCCCCAAATCCGGGGTCCCCCCGCCGCTCCCGCCGCTCCCGCGCGGTCCCCACGCGGCCCCGGCAGAGCTCGGAGGGCCCGGCCGGGAAGCCCAACCCGCACCGCGGGGGGACCCGCATCCCCCCGGCCCCGCCGGGGCTCTGCCGCCACCCGCACCGGGACCCCCCAAAAACACCTCCCGGGGACCCCCGATGTCCCCCCGAGGGCAGCTGCGGCTCGGCCTTGGAGCCCCGCCAGCTCCAAACATCCCCCCAAAAACCCCAAACCCAGGGAGCCCCGGGATATTTGGGGCCAGCTCCCCCTGCCCGGGCACCTGCGGGATGGGGGCGACGCTCCCGGGGTGCTGCGAGTTCAGGCAGAGCCGGAGCCCCGCGGTTCATCCTCCCCGCTCCTCCTGCTGCTCCCGCTGCCGCTCCGCCTCTTCCTCCCTCCTCCTCCTCCTCCCCGCAGCCGCGGGAGGGGCGGGGATGGAGCCGGGACAGGTCGGAACGCAGAGAGGGGTGGGGGGATGCCAGGAGTGACTGGGCTGTACTGGGATCATACTGGGAGCAGCTCCTGGGTGGCTGATCCTACTGGGATCATACTGGGATCATACTGGGAGTGAGGAGGAGCAGCGCGGTGGCTCCAGCGCTGGGGCTGGGGGCGCTCCTGGCGGGCGAGGGGGGAGTGGGACCCCGGCACCGGGACCCTGAATCGCCATTGCCGGCACCGGGACCCCCCCTGCTCCCCTTATCCTGCACAGGGACCCCCCTGAATCCCCCATTTCCGGACATCAGGGCCCTCTGCTCCCCTTTTCCCTGCTCCCAGCCTCTAGATTTCCCGTGTGCCTGATCCTGGAACGCCTTGGAACACCTTGGACCCCCATTGCTGCCTTTCCCAGCCCCCAGCCCCACCTTTGTGCAAAGCCAGAGACCCTCTGAACTCCCCCTTCCCAAACACCCTGGGTGTCCCCACCCTGGTACCCCTTTTTGGGAAACCCTGGACTCCCCTTTCCTGGGTTCAAGGACCCCTGACACCCCCCTGCGCCCCCATTCCTGAGAACCAAGACACCCTTTTACCCCTTTGCCTAGCAGTGAGACCCCTCTGCACCCCCTTATCTGGCACCAACACAACATGTTCCCATCCCACACCTCTCCCAACCCCCAGCCCCACCCTTTTCCCTACCTGGGACCCCTGGGTCCCCATTCCTGCCTTTCCCAGCTCCTAGCTCTTCCTTTCCTCACACTCAGGAGCCCTGGCACCCCCTTTCCTGGGCACAGGATTCCCTGGACACCCCATCCCAGCTCTCCCAGTCCCTGCACCCCCTTTCCTTGGCTCTCAGCCCCTGAACCTCCTTCCCAGCTCTGCCATCTCTTCATGTCCCCCTTTTCCTTGGCCTGTGGACCCCCCTGGATCCCCAAACTCTCACTTTCAGCCCCCTCAGCTCCCCCAAATCTCCGTGTTCCCCCAGTTCTCCACTCCCTGCAGTTCCTGGAAGTGGCGCTGTCAGATCCTGGCCCGGGGGTCCCCCAGTTCTTGTTTGGGGGGACGTGGACGGGACCCCCTGCGAGCGCTGCGGCAGCGAGCAGGGCTGGATGGAGGCACAGACACCGGGGATGGGGGCGGGAGCTGAGCTGGGATATTGGGATAGCCAGAGCTGGGATATTGGGATAGCCAGACCTTGGATATTGGGATAGCCAGAGCTGGGATATTGGGATAGCCAGAGCTGGGATATTGGGACAGCCAGAGCTGGGACATTGGGATAGCCAGAGCTGGGATATTGGGACAGCCAGAGCTGGGATTTTGGGATATCCAGAGCTGGGATATTGGGATAGCCAGAGCTGGGATATTGGGACAGCCAGAGCTGGGACATTGGGATATCCAGAGCTGGGATATTGGGACAGCCAGAGCTGGGATTTTGGGATATCCAGACCCTGCTCAAGGACAGGAACTGGCCCGTGGCCGACAGTGACCTGGAGACGGGGGCCGGTACAACCAGAGCAGGGGCAGTGGGGGGAGCCGGGGGCTGGGCTGGGATCTGTGGGAATGGAGGACTCTGAGGGGCTGGGATGGGATCTCTGGGGATGGGAGGGATCTGTGGGGTTGGGATGGGAATCCAGGGAGCTCCAAGGGGCTCCCTGGGGCTGAGACATGACTCCATGGGTCTGTTCTCTCCTCGTTCCCAGGTCTCCACACAGTGCAGGGGGTTTCCAGCTGTGACCTCCTGTCCAATGGAGCATCCATGGATCCCACCAGTATGGCTATGAGGGCTGGGATTTCATCTCCTTTCAGCTGGGATCCAGGAGCTTTGCAGTGTCCAACACTGCCGTCTGGATATCCCAGAGGTGCTGGGAATCCAGAGGGATCATGGTGGAGCAGATGAAGCATTACCTGGGACACACCTGTGTGGAAAGGCCCCCAAAATACATCAGATATGGTCGGGAGGCTCTGGAGCACAAAGGTGGGTGTGGGAAGGGAAGGGCAATTCCTATGGGAATGGGGGATTCAGGAATGGGGGACTTGGGAATGCAGGAATTGCCATGGAACTTCCATGGCCAGATCTCAGTTTCATCCCAGTCAAGTGAGAATTCCATGGATGGATCTCCTCCCTAACCCACTGCCATGGGAATTCCATGGGGAAATGATTGGAATTGATGACCAATCCAATGAGAGCAGTGCAATGAGAAGTAATCCCTGCTGGGATTCCATGGGACATCGATCCAAATCCTTTGCCCAGGCCGGTTCTGTCGTGCCCGTGGCAGCACCAGGGGAGTACCCTGTCCCTGCCCTGAGCCCAGCACGAGCCTTTCCTTGGGTGTGGGCAAGTTAGCAAGCACCTCTGGAGTGATTTCAGCTCTGTGAGTTCAGCTCTCAGTGATTTCGCTCTGTGCTCACAAGTGCCTCTGGCAGACACACAGGGATAGAGAGAGGAAAAGGCTGTATGCGGTTCCACAGCGATGTCCTTTATTGCCAGCTCCTCTGAAGGGATGCAGTGACAGTTCTTCTGCCAAACTGGATAGAAATGGGTGTTTATATGGGGTACTGGGGTGTTGGAAATTGTCCAGTCACCAGAGTTGAGAAGAATACACCAATAGCCTTACAGAGAGATAAGGGTCTGAATGCAGAAGAGGGGCTTCTTTGGTCCAGTCACCGTGACTTAGGCATTTCTTATCTTAGGTGAGTGACCGCCAGGGAGGCCTTGCAGGGCCTCTGACTGCTACAACTCCAATTTCTGTATTTAGGAAAAAGGCGTGCCCTATAGTTCTTTTAAAACAGTGGACAAGGCATGAGAACATAGCTAACACAATGACAATTACAATGAAAATCCACAAAATTCCCTTAACCAAAGATGCAACCCATCCCATTAATCCCCATTGACCGAAAAGGTCATTGACCCAGTGTGGGTTGCTTTCTACTTTTAAGTCCTTCACAAGTTCCTTCAGTTTCTGGATGTTTGCGTGGATGGATTCTGAGCGTGAAGGGAGATTGATGCAATGCATCCCTTCAAAGTCTTGGCAGCCATGTCCGTGGGCTAGCAGTAGGAAGTCTCGTGGTTTCTTCTTCCTTTAAAAGATCACTTAGGGTGACAGAGGTAGCATTGGCTTACTTACTGAGCCAGCACCCTAAGTGATTTATTTCACCAAGGGCTGCAGCTACCCAGGGTAGGAAGAGGGAGACTGCAATCTTTTTTGGTTTGTTCCATCATATAATTTTGGATTGGAATTTTAATCAAATTCTGTGTAGGATCTTTTGTAGTGTTTTAATTTGCTTTCTTTTTTCCAATTACATAACAAGGTGATATTTGGAGTAAGGGTAGAAAGTTTTCCAAGGCTACAGGGACCTCCCTGGAGCCGTGAGGGGTTCCCAGCCCATAGTCGGTTACCACAGATGAGAAACGTTCCCTTGGGTAATACTTTGGGGTGGAGAGAGGATGCAGAGATCACCTGAGCAGTGTAATTGCACCAGTTGTAGTTCCCAGTGTGCCGGCCATTCCGAGCGAGCAATGATGGTCACATCCGCACCAGTGTCCAGCATCCCTGGGAGGTGGATCTTCTCTCCTCTGTAGGATAGACCACACTCGATGTTAGGCTTACTTGGTCCCACAACTTGTGCCCACATTCTGTAGGGTTGAGAGGAAGCTGTTCCCTGTGATTCTTTGGGAGTAGAAAGGCTTGTGCGATCAGAATTCCTCATGAGAGGAAAAATTGTGAGTCTGTGCAGCACAGCTGGACTGAGATTTCTTGTCCTGGGTGCACTGTTTGTACTTCTGGAACAACAAAGATTTCTTCTGGGCCATGGAGAGTGTCACCTATAATTAAAATGTCAAATGAACCACCTTTTGGCCCATGCTTTCCTGTGGGAACACGATAAACATCCTTATTATTAAAGTCAATAGACAGAGCAGTTACCAATTGGCACCGTGTTCCCATCTGTATCACTCTGTGGGTTGGATCCACTCCATGTGGCCTGGGATCTCCTGGGATGATGCATGGTTGGGTCTGGATGGCTTTTGATTTGTTGTCTTTGCACAGGACCTGGCCACGCTCCTCTGGAAGTTTTCCAAACACTGCTGGTAGTGCTGCTGGTTCTGGGGTCTTTGGTAGGTGTTTTGGGGGTTTTGGGTAGGTAACCTGTCCGGACAGTCCTTTATAAAATGTGCAAATTCCCCACAGTGATAGCAGCAGGCCTGGTCTTTGGAAGTTACTGCTGCAACTGCACCAGAAACTCCTTCTGCAATGCCCTTTGCAGCTGCTTGGGCCACTGTATTTTCAGAGGACAAATGACGTGTCCACCATTTGCTCTCAGGTGGGTTCTGTACCCAAGGGTAGGGCCTCAGAATTGTTTTACATTGTTCATTTGCATGTGATAAGGCAAGCTGGCACAACGTTCTTTTCTTGCCTCTGTGCTCTGTATGTTTTTCCAGAGCATTTTTAATTCTGTCTACAAACCTGATAAAGCTTTCATCTACTCCTTGTTTAATACTAGAGAAGTGTTGGGTAGGGATAGAGTCATCTGGGGTAAGGAGCAAGGAGGTTTTTGCTGCAATAGCCAAGTCTTGTAGTGCTGCCTGAGGAAAGGTGTTAGCTTGGTCACAGGGTTTCTGTAAATCCCCTTCTCCAGCCAGCTGTTAGACTGTAAAATCTGGCCTATTTGTGTCTTGAGCATAGACGTCTGATAAAGTTTTAAGTTGTCTTTTCCAATGGCTTTCCCATAGCATATATTCTGCTGGGGAAAGAAGGCAGTGGGCAATGTTTTTAAGGTCATGAGGTACCAAAATATGTGCTGAAAAGAGCTTCCAGGAATTTCTGAAAATAGGTGACCTTCTACCCTATTCTTTGGCTATATTTCATAGTTGGACCAGTTCTTTATTTGTGTTAGGTTCCCACGTTGTTTCAGTGGTCCCCCCTCTTTTCCCCTTGATATAAACTGCTGGGAAGGCAGAAATTCTCTTAGCCAGTTCCCAATCCTCTGCCCGAGTCACTTCCATTTTGATTAGAGCCCATGGATCAATGTCCTCTGTGTCAGAATCGGACTCACTGTGCTCAGATGAGGAGTGAGAGTGAGCAGGAGGTGCACTCCGCTTTGTTGGGCGTGTTGGAGCAAGGGTTGGCAGGGGTGTGGGGGGCTGGACAGAGTGTGAGGGGGCAGCTGGCTGGGCTTGGCTAGAGGGAGGCAGCAGTGGAGCGGCAATGGCAGCGCCACTGTGGCACAGCCTGCGCAGGGCTGAGGTGCGTGGGGAAGTGGGGTGCCCCCGTGGGGGTCTCGGAGGTGCCGCTCGGGGGGCGCTGAGGGTGGGTGGGTGGGTGCAGCGCTTGGGGATGAGGGCAAGGGAGGAGCGGGGCAGAGGAGGCGGTGGGGCTGGGGGAGCTGCTGCCATCACGGCGGGGCTGCGGCGGGCAGGCAGGCAGGGATGGGAGCGGGCTGGGGAGAGCCGCAGCGGGGCTGGGAGGCACGGCTGCAGGGCTGGGGGAGTCACGGGGGCTGCGCGGAGGTTTTGGGGTGAGGCAGGGCGTTCCCGATGGAAACCGACACAGGTACAGCCCAACACTGAGCGGGGCACGGGGCGCGCAGCGCGCCGCGTGTTGCGGGACCGGGGAGCGGAATCCGCGCTCGCCGCGTCCGAGGGGGAGCGAGGGATGGGTGGGCTCCACGGACCCCGCGGGTGGGTGGGGTGGTACAATGTCTGTGTTCCCCGTCCCAGGGACTGAGAGAGGAATGTTATCTGGCAAATTAGCATTTGAAGGGACAGTCTCTGTTGAGACAGATAAGGGTGGAATTTCCTCAGCAGAAGGAAGTGCAGAGAATTTGTCTTTTCGACTGCTTTAGTAATTGAGTGAAATCGAGGTAGAAACTTAGTTACAGAAAAGTTTTCATTAGTTTGGAAAGTGTATATTCTTGTCCCTACTGTGTCCCAAAAAGAATCCAAACCAATAGTGTGTGTGTGTTAGTATCTGGAAACTGGAAAACAATCTATTCTATAATTTTTTTCTAGTTAGTTTTTGAAAGATTGCCTTTAGAGAAAGAAAAGCTGTTAGCAGATAGGATTTCTAGGATTTGTAAATATAAGTCTCTCTCATTCTGGTATCATTTTAATTTACTCGATTTTGCTCCCATTTCAGTATCGCTCCCTTTCCCCGCCCCAAGCAGTAAAAAGAAAAAAAAAAAAAAAAAAAAAAGAAAGAAAAACTAAAAAAGGACCCAAAATAAAAGCACGCAAAAAGGCTGTTTTAAACTTACACTTCTTCAGCCGAATGTGGGTCAAGGAACTGCTGGGTGAGTGGTCTGCCATCCAACTCCTGAAGATTTCATCCCAGATGGGGATATGGAGGTTCATCAGATGCCTCTTCAGAAAACTTCTACAACGGAGGAGTTACCTTCAAGGGGCCATCGCTGCCCGAGGCAGTGACAATTCATGAGGAATGCTGCTCTCAGGGGTGCCAGGATGCCAGTGCTCCGTTAGTGTAATGCAACCTGGGGTCCCAGGGGTCCATCCAACCCCGGCTGCCGCTGGTGTCCCGGATAGCGCTGGGCTGATGGGCTCAGCCTGTCCAGGTCCCTCAGGCAGACTCCCAGGCGCGGGCAAACTCAGCGAGCAGCTCTGGAGTGATTTCAGCTCTTTGGTGAATTCAGCTCTTAGTGATTTCAGCTCTTTGCTCGCTAACTGCCTCGGCAGACACAGGGATGAGAGAGAGAGAAGGCTGTATGCGGTTCCACAGCCGTGTCTTTATTGGCAGCTCCTGTCAAAGGGACAGTGACAGCTCTTCTGCCAAACTGGGCAGAAATGGGTACAGGAGTGTTGGAAATTGTCCATTTGCCAGGGTCAGGGCGAATGTGAGCCATGGTCTTACAGAGAGATAACAAGGGTCCAAATGTGGAAGAGGGGCTTCTTTGGTCCAGTCATCATGACTCAGGATTTCTTATCTTAGGTAACTGATCCCCAGTGAGGCCTTACAGGGCCTCTGACTGCTACAGATACAGAAAAACCAGACTGGTTAATTGAAATCCAAACACCATCACCATTGACCAATTAAGAAATTGCCCTTTGGTAAACAAATCTCCATAACACATTCCACATGTGCACAACAACAGGTGCAGCAAGTGAAGATAAGAATTGTTTCTCATTCTTTTCTCTGAGCTTTCTCACAGCTTCCCAGAAAATCCTGGGAGAGCTCTCTCTCTGCTCAGAGGATATGTGATTACCACAGGTCAGTTGTGACAATGCAGGTCCAAGGACACCACGGTGACACTACGGAACCTCATGGAACCAAGGGGCCATTGTGACACTGTGCTGCCTCATGGGATCAAGGAGATCATTGTGAACTCAGAGGCCCCAAGGAAGCAAGGGTCCATGGTGACCTTGTGCAGCCGCAGTGTCACAGAGGAGCCGCTGTGACACAGCGAGGGCACACAGAGCCCAGGGGCCATTGTGACACATCAGGGCTTTGTGGAACCACGAAGCCATTGTGACATTGCAAGGGCTCATGGAAGCACGGGGCCATTGTGGCACTGCAGAAGCAAAGGGAACATTGTGACACTCCAGGGCTTGATGGAACCAAGGAGATCCTTGTGACACTGTGGGGTCCCATGGAACCAAGGGAACATGGAACAGGTCTGGCTGGCTGGGCCTCCTGGGGACCACCTGACAGGTCTGGCTGACCTTGGCATGTTGAGGGATACTTCTCATCTGCCCCTGAAGCACTGGGGCTCTGGGCTTTCCTTCCTATGGGAGAGAACTGTCCTTCTCCTCCAGGGAACCAGGGCCGAAACTGGAATTTCTTCTCCAAATTTCCTTATGTAAAAGGATTGTTTCCAGATTAAATCTGCCAGGAGAGACAGGTCTGGCTGCCTTGACCACCCAAGGGTCACCTCTTATCTGCCTTTGAAACGCTGGGACCATGTGCTTTTCTTTCTCTTGAGAAAAAACCCATCCATCTTGACCAGGCACCCATGGCCAAAACTGAGTATCTGCCTCCAGAATTCCCTATATCCAAGGATAGCTCCCAGACAGAAGCTGCCAGGACTGACAAGTCTGGCTGGCCTTGGCTTCCTGAGGGCTGGCACTCATCTGCCTCTGAAACACCGGGACTCTGTTCTTTTCTTCCTAATGTAAATAATTCTTCCACTCCAGGAACCCACAGCCAAAATTGAGATTCCACCTCCAAAATGCCCTGTGTCCAAAGATAGCCCCTAGACGAAAGGTATCAGGAGAGTCAGGTCTGGCTGGCTTGGCCTAAGGGTGCCCACCTCTCATCTTCTTCCAGAACACTTGGACTTGCACTTCTCTTTCCTATAGGAAAAAATCATTCATCCTGTCATGGCCAAAACTGGGATTCCACCTCCAAAACTCCCTACATCCGAGGATTAATGCTTTGAGAAATGTTTTTTGTTGATTTAATGACCTATTAAACCTTTTCCCAAAGTTTCTCTTATCTTCTATGTTGCCAGAAAGGCTATTTTATTGTTTTGAGTTCCTGAGAATCTCTTGTTGGTATTTCTCCAGTGCATCCAACTCAGAGGACAGAACCAATTGTAATTCCTTTTAAATGTCCCATTGAGAGAGCTTTTAGGGGGTGGGGGTCAGGGCTTGTGTGTCCTGCTGGGCACGGCCCAGGCAGGGCTTTCACAGCCCCATCCCACACTCCATTTCCCAGCTGGAGCCGCTGGTGCCTCTGAGTTCTGCTGCCCCAGCCCCAGGGACGCTCTCCTTGTCTGCCCATTCCCCCAGGGTCTCTGGGCAGGGATGGCCTCAGTGGGGGCTGCTGACATCCTCAGCAACTTGGAGGCTGCTGCTGAATTTTACTGCTCCAGAGGCTTCTTCAGCCTTCAGCTCTTCAGTGCAGGAATTCAGTGCCCCAGGGCTCATTAACATTCAGAACACCTTAACAAGCCAAGCCCTGGGAATCATTTAAGTTTTCAAATCTCTTGTGGTTGATTACACTATATTTAAAAGGACAGTGAAAAAATATTTCTTCAGGTCCTGTTTAGTTTTTTTTACTCCTAATAAATTGATGTGTGAAATCTCCAGTTGACACTGAATCCAAGTGCCTCCTCATGCAGTTGGAATAGATATGAAAATCAAGACCCTTTGTGGCTGACAATCCATCAGACTCTGTCCCTGCCCCCACCCCACCATTTCCCCCATCCAAGCCCTGGCACTCAGAGCAGCCTTGTGCAAATCTGAGCTCCCTCCAGCCCAGGCTGCACCTGCAGGTTTCAGCTCCTTGGCTCCAACTCCCACCTGATTTACTTGGAGAAGGAGCTGCCCCAGACACAGAGGGTTGTTCATTTATTGCCAGCCAACAAAGCCAAGGGAAGGCACAGCTCCATCAAATGCAAAAGCCATTCCTCTGCTGGATATTAAATCCACTTTGCACAGCAGACAGACTCAGAGCAATGGAAACACCTTCTGTGCCCAGCACAGATCCCAAGGTCCCCCCAAACTCTCCCTGCCCCAATTCTGCCCAGATTTGCTCTTTGCACACACGAGTCACAGGCTGAAGGCAGGAGCTCCCTCCATGCCCAGAGGGAGGAAAAGAGGGAAAGTGGATGAAGAGCTCTCCTGTGCAGAGCCAAGGTCCAAGTGCCCCTGCAGTAGGAACCACAACTCATCAGGTTTGTGTCCTTTGGGCTCAGGGACTGGTGACACTCAGAGGCACAGAGAGGTTTCTTGCCAACAAACACAAATTGAACATTTGAACAGTTTAATAACCATCACAGCTCTTCCCTCAACTCTCTGTGATGTCCACGCAGCATCTGACATGTCCCCCATGCCCAAGGGATTTCTGCACGGGAACAGCTTTGGACAAAGACATAAAAGGTAACTCTGGGATAGATATAAATGTAAGTAAGGTGTTGATTAATTATGTATGTATTTCAACTTCAGAAAGATTGGGCTACTACATAAAGCTCAAAGCATGTTTTAGACAGAGACATAAGAAAGTGAAATTCTGCGATGTAAATATTAGTAAGGTGTTGACTAATGTGATATTTATTTGCACTTTGGAAAGATTGGACAACTTCCTTAAGCTAAAAGCATGAGACCAATCAGTTGAGAGTCACTTGAATGACCAGACAGCACCTAGAGGAGGAAATCTGGGAGCAACAGGAAGGACATTGATCCAGATGGTCTAGTGAAGAGATGTCTTTAGACATGGCCATTTCAACAGGAGAGCTGGAAACACCTGATGGAAGAGGGAGAGGAAGTAATACATGGAATACAGGCGACACAAGTGGATGGGAAGATCAGTATTTCTTGTCCTTCTTGCAATAGTACACTCCCAGGAAATTCCTGTTCCTGGTGGAAAAACTTCGCTGTTTCTTAATAGTACTCAAGTGACTCAGATAATGAAGATGTGGTTCTATATAATGAAACTAACAGGTATTAAAACCTGTTCCCCTTTCCAGGCAGACATCAGCTGTGTGCCCATGACCAGGCAGTGCCACTTGTGCCCTGAGGTGCCGAGCTGGGATTGGATCTGTCAGAGAGGAGCTAAAGGAGAGCAGAGCACCTTGCAAGCTGCAGGTCCCTGCCAGTCCCGCAGGGCTCCTGTGCCATCAACATCTGCTCTGCTCCAGTCTGGAACAGGGCCCAGCATGGTGCCGGGACCATCAGAGAGCTGAGGTGTGTGCTGGAATTCCATGCCCTCCCCATGGCGCAGCAGCCCTGCATTTCCCTGCTCCAGCCTTGGTCTCCAGCACAGCCATGGAGGCTCTTTGGGCTCCTGAGTGTTCCTGCAGCCCCCAAGGGCAGCTGAGCTCTGCCTTTGGCACAGGCAGCCCTGGCCAGCGCAGGCCATGCTCAGCAATTCCTTGTCTGTGCCCGGCCTTGCTGCCAGCCCCAGCTCAGCAGCCAGGGCTGCCAAGGGCTGGGACAGACAGAGGCTGGCACTGACAAATGTCCTGGGCCCCTCCCTGCTCTGTCCATGCCCCAAGGCACAGAGCAGCCTCCTCTCTCGGGCTCTTGCCTGTTTTCAATGCCTTGCCCAGGCGCTGGCCCTGCCCCACAAGGCCTGGGCTGAGTCCTGCCCCTGCCCGCTCAGCCAGGCTGAGATGGACACTGATGGTTTCTGTGCCAGGCTCTCCCAGCCCAGCCCAGCTCCCTGCAAGCTCTGCCAGCTGCCCTGAGCTCTGGGCAGCACCAAGGGCCTCTCCCCAGCACAGCCCAGCCGGCTCTGGCCCCACAGCTCTGCTCAGGCCAGGCTGCTCTGGGCACTGCCCCACAGCCTCAGCCCCTGCCAAGGGCACAGCAGCAGCTGCAGCTCAGCCAGGACTCAGCCCCAGCCATGGGGGAAGGGGCTTGGCCAAGGCCAAAGGAGCTCCCTGGCTGCCCTGCTCCCCTCTGGCTGAGGTGCTGAGAGCTCTGCAGCCCCTCCTGCCATCTTGTCTGCCCAGGCCAGCACAAGAGCCCCGGCCTTGGGGCCCTGCAGAGCTGCTCCTGCTCCAGGCCCAGGGCCCATCCCAGAGCTGGGGCAGCCACAAAGCTGTGCCCATTTCTGCTCATTGCTGCTCTGATGGGGATGGATCCTCACCCACTTGGGGGTTGCTGATGAATTTTACTTCTCTAGAGTCCTCTTCTTTCTTGAGCTCTTCACTTCAGGAATTCAGTGAAAAAGACTCATAAACATTTGCTTAAAATGCCCAAACAACAAAAGTCCATGGGAATAATTGAAGTTTTCAATACTTCTGTGGTTAATTAGATAGATTTCAAAGTATATTCAAAGTGAATATACTGTATTGAAAACAATGCAGATATAAGTGTTTTGTCCTGTTTTCTTTTCCTGTTTTTCCTATTTATGGATTGATATCAGCAATGTCCAACTGATATTGATCTCCAGCACCTTCAAATGCACTCTGAACAGAGATGTAAATCAAAACCCTTCCTGGTGACAATCAATCACACTTTGTCCCCACCCCTCCCCACCATTTCCCTCATCCCAGCCCTGGCACTCAGAGCAGCTGAGGAATGGAGTCACATCCAGGGGTGTCCCCAGGGCTCAGCACTGGGGCCAGGTCAGTGAAATCTCTTTATTGCTGATCTGGACGAGGCCATCGAGGGCACCCTCAGTCAGTTCCAGGTGAGCCCAGGCTGAGTGGGAGTGTGGCTGTGCTGGAGGGCAGGAAGCTCTGCAGAGGGATCTGGACAGGCTGGAGCCATGGGCCCAGGACAATGGGATGAGGTTCACCAAGGCCAAGGGCCGGGTCCTGCCCTGGGCTCACAGCCACCCCAAATCCCTGGCTGTGCCCTGGCCCTGATCCCCACAGCCTGTCCTGTTTTCCTTCATCCCTGCATTGCCAGGGACTTTCTGGGACAAGGGAGCTCTGCTCTGGGAATGGAGGGAGGTCCAAGTGCCACCACTGGAGTGGGAACCACAACTCATCAGGTTTGTGTCCTTTGGGGATCAGGAACTGGTGAGACTCAGAGCCACAGAAAGTTTCTCTTCATGGCCAACAGACCACAGTTGAACAGGACACAATTTAATAACAATCACGCTCTTCCCTGAGCTATGTGCAACGTCCCAGCAGCATCTGATGAGTCCACCATCCCCAAGTGATTTCCATACTAAAATTGATTTTTAGACAAACGTGGTTCTGTGATAGGTATAAACACGATTAAGTTTTTGTATCAGGATGCCCATACTGGAGTGGGGGCAAAACAGCTCAAACAATTCCAGATTTGCAAAGCTGTCAGTGGGGGATGGGAAGGGAGGTCAGGCTGCTTTTGGTGTTGAGGAAATGCTGAAACCAGCCTGGCTCATTTAATCTCCTCCTGGCCTGGCTGATCTCCCCTCTTTCCCCTTACACACATGGGCTTCTGTCTCCCACCAGGCCCCCCAGTGAAGAGCCTGGCTCTATGTTCTCCATCCCCTCCTCGCTGGCACTGCCAGGCTGGCATGAGGAGCCCCTCAGCCTTCCCCGCTCCAGGCTGGACAAGCCCAGCTCCCTCAGCCTCTGCTCACAGCCCAAGGGCTCCAGCCCCACTTTGGAGGCCCTTCCCTAACCCTGCTCCAGCTGCCAGACATCTTTCCTGCCCTGGGGAACCCACCCCAGGCCACAGGGACCTGGATAATCCATGTCCTTGAAGTCCTGGTCACACAGCCCTGGCTCCTTTTCCCCGTATCAGGCTCTGGGGTGGATCCTGTGGAACATCCTTTGGTGGAGGCTGTGGCTCCAGGTGGACCGGGGGGATACCGGGGGACAGGGACCACGCTGGGCATGAACAGCATTGGACTTGTTGGGAGAAACTGTGAGGGGGAGCTGGGGCAGAGTGAGCACCCCAGTGACCTCACAGAGCCCTCCTGGGATGTCACACAGCCCCTCTGTGATGTCACAGCCTGCTCTGTAATGTCACAGAGACAGTCTTTGATGCCGTAGCTGCTCAATGACCTCACATAATCAACTCTGTGATGTCACAGCCCACTCTGTGACCTCATGTTACCAGATGATAAATTGTCTCCACCAGGTGAGCTGACACCTGGAGCTTGTTCTCCAAAACCCCAGGCCTATGGAAACCACACAATGCCCATGGTGGGAGGAGGGGAACTGGAAGTTCACCAGCCTCAGTGTCCTGCCAGCTCAGCCAGGCCCACGGGAACACTGGGGTCCACGACCACCAGGGACCACCAGAGAGACCCCCAGGACAGAAGAACACATGGGTAAAGGGGAGGGAAAATATGTTAATGACTTCGGGGAAATGATTATCAGATGTGTGTTTAGTCCAGGACAATCAATGAATATGTGTGCAAAATACAGAATATGAACAGAAACTTTCCTGCACTCAGCATGCTCGGCTTTGGGAGGAGCTGTCCCCTGTGCATCCAGCTGAATAAAGAATGCTGCTTCTTAATGCTGCGCTGGTGCTAAGGAGTTTTCTGTTTTACCGAATTTTTGGTAACACTGCACTCCCAAGGAAAACTCTGTCTCCTGCTGCTCACAAACAGAGAAGGGCTGGTGGCAGATGTGGGGGTCGGAGGCTGCCTGGGGCACAGGGACCATGAAATAATCAAGTTTTCAATGATATGTGAAAGGAGGGGCAGCAACAAAACTTCCACACTGGATTTAGGAAGGGCAGCTTGTGGCCTATTTAGGATGCAGATTTCGGGAGTACCGAATCAGGTACTGATTTTTAGGGGAAAGAGCCCTTAAAAACAAAGGGGTGCAGGGAGGATGGACACATTTCCAGAAAGTAATCTTAAGGGGGAAGGAGCAGCCTGTCCCAGTGTGGCAAAAGATGAGCTGGGGAGGAAAACATCTGTCCTGGCTGCCCATGGAGCTTTTGCGGGAACTCAGGTGAAGAAATTACTTGCAAATCAGGAAGTGTTTAAATATGTTGTTAGGTCATTCAGAGAGAGAAGCTGGGACATGAAAGCTCAATTAGAACTTAATCTGGCAGCTTTTGTAAAAGGAATTGTCCTAGGGTGACTGTTATGGTGTTTGTATCTCCAATCGTGTGTTCTGTTTACGTTTGATATTATGTTCTGTGCTTTCGGAGCTGACTCTGAAAGTGAAGGTTTGTTTTGCTGTGTTATCATCTGGTTCACCTCCCCCCATGGTCTGCTGTCTAGAAAAGGCTAGGGCTGGCTGACTGACTTTTGCTTTGCTTGCTTGCTTGCTTTGCTTGCTTGGCTTGCTTGCTTTGCCTGCTTTCTTGCTTTGCTTCCTAGTTAGTTTAGCTAAGCAGTCCAATTCTTTCCCTGGACTGTTGCTTTTTCCTTTCCTCTTTCTGAATATCATCCAACCTGCTCTGGACTGGGATCTGGGAAACACCAAGGAACACCAGGAGCCTGCATTTGGTGATCTGCAGCAGCCATCCCCAGTGCTGGAGAGCAACCCCCAGCGTCCAGACCCGGGCAACCACTCCCAGGAAAGACCTTCTGGATTTGTTCATCTCTTCAGAGGGGTGACAGAGTTTTGTTGTCGTCTGGTGTTGTTGATTGTTTTGGTGCTGGGGAGTGCTTTGTTTGTTGAATAAACAGGTTCTTTTCCACTTCCCTCTCAGAGGAAATTTTTCCCTGAACCAGGTGGGTGGGGAGGGGCCGTGGGGGTTTATTTCCTGGGGGCTCCTTTCAGAGGATTTTCCCCAAATTTGCCCTAAACTAGGACAAATATTTTGGCGCCCAATGTGGGGCTCAGGGGAGTGGAAAAAACCCTGTTGTAATCAAATTTTTGTTCCAATTATTTTGTGTGGGTATGGAGCAGTTACTGGTTATGTTGTTTGAATTAATATTGTCTCTTGGGGTGAAGGCCTGCATGTGTCTCTGGTCCCTAGGGGTTTTTGAGATCTTAATCCCCCTGTGGTCCCTTGGTGTAAAGACGTTTATTTGTATTCCACGGACAGATACAAGCGAGATCTCTGTGGTTGCTCTTGGGGGATCAGGTTTATTCGGGATGCAGAAAGGCCCTGCCTCAAGCTGCTGGACACAGCATGTGGCTGGGCCTAAGGTGATGGGGGAGGGGAGAGAAAAAGAGGGGAGCAGGGACTCCCGGAGGACGCTCCAGGAGGAGAGGGGAAGATCCAAGAGGGCGTCCGGCCCCCCGGAGACCCTTTATCAGGGGCGCTCCAAGGTGGGCTGGAACAGGACCTGGGCCAATGGGGTCACAGACACCTGATGGTTCAGGGGAGGGTTACAGATGTGGGGTGAACCATACATTTTGGGGGGTGAGATGGAACAGTCCATTTGACTTTTGGACCCCGCTGTAGGTGAGGGTTATTGTCCAGCCAGCAGGGGGCGTTATATTCGTCCTGGCTGTACTATTGTGGTTCTTAATCATATTTATCTACCCTTCCCAACATCTCCCCTGTTTTCACTGAACCATTTGAAATACTAAATATTGACTTAATAACTATTTTCTGCACACTCGGAGGTGTACAGGGTATTGCTACTAAAACTATACTTATTACTACTGGAACAGTCAAGCTTATTTTACAGAGTTCCTTTAGCTAAGGTGCAAAGCTCAAACCATTAAGTAAACTGTGTAGCTGAGATGGCCTAATTGTTATCAAATCACTGATTATAGTAGGGGAGGCATTGTCAGAATTTTTTGGAAAAGGTCTTATAATTAAAGGGGTTGAAAAAGGTTTGTTAGGGTTTGTGTTAGATATATAGGTGGTCTTAGAGCTTGCAGGCTTGGCTAAAGCTACTCAGGCATTTGTCTTTGGTTGAATTACAAGTAAAACTTCAATACAAAAACTGAAACAGAAGAACAAAAGCAACATGCACGCATATAAACGATAAAAAGTCCATTTTTTTTTTCTCGATGACGCAGCGTGGTTCAGGTCTGGGTGCTGGTTTCTTGGCTTGTACTTGCAGAAGTACTGTCTGGTGTGGGGGTGCCAGCGGATTTCGGTGCATGGTAAGGCTTCACATTCTTTCCTGGGACCCACTTAAGTCCTTGACCTGTAGAGACAGAAGCAAAACCTTTTCCCCACGTTAGAAGACTGTCTGGACCTTGTATGTGTCCTGAATCTAAGATTTTGAGTAAAGCTGGGGGGTGCCCTTTTATTTTTACTTTTTTGGTGTTCAGGAAATGTCTATAAATGGGGGGGTGAGGCTCTCCTGCAGAGCTACTTAGAAAATTGTGAGCATATAGAGCCTTATTCAATCTCTTTTGAGGTGTAGCCTGATCTACTCCCCCTTTCTTTAGATTTAAAATGCGTTTTAAGGTTTGGCGTGATTTTTCTGTGGTACCTTTTAACAGTGGTTTAAAATAGGAAAAGGAGATACCACTGTCCTCGAGTATTGTTAGGACTTCTTTTACCTCCTGAGAGGGGACAGCTGTTTGCTGGCTGAATACCACTTGCATGGCTTGGGGATGCAGACTGTCGTCTTTGCAGCTATCATATTTGATTTCAAGGCAGTTTGTCAGTTGAAGATTGTTAGCACTTTGCTGAGAATTTGGTGAGATTGGGATAGAAAGGTTGGGGTTTGCAGGGGTAACATAGTTCTCTGTCTGTCCTTTATTTATCAAAGCTGCTGTCACATTGTTTCCTTCACCCTCTCGCTGCATGGTGTCTGCGACAAGCTGTAGTGGCGTGCTGCTTGCTGTTAGCTGAGGCAGAAGAGTTGGAGGGGTGGAGCTCATCGGCAGCGGCATTTGTGAAGAGCCAGCATTTGCGGAAGGATATCCTGTAGCTGTGGCTTTGGGTGCTGCGGCAGGCTGTAGATCCGGCGGAGGGAGGGATGCGGAGGGATATGGTGATAGGGCAGGCAAACCAGGAAGTGGTGCCGGCGTTGGGGGGTTCCGGGGCTCTGCAGCCAGAGGCAGTGGCTGCGGCGCCGCGGGGGGGTGGGGGGGTGGGGGTGCCGGGTTTGCGTTTGTTTGGGGGGCTGGCCGTGAGTTCAGGAGGCAGGGGGGCAGCAGGGGCCCGCGGAGTGGTTTGGGGGGGAGGAGGTGGCCGCAAGGGCAGGTTCTGGGCTGCGCAGGAGGGCAGGCGTGGCCACGGCAGGGAGGGGAGGCCCTCGATCGAAAACCGCCGAGTCGCCAGCCGCCTCACTGGCTTTGTCGCCGCAGCGGGGCGGGGGGGGCGGGTGGCCCAACGGGGATTGTTGAGCCACGGCAGGGAGCGGTTTGGCTGCTATCAGCGGCTTTTGAGAAGCGCAGAGCTCTGCTAACGCCCTATACGCAGGAAGTAATTTGCAAGCGTAGGGGTCCCGCCGTGTAATATCATTAAAAAGTGTATGTCCCACGGACTCCCAAAAGTCTCCACAAAACACAGCAGAGCGCTCGGCATTCGGGAAATTAAGTAAGATCCATTCTAGGAGTTTTCGTAGCTCTTTTTTAGGCAAGGTACTGTTATGGCTATGTAAAAGGTGGTTAAGTTGCTTATAGAGATCTCGATCAGATGCAGAGTGGGATTGTCCCATTTTTAAACCAGTGTGGCTCACCTCGGTGTCGCAGGAGCGGGGTCCTCTGTCAGGTTCCGACGTTCACTGCAGTCGCTGCTGAGGACTCTCCGCGGGGGTCTCCTCAGAGCTCTGGGGTCGGGCGTCACTCAGGGACGGCTTCCGGGGCTCGGGAGCTCCAAACCCCCCTCAGAGCTTCAGCGCGGGCCGTGCAAAACAGTGCTCACCTGTGCTCTCTGCGCGTGGCAGCGTGTTATGGGAAAAAATCCTCCAAAGGCTCCAAAAACTCGCTACTTGGTAATGAGTCGCAGTGCTCGAGGATTGCCTCGGCAAATTTTAAAGAGCTCCGGCTTCGGCGCTGCCTAGCAGCAAAATGCCGTGCTCGCGACAGCGATGGGGAGGAAATACCTGGTTATTTAGTTAGTGTCCATGGAGAGGTGTCCTACAGGTAGAAAAGCTGGAAAGGCATCCAGACAGGTGTGGTTGCAGGTCACCGTGGGGTCGTATTCGAAGTTGGGCGCCAGTCTGTAAAGACGTTTATTTGGGTATTCCACGGACAGATACAAGCGAGATCTCGTTGGTTGCTCTTGGGGGATGAGGTTTTTTCAGGATGCAGAAAGGCCCTGCCTCGTGCTGTGGAGCAGCACGTGGCTGGGCCTGAGGTGATGGGGGAGGGGAGAGACAAAGAGGGGAGCAGGGACTCCCGGAGGAAGTTCCAGGAGGAGAGGACAGGATCCAAGAGAACGTCCAGCCCCCCGGAGAGCCTTTATCAATGGGGGCTCCAAGGTGGGCTGGAACAGGACCTGGGCCAATGGGGTCACAGACACTTGATGTTTCAGGGGAGGGTTACAGATGTGGGGTGAACCATACATTCTGGGGGGTGAGAAGGAACAGTCCATTTGGCTTTTGGACCCCTCTGTACTTAAAAGTTATTTTACAGCCAGTAGGGGGCGTTATATTCGTCTTGGCTGTACTATTGTGGTTCTTAATCATATTTATCTACCCTTCCCAACAGGCAGGAACATCTTTCCCTGGCTGGGAACTGAAATTCCAGCCCCTGGGACTGTGTGCCATGGATCCCAGAGGGGCAATCCTGAGGCTCCCAGGGTGCTGCTCCTGCCGTGCCTCCCAAGGAGCTGTGCAGGGCAGGGGACAAGGTGCAGCAGCTGTGTTGGTGCTGCAGTGCCACAACAGCCCCTGGTTCCAGGAGTTTCTGCACTGCCAACAGCCATTCCTGGGTTCCATGATGCCCTGCTGTGTCCCCATGGATATTTGGTGTCATGAAGTTCTTCAGTGTCACAATGGCCACCTCGCTCCATGAGCTTCCGCAGTGTCCAAATGGCCTCCTTGGATGGGCAGTGTCACCATGGACCATTGGCTCCATGCAGCCCCGCTGGGTCACCATGGACTCCTTGGTTCCATGAGGTTCTGGGGGTGTCTTCATGGTCTCCTTGGATCCACAGTGTCACAATGGACCACTGGATCCACGTGGCCCTGCTGTGTCACCATGGCCCCTTGGTTACGTGGGACCCCAGAGTCACAATTGACTCTTTGCTTCCTCATCCAATGGGAGAGAACTGTCCTTCTTCTCCAGGGGTCTATAGCCAAAACTGGGAATCCTTCCCCAAATTTCCTTTTATGCAAAAATTGTTCCCCGATGAAATCTGCGAATAGAAACAGGTCTGGCTGCCTTGGCTACCCAGTGGCCACCTCTCATCTGCCTTTCAGACACTGAGTCCTTAAAGCCAGGGAATCTCAGAAAAACGGAAAGCTGGACAAGACAAACGCAGGTTCAAACCAATGTGGTTCATTGTCGGAATCTGTGGGTATTGGTGATTCCGAGATTGTAGAAAGTCTCTGTCTTTCTGCCCCGTTGCCAAAGAAGAAGCCATAGTTCGTCTGTGCTGGTTTCAAGGTTGTTTATTTTTGCTTATCTATAACATGTTCTGTTGCCCTGCCGCAGGTCTGTCCTGCAGGGCAGCGTGCGGGGCTCTGCCCCTCAGTGGGATGGTACAAACATTATATACCAGAAATTACGTGTACTATATTTACAATAATGTGCCAATATCTATCATCTACGTTGAATAGTGTGTCCCTAGCCTAAACCAATAGAAAAATGCCAACATCACCAAGAACATGGAGGTAAGGAAGAAGAAGGAGGAAGAACAGGATCAGGTCCACTTTCCTCCATCTTAGAACTCCTGACCCCCCTGTACAAAGTAAAACCCCCCTGTACAGGTGTTAAAACCCCCCTGTACAATACTAAAAAATTTTACCCTCTAATTTGTGACTACTTTTACTATACCATCTAACCCTCTGTGACTGCTTGTTCCACCTTTAAAGCTGGTAATTCATTCCATGGTTCAAACTCAAAATCACAGCTGTTTTCTGCTGTTTGCCAGGGTCTAAAATGCTTCTGACCAAGGCCTGGAACCTCTGAAAATGTCTGAGGGACATTTTGAGTTCCGACATCTCCCCTCTCTGTTTGAACCAGAAACACCCGCTTTATCATGCTGTTCAAGGTCCTTCAAATACACACGAAAATGCATGGTAGAACAAGCAGAAGAACTACAAGTCCTATAAGAATATAAAATGCTATTTTCAAAAGTTCTTTTCACAATGGTGAGATATCAAAAAAGCTAAACAAATCATCCCATCAGGACCCTGTAACTTTGTTCAATTTGCTAATACTACTTTGTATTTGTTTTACATTTTTATGAATAGATTTTGAATGATCGGACAAGTTCATGCAGCACATCCCCTCAAATTCCTCACATCCGTGCCCATGTGTCAGCAGCAAATGATCAATTGCCGCCCTGTTTTGAAGCGCTGCTTGCCTTGCACTGTTGATGTCTGTTAACATGTCACTCAGTGCAAACGAAATGGCACGACTGTGTTTCCTCAACCAACATGCTATATGATCCAATTGTGTCAAGGCCGCCCCTGATGCTGCTTGGGGTGAGAAAATTGCTATTGCAATTCTCCGAGACTTGTCCCAGGTAGAAACATCATCATCATAATTTGAACTATATTTTTCAAGGGATCCTTTCCTTTTTGAATCAAGAACACCTCTTTGACAACTTTGTCCATGGTCTGCCTCATGCACTGAGGCAAGGACAGCACAAACATTAGAAGAATTACAATACCTTATAATTACATACAACTATTTTCAAAATCTTTTTTTCTACAACTGTGAAAGGTGAAACAAATTGAACACACCATCTACCTATGATTTAATTTTTCTCCAGGTGTGTTTGGTCCTCTGATATCTCTTTAAATGTATCACTCTTGTGTCCATGTGTTTACAATAGATGTTCAATTACTGTTTTGTTCTCATTTTTCACTGCTAGCTAACAAATCATTCGATGCAAAAGAAATGACATGGGCATCTTTACTCTGCCCACAACCTCTTTTGATCCAACTGCACCAAGGCTCTTTTTGATGCCACCTGCTGTGAAAGCAGAACCACTCAGTTTTTCCGAGCCTTTTTTCTTGGTATTAACATTATCATTGTCACAATTTGGATCATTTCATTAATCAGATTTTTTTTTCTCCTTGCTCTCTTATCAAGGTCATGCTGTGTGTTAACAAAAGATCTTTCAATGCTGCATGGACCACCCTTGATTTTTGCAGGGATAGCAGGCCAAATTCTGTCCCCGCAAATGAAAAACATTCCCTTCGGTAAAGTGGCTGGATGTTGAAAGGATGGTTTGCTTGTCATTTTGGTATGATTGCACCAAGATGACGCATTTTTATAAAAAGGTTGATTCGGAGTGACATCTATTGTATGATTATCTGTCTTTGCCACTCCTGATGAATTAAATTTGATGCACCATTTCATTTTTGCTGACCCAAAATGTCCAAATCCAGAGGTTCAAAGTGAGCCACAGGAAGGAACTGTGTCCAAACATGTCATCCCTCCACAGGGTCTGAAAGAAACTTCAGAACCCCTGGAAGGATGTCCCCTGGGACTGACCATCCCTCCACTGGCCCACCTACCAAGCATGTTGAAAATGGTTTCTCTGGTTTCGAATGGGTCAGGCAAATGCTGTTCAGACCTGCTGCTTTTGCCAAAGTCTCCCACACTTTTTCCCTGGGTTGTCTCATGGGAAAATCTGTCCTGTTGCCCAAGGCAACAGGTGAAAGAATGAAGCACATGAACACTATCTGTCTGAATCCCATGTCCATGTCCCCACCCTCTGTGAGAAACCCTGCAATGCAGCAACACCCAAACAACACTTGATTTCCCAGAAAAAACCCCAAGTCTCTGGGTGATCAATCGTTGTCCGACGAGACGTCTGCAGCGTTGTTGTCTGCCTTCGTCTGCGTGCTTGCCTCTCTGTTTCTCGGGTCCACGTCCACTGACGTCTGCACCCGATAAGGTTACATGTGCTTTGCTGGCATTCACTTCAGTCCTCGTCCTATAGAAACACAAGCGAAACCCTCGCCCCAAGTTATTAATGTAAATGAACCTTCAATCTGTCCTGACTCCGGACTTCTGATTAAAACGAAAGGATTTTCCCTTAGTTTTTTCTGTGGGCTGTTTGTAACATATCTGACAATTAGTAGAGTGGGCTTTGAGAAAAAACCATTTAAAAAATTCAACATATTTGTTCAACCCTGCCTCATCCCTTTTCTGTCCATCCAAGTGGATTTCAGGGTGTGATGTGTTCTTTGCTTGCTTGACCTGAGGGAGAATGAAGAATATTGAAAATATGTTTGACTCTCTGTTTTTTCAAAAATTTGTCAAGCACCTTGCTTGTGTAAATTGGACCATTATCTGTTTCTATTTCTTGTTGCACTCCTAATGATGTAAATGCTTATAAAAAATGTTTGCAGGTATGTTCTGTGGTCTCCCCTGTATATAATGCAAAAATCGCCCCTAAAAATGTATCAATTGAAATATGGATATTTTCGAGCCTCTCAAAAGATGGGTATTTTGTGACATCAGCTTGCCACAGCTGAAGGCTTTTACAAACCTTTCAGATTGTCCATTCCTGTAAATACAGGAGACTGCACAAACTGGCACTCTGGCAAGCAGATTTCCTTTATCTGACTTTCAGAAGGGTGAAAGGTTCCCATCAATGCCTGTGCATTTTTGTGAAAACATGCATGGTTCAATTTTGCCTGCTCAAAAATGTTTGGCAGTGTCTGCAAGATGGGCATTGTGAGCCTATCTACATGAGCATTCTCTTTTACTAAAAACCTCGGAGGTGAAGAATGCACTCTGATGTGTTTATTAATGTTCTCTGTTTTTCTAGGATTATTTTCATGCATAATAGATATGAATATAAAATTTCCTTGTCTGCATGTTTTAAAAGCGATTTCTCTAATTGTTTGACCACATTTGCAACATACACTAAACTTGTGATCAGATTGAGGGTTCCTAAAATAACTGAAAAACCCCTGACTATTGTTACCAATTTTTCAACTTGTGGTGAACCTTGTATCATTTTGATATTTGATTCCCATTTCCCTGTTTTTTGATTTTTCCATGTGACCACTGATTTGTGAGTTTTTTCCCAAACCATCAGTGAATACTGTCATTCCTTCCACTGGTTCCTGGCTTCTTTTTTGTTTTTTCCCTGAAACTCACTTTTACATTTAACATTTTGTGTGTTGGAAAACGAACTGTGCAAACTTCTGAATGCCCTAACAACGTGATTGAAAAATCTTGCGACTTTGAATTGTCCACTCAAAATATTTCTTCTTTAAATGTAAATGAATGATTAAGAAATCTTTGCCTGACATTGTCAGCAATCTGGTCTCTGCCACAATAATGATCTGAGCTCCCATCTCTAAATCTGTAAGAATTGTTTTTGAGGGTCTGCAAACTAAAAAACCTCACTTTCAACTTCTGTGAAAACATTAACAAAATCCTTGTTCAAAGCTACTTATTTGAACGATTTTTTTTTTTCTTTCTTTCAATTTTATCTGTCCAGTGTCTAGCACTCTCCTCATATTTTTCTCAATGATAAGCAAAATCAAGTCTACAAAATAATTATATCAAGAGATTAAAACATACAAAATCTTCAACCTCATTTCAGCCTTATTTCAGGCACTTCTTCACTCCTTTTCTTTTTTCTTTTTCCTTTTTTCTCTCTTTCTCTTCTTCTCTTTTGAAACAAGAAAGTTGAAATATAAAACATAATATAGAACAAGACAAAATATCTCAATAATAAAATGCATAAAACTTATCAAAATCTATAACAATTCAAGAAAATTCAAAAGAAAGATATTCTAAATAGCATATATAAAAATGAACAAAGCATGATCATTAGAAACATTGTGCCAGCGGTTCAGAGTCTGCAAACAGCTGAAACATTTGTTTCCAGTGAAAACCCTTGGCATCCTTTCCCGGGCAGGGCTGGCAAGTTTCACCTCAAAACTGTGTCAGCTGTAACATTTGTAGAATCAAATTGATGGGTCAAAAATGACCTGCATATCATTCATTTTTGTGCAGAAACCTCTGAATTTTGCTGGCAAACTCATCTGTCCAAGTTAAAATCAGGGTCTGGCCAGGACCCAAACTTTAAACTGGAGAGATGTCCCTTAACATATTATATAAAACAAAACTTACACTAACAATACATATATAATACTTAAAACATAACAACCTATTATAACATTTTCTTATAAAATAAACACTTGAAGTTCAAACCGATAAACTGGTCAAATGACACAAAGATTCATTTTTCTTGAAACTCTTTTGAAGGAAAAGTATGTCAATTGGAGAAATCGTAAGATTAACAATGGCAAGAGGTTGTCAGAATGCTTCAGGCACCTCTCTCTGAGATTTTCTGAAAAACATTTGAGAATGATGAAAAATAGAAATGCAATGATTCCACTCACAAGAGATATAAAAACGAATCAGGAAGTTCACCTAGAAAAATGCACAATACAGTTAAAATTCAAAATGAGACTTCAGAACTGGCACGTTACCTGGATAAGATTACATAAACAACAATAAAACATACGAGAATTCACTATGAAAAAATGAAGCACAAATCTTCACCTGATAACATGATAAAATTTCTTAACAATAACGTTTATAGAACACTTAAATAGTTAAAAATAAAGGATTTGAAAACAAATGCCTTTTGTATCATTATACAAAGAAATAACAGACTATAAAACTGATTTTTAAACAATGAAATCAATCTCAGAAAACTCAAAACAAATTCTTTTACAACTTTTATATACTAATAAACTTATAATAAAACAAAAAATACTAAAACAAAACCAAGAATCCAATAAATCCAATAACTTCTCCTTAAATCAATGTTCATTATTACTTTGTGAACTGTTTCAGTCAAAACTTTCTCATCCTTAAAGAAAAACAACTAAACTTTGCTGCTAAGTAAACTTGACCTTTGAAAAACTTAAAATAATTTTTGAATTAAATAGTACTTAAACTCAATATATAACAATCTTAGTAAAGAATCCCTTAATTATATTAACTTTATGAAATTCATATGTATCAAATTAACAATATATAAATCCATTATCAATTAAACCTTTATAGACTTAACTTCTTCAGGGCCCAAACCTAAAATAAACTTAAAGTGATATACTCTAATTAAACAATACTTAACTTAAACGCAAACCAACTATATAAAAATCAATTCTATCATTAATAAAACGTTAAAATACAACCTAACTTAAACCTTAATATAATAAATTACTAACATTTCATGCTATTTAATTCTCTATATCAATTTTCATTATGATATCTCTTTTTCACAATGTGTTCCACAATTATTACTTATCATCACACCGGCTGGGCGTGTCTGCTCGATCAATTCTGTGACCTAACTGAAAAAATCTGGGGTTAGTGTTTAGAAACATTGGGGAGATTTGAAAAAGGCCTTGTGTTGGCTGGTTTTCAAAAAGCGACTGTCTGATGGAATTTTATTTCAGGGTGAAAGTTGGGAGTCTCATCCTCAGCATTGCTGCAGGATATTTGCTGCTTGTAAAAGATTGTTTGCTGTGGCTGTTGTGATTTTTTGTTTGTCGCGGCATGAGAGCACTGGGAGCACTTCTGGCGCAGTCAAACCCCGCTTCTGCCTGCGTTAGGATGGCTGTGCCCCTCTCTCTTGCTCACACCCATTCTCAGCCACTTCTGCGTTTGCTTTAACTCTCGCAAACGCATGCGCAGCCTTGATTCACCCTCTCTGTGTCGCCATGGGAACAAGGGAAGGAATCCCCACACCGACCGCGCCCGCCCACACCGGCTCCGCGCGGCCGTGCCTCGGGAACGTCCCCCCCCATTCTCTCTGTCAGGCCTGGCGCTGCCTCGGTTTTCGCTCTGGGTCGGCCCGCGCCGTCCCCCGAGCTGCCGCTGGAGCCCAGCGCGATTCGGCGCTCTGCTGACGTCATCAGCGCGCGCCGCCGCGTTCCGCGCTGTCGCAGCCCTGCGCCGCATCCCGCTCGGCCCCGCGCCGCTCGGGTCTCCCCCGCGGTCACCGCGCAGTCTGCGGACGGCTGGCTGGCGGCCACCGCCGCCCCCGACGCCGTCTGTGCCCGTGCCCGTGCATTCGAAATGCAAGAGATCTCCGCTCCGACTTCCGGGTTTGCTCTACCATCTCGCGCATGCGCGCTGCCATGGCTGCAGCGACAGGAGAGTCCAGCTCTCCGTCCAGCCGCCGGTCTGGCCAGCGCCGCTGCTGCGAATTGGGAGCTATTCCCCGCACATCGCTTTTGCGGTTTCACGGACCCTCGCCATGGAACGCATCACCGGGCGCTCCGGGCGTCTGACCGCCCCATCCGCGCTTCCGCCGCCTCCTGCGTCCCCGTGGTTCCCACTGCCCCCCGCCTCTTGCCTGCACCGCGGGCCGCTTTGAACTCTCCACCCGCGCAGCTGCGAGAGTTCTTTCCTCTTTCTCACTTTTCCCTCCGCTCTGCACTCACGTCTGCTCCCTCCCCCCAGGAGCTGCCGGCGCCGCTGCCCCCCCACTGTGGGTTCAGACTCGGGCAATGGCCAGTCCTTTCCCCCACCGAGGGCTGCGTCTGTGCCTGGCTTATCTCTCACTGTCTGGGGATTTTCTGCAGCTGAGGAGCTTAGAAATTGAGATTTGAGGAGTCTTGAGGAACAGTGTGAACCTGGAGACATAGGGCATGATGAGACACCACCCCCCCTGATCCTCTTCAGGAGGCAATTCGCTTCCCCTGGTGAGGAAAATTGCCCCAAGCTGCTGGCTGGGCCATCTTCCTCCTTGTGCTCCCATAGGAGCCTTAGCTGTTTAGTCTAAAATGCCGCGTTGTGAAAATGACTCTTATTGTCCTTGCCAAAAATTTAAGTCAAACAAAAGATGTACATCTGTGTGCGGGTGAGTATACTGCACCCACAATAACAAAGCTTTCATCTCATTTGAGGCTATCTCTACCAGATGGGTAAAAGTCTTGCCCTGTAGGGCTGAAAAAAAATTTTTTTTGTCTGTCCTTGGGAGCATCCCTTCCCCATGTTCTTAATTTCAACCATTCTCACCAAAAGCTGAGTCACCACGAGGTCAGTCCGGAGATGGCACTGTTCATCGTCCAGCAGGTCACAGGCGAGAAATCCCAGGCTCGCTTCTGGTTTTCCTCCTCCTGGCTGTCCTCCAGACGAGCTGTCTTGGTGAAGGTCAGGTTCTTATCTTGAGCTTTCCGCTCCCTCTCCTCCCGGAATCTGCCGAGAGCATTTGTGCTCTGTTCCTCTTCCTTTCTTTATTTTTTTGTTTTTCTCTGCTGATGAAGGTTGGAGGTTGTTTGATGTTTCTTCTTGTTCTTCTTGCTGAAGCCCGCGCAGGGACGCCAGTTGTCGGAATCTGTGGGTATTGGTGATTCCGAGATTGTAGAAAGTCTCTGTCTTTCTGCCCCGTTGCCAAAGAAGAAGCCATAGTTCGTCTGTGCTGGTTTCAAGGTTGTTTATTTTTGCTTATCTATAACATGTTCTGCTGCCCTGCCGCAGGTCTGTCCTGCAGGGCAGTGTGCAGGGCTCTGCCCCTCAGTGGGATGGTACAAACATTATATACCAGAAATTACGTGTACTATATTTACAATAATGTGCCAATATCTATCATCTACGTTGAATAGTGTGTCCCTAGCCTAAACCAATAGAAAAATGCCAACATCACCAAGAACATGGAGGTAAGGAAGAAGAAGGAGGAAGAACAGGATCAGGTCCACTTTCCTCCTTCTTAGAACTCCTGACCCCCCTGTACAAAGCAAAACCCCCCTGTACAGGTGTTAAAACCCCCCTGTACAATACTAAAAAATTTTACCCTCTAATTTGTGACTACTTTTACTATACCATCTAACCCTCTGTGACTGCTTGTTCCACCTTTAAAGCTGGTAATTCATTCCATGGTTCAAACTCAAAATCACAGCTGTTTTCTGCTGTTTGCCAGGGTCTAAAATGCTTCTGACCAAGGCCTGGAACCTCTGAAAATGTCTGAGGGACATTTTGAGTTCCGACAGTTCATCAAGCATTCTCCATTTATTCAAGATAAGGTGGTAGTTTATATAAGCTTTTACATAGTTTACAAAAACAAAAACACTCTGATTGGTAGGCTAACATTGTTTACCTTTTCCTTTAAACGGCCTACATCTTACACCATAAAACCTATACTAATTCACACCCAAGCAACCCAGTGGTCCCCACAACACCTTAATACTATTTCTATCTGCGCCACAAGCTCTGAATTTCTAACTGCGTCAGAGGCTTGAAGGCCTCAAGGCCCAAATCTGAGGCCTAGACTGGAGTAGCTCAAGTTTCATAATTCATGTCCTCTTTCTCTCAAAAATGCTGCAACAATTCCCTCTTTTTCTTTTTGAGCTACTCAGGCTGGAGTGAAGGCGCAATGAACTAATTTTTGCACACACTGTAAAAAACACGGTATAACAATTAAAATAACTATAAAGATAAAAAAAAGTACAATACCAAAACGAATTAAATCTTTGACTCAGCCAAAAAACCTAAAAAAATTGAGCCAGTTATCAAATGGAATGTCCACTACGATAAGTTTTTTCTCATGTTGTCCTTCAATTGCATTAACTGTTTATAAATCGATTGAGAATGGTCAGACAATTATTGCAGCACATGCCCTCAAATTCTTTGCACCCATGTCCTTGTGCCAAAAGAAGGAAATCAATTGCAGCTCTGTTTTGTAGAACCGCATGATGGGTATCGTCTGCATCTGCAGCAAGCTCACTTATCAATTTAGATGTGATATTAATTTGTTTTCCTGTCTAGCACGTTAGAGTTCTCAATTGTGTGAGCGCTTTTGATGAGGCGACCCCTGGGGCAAAGAGTGAGGCTACTGCTACAGAGGCATGCCCCCACAATGACACTATATCTTTACAATTAGGGTCCATTTGGAGAACACTGCGTTTGGCTCGTTGAGTCTTCTGAGGCAATTCGAGAACCTGATGTATGGTGGGAGCAAAAAGCGTCAACCTACCGATATAACATGGGCCTCCCCTAGCATTCTGAGGGACTGCTGACCAGGCTCGGTCCCCACAAATGAGGAAGGTTCCTGGGGGCAGTTTTCCTGCACCACCTCTTGGCGGTGTCACAGATTGAGTCGAATTGTTACAATATTCTGAATAGTTGTAATACAATGGTGATCTGGGAGACAACCAAGTGTCATCATCTGTCAATTTTCCATTTTCTTGAGTTGGTTTGGCAGCATAAGATCCAAATATCAAACAGTAATTTCCTGGGACAAAACCCAAAAGACCAAATTCTTGAAAACTGTCATCAGTAAATTTAAGGTTTTGCACAAATGCAACAGCTTGCGCTCCCAGAGTGCTATTTAAATTTATTTGAGCTCGGGTCCAAGTTTTGAACTCTGCAATGGGACCCAACGAGACTCCAATTAAACAAGTATAAAAAGGGGGTTAAACGGTGTGGCTAACAACAGGCAGAATTAATCTTGCCTAGTTTGTTTGGCCCAAGTGATCCACATATTTTCTCTCTTGTCAATGTCAAGGATTCCAGATACTTCAACAACCAAAACACTGCTTAATAAAAACATTGAGGCCCACCACATTCTTCTCAGGTTTTTGAATGCCCTGTTTAACATGAAAGAAACAAACTTCTAAACATAAACTATAACTTCTAATAAACTAACTTCTGATAAATCTAACTTCACACTTCTGATATTTCAACTTATTTCTCTGTACTTTACAAAATTAATTTTCATCAGAACTGGATTCATCAGGGATGTTCCAGGCAAACTGTTGTTGTTCACGTTGTTATCACTGCGGGTTGATATCTTTTTCATCTATTTTTAAAATTCTGTTTCTGCCTTTTCATATCAATGCAGCAAGAGCATCTGTCCTGTCCATCACACGACTTCTTGGTTGGATGGGTAAAAACACTCACTCAAGTAGGATTGCTGTTGATCTACGTTGGAACTCCCTCTTTTTTCTTTTGCCATTGAAAGACAATGGCAAAATGAACAGAAAAATTACAGGCATTACTAAAACTTACTAAAACTTAGCAAAAAATTTTAAAACATCATTAAAACCACACTTATTTAAAAAAAAAAAAAAAAACAAACTCTAAAGCCCACGATCTTCTGTGGGTGAAACACAAATCTTTGCACAATTCACTTTTGCTGTGCATCCTCTGATCCACTTGTGGAGAGATCAGTGCTCTCTTGCAATTGATAAGTTCTACATTTTTCACTGAAATCTATCCATATTCTGCACCTGTTAAAACACAAACAAACCCAACACCCTCCACAGGGACTGGAGGGTCCTCTCTCAATTCTGTTCCCTAAAACTTGCATGAAGAAATGGAAATATCAACATCTTTGTATAAACATGAAAAAACATTAAAAACAAAACAATGCACATAGTAAAGAAACTAACAACAAATAAAAATCAATCAGATAATATACAATTAATATTACATATAAAATCACAGTTACTAAGTGCTACACTATCAAATTATCATCCCAGAGTCTGCAGCAGCTGATAAACCTTAAAACAACAGAGATTTGGATAAAACATGTCCGGATCATGTCTCTCCAAAACTCCCTTGAGGCTCAGCTGCCTTATAGGATCAAATTGTCAAGCCAAAAGGACTTGAATACTTTTTGATGCAGAAAACACCTGGGTCAATCACACCAGCCACATAGAGCCAGAGCTTGGCCAGAGCTCAAACCCTAAGTGGAGGATATGTATTAACACATTATAAAATGAAAGTCTTAGAAATAACTGTTATAAGTAGAAAAAACCCTATTATTAAAAATTTATCAAACCATCAAATAATTGTACTTGTCCAAAATTTCTTTTAAGACAAAAATTCTCTAAATACAACAAACCTTTTCTTTAGAAATCTGAAAATTTTACTGAAATCTTGAACCAAAACTTGGACAATAAATTTTTAAAAGAAGATGAATTGCAGCTGCATAGAAGATTAGACAAAGAAAACACATGAGTAGTTAAAAAATCAAAAACACAGGATCCTGAAAAAACATATCTTGCAATCAATCACCTAAAAAGACAATAAAACATATGAAATCTGACTGTAAATATTAAAACAACACCTCAATACCTTAACATCTTAATAATAATTCTTATCACAAAAATCAGAAAACTTACATTATATGATCAACCTATCAACAAGAAATGTTTAAAATAGTTTAAGACAATCTTTTCAAAGTGTTCATATAACATTAGTAACAATCATTACTTATCATTACCTATAAAAACTTGACAATCATCACTTATCTTATTATCTATAAAACTCAAAACCAGAAATTGTGAACTCAATGCCAACATTCCATCTGACTGACTTTTCTCAAATCTTTGTTTTCAAAGACATTTTTGGCAATTAAATCATTATTAACATTTTCATCTTTCATCCACATTGTATTTGAAATAACTTTGATTTGCATAATGTCCATCCTTCTTGGTATCTTGGAAAATACTCAGTACTGCTATACTTTTTCATTACGTCTTCTGACTTTTGCAAGGAATGGGAAAAATGCTGTTGAAATTTTTGCTGTAGTGTTGCCATCTCGCCATCGGTGACACTGCTGCTCTCGGCGTTGTTGTTACCGTGGCAACCAGGCTGTGCAGCGTCTCAGCCGCCATTGCTGGGTGCTGCGTGGAGGCGCCGCCGCCTTGCTCCCGTCCTTGCTGTGTCAATGTGGGTCGGCCCCCGGGAACGCCCATCTCCCTCCTCGCGCTGTTGCTCAGCTACAAGGAGCCTTCTGTCTCTCGGCCGAAGTCCGCTCCGCCCCGGGGCCGCCTCAGGCTCGGTGCTGGCCGGCCCCGCTCTGCCTGCCGCTCCGCGGTCCGCCCGGGCGGCTGGCCGGTGCTCACCGCCGCACCCTGCTGCTCTCCGCCACAGTCCGTTGCCTTAGTTCTGCCAACCCGTTCCGCGAGGGACGAGGAAGGGCTTTCTGTAACTTTTTCTTGCCTTTGTATCTTGCTTTGTGATCGCTTGTTTCTGCTACAATTGACATGCCGCGTTGGGTTGCTCGCCGCCGCTGCTGCGGGGGGGCGAGGGGCCAGCGCCGCCTCGCTCCCTTCTCCGCCCTGGTCTCCGGCCCTGAGTTCCTCCTCCTGACTCAGCCCTGTTTCGTCACCAACTCCACCTGCCTCCTCAGGTGTCTCCCCGCCTCCCGAGGGACCCGGGAGGGCCACTTCCTGGTCTGCCTCACTCCGCGGGACTGCCGAGCTGTTAACATCCGCCGCTTGCGAGCACACTTCCGCTCCGGGCGCGGCCACATTTTTGCTTTGTCTCGCGCCAGCCGGCCCTGCGCCGCCTGGCTCTGTGCTTCCCTCCAAACGAGCAACAACATCTCTGACAGAGGGTCTGACTGGAGCTTTCTGCCCTCGCACTGGCCGCATATTACAAACATTAAAGAATTTTTCAACCCGAGATGGCTTTTGAGCTTCTATCTGTTCTGATGTGGATTGCTCAAATGCCTGAATTGCAGCTTCTGCTGCTTTTTTCTCCGCAGCCATGCTCTGTAAGGTATGTAAAACTTTCTTCCAAACGCCTCCGAGCTCCAATAGTGTTTTCTTGTCTTTTCCGCCCTCTATGACTGCGTCCCAAAGCAGCTGCCCCAACTCTTGCCATTCAGTTTCACTAAAAATCAGCGAAGGTTTTTGCAGCTTGCCTTTGCTTCTTGCCCGAAGGACCAACTGTTCTAAATCGGCTTCTTTAACTTTTTCAGCTCTCTTTGAGAGAATATGAAAGAGAAGCCGCACTGAAGCCTGCAGATCCCCATCCATGGTGAACTTTCACCCTCTCTTTCTGTCCGCGGCTTACCTCCAACCTCCGCGGGTTGCCTCACTCTCACTTTTCTTCGTCAAGGCAGCAACTCCGCTCCAGCTTCCCGGCCTCGGCCACGTCCACACCCGCCGTTCGGGTCTCTTGTGAACGCCGAGGTCTTCCCACTGCTCCAACGGACTCTCGCAAACAAACAACAATGCGAAGAGTCTTTTTCCTCCCGTTGGGAAACGGCCCAATTCGGAGTTTGGAGACTTCTGCTCCGTTCCACTTGATCCCCGTTCACAAAAAGTGAATTTGGGATCCCGGTCCCATCACCATGAGGCGATTTGGACCTGAATTTTCGTCGCGCGACTCAAACCCGACTGCCCGTTACTCTAAAAGTAATTTGGCAGCCTTTTCGGAGCCTCCTGAGTCCCTGTTCGGGCGCCACTTAAAGCCAGGGAATCTCAGAAAAATGGAAAGCTGGACAAGACAAACGCACATCCAACCAATATGATTAATGCAACGTTCTCCGTTTATTCAAGATAAGGCGGTAGTTTATATAAGCTTCTACATAGTTTACAGAAACAAAGACACTCTAATTGGTAGGCTAACATTGTTTACCTTTTCCTTAAAACGGCCTACACTTTACACCATAAAACCTATACTAATTCACACCCAGACAACCCAGTGGTCCCCACAACACCTTAAGACTATTTCTATCTGCGCCACAAGCTCTGAATTTCTAACTGCGTCAGAGGCTTTGAAGGCCCCACCAGGCCTCAATCTGAGGCCTAGACTGGAGTAGCTCAACTTTCACAATTCATGTCCTCTTTCTCTCAAAAATGCTGCAACACTGTCCAGACAGGTTACCTACCCAAAACCCCCAAAACACCTACCAAAGACCCCAGAACCAGCAGCGCTACCAGCAGTGTTTGGGAAACTCCCAGTGGAGCGCGGCCAGGCCCCGCACAAAGACAACAAATCAAAAGCCATCCAGACCCAACCATGCATCATCCCAGGAGATTCCAGGCCACCTGGAGAGGATCCAACCCACGGAGGGACACAGATGGGAACACGACACCAGTTGGTAACTGCTTTGTCCATTGACTTTAATGATAAGGATGTTTATCGTGTTCCCACAGGAAAGCATGGGCCAAAAGGGGCTTTTTTTTGACATTTTAATTATAGGTGACACTCTCCATGGCCCAGAGGAAATCTTTGTTGTTCCAAAAGTACAAACAGTGCACCCAGGACAAGAAATCTCAGTCCAGCTGTGCTGCACAGACTCACAATTTTTCCTTTCATGAGGAATTCTGATCGCACAAGCCTTTCTACTCCCAAAGAATCACAGGGAACAGCTTCCTCTCAACCCTACAGAATGTGGGCACAAATTGTGGGACCAAGTAAGCCTAATAGCGAGTGTGGTCTATGCTACAGAGGAGAGAAGATCCACCTCCCAGGGATGCTGGACACTGGTGCGGATGTGACCATCATCGCTCACTCGGAATGGCCGACACAGTGGGAACTACAACTGGTGCAATTACACCGCTCAGGTGATCTCTGCATCCTCTCTCCACCCCAAAGTATTACCCAAGGGAACGTTTCTCATCTGTGGTAACCGACTATGGGATGGGAACCCCTTGCAGCTCCAGGGAGGTCCTTGTAGCCTTGGAAAACTTTCTACCCTTACTCCAAATATCACCTTGTTATGTAATTGGAAAAAAGAAAGCAAATTAAAACACTACAAAAGATCCTACACAGAATTTGATGAAAATTCCAATCCAAAATTATACGATGGAACAAACCGAAAAAGATTGCAGTCTCCCTCTTCCTACCCTGGGTAGCTGCAGCCCTTGGTGAAATAAATCACTTAGGGTGCTGGCTCAGCAAGCAAGCCAATGCTACCTCTGCCACCCTAAGTGATCTTTTAAAGGAAGAAGAAACCATGAGACTTCCTACTGCTAGCCCACGGACATGGCTGCCAAGACTTTGAAGGGATGCGTTGCATCAATCTCCCTTCACGCTCAGAATCCATCCACGCAAACATCCAGAAACTGAAGGAACTTTTGAAGGACTTAAAAGTAGAAAGCAACCCAGACTGGGTCAATGACCTTTTTGGTCAGAGGGGATTAATGGGATAGGGTACATCTTTGGCTAAGGGAATTTTGTGGATTTTCATTCTAATTGTGATTTTGTTAGCTATGTTCTCATGCCTTGTCCACTGTTTTAAAAGAACTATAGGGCACGCCTTTTTCCTAAATACAGAAAGTGGAGTTGCAGCAGTCAGAGGCCCTGCAAGGCCTCCCTGGCGGTCACTCACCTAAGATAAGAAATGCCTAAGTCACGGTGATGGGACCAAAGAAGCCCCTCTTCTGCATTCAGACCCTTCTTATCTCTCTGTAATAAGGCTATTGGTTGTATTCTTCTCAACTCTGGCGACTGGACAATTTCCAACACCCCAGTACCCCATATAAAGGCCCATTTCTGCCCAGTTCAGCAGAAGAACTGTCACTGCATCCCTTCAGAGGAGCTGGCAATAAAGGACATTGCTGTGGAACCACATACAGCCTTTTCCTCTCTCTATCCCTGTGTGTCTGCAGGAGGCACTTGTGAGCACAGAGCGAAATCACCAAGAGCTGAACTCACAGAGCTGAAATCACTCCAGAGGTGCTCGCTAAGTTGCCTGTGGCTGGGAGCTGAGCTCAGGGACCCAGACAGGCTGAGCCTGACAGCGCAGCGCTATCCGGACACCCACGACAGCGGCAGCCCGGGGGTCAGATGGACCCCTGGGACCCCAGGCTGCATTAACCAGGAGTGACTGGGATCACAGAGGAACCATAAAGGAAGTTACTGCAATAATACTGGGACTATCTGGGAGTGACTGGAATCATACTGGGAGTGACTGGAATCATACTGGGTGACTTGGAGTGACTGGGACCTTACTGGGGGCAAATGGTACTGTAATGAGAGTGACTGGGTTCATACTGGGATCATACTGGGAAGGACTGGAACCATACTGGGAGTGCCTGGAACTATTATAGGGGTGAATGGGAACACCTGGGAACATGCTGGGATCATGCTGGGATCACACTGGGAGTGACCGGGATGATACTGGGATCACACTGAGTGTAACTGGAAGTGAGTGGGACCATACTGGGGGTGACTGGGAGCCACAGGGCCCATGCTGGGAGTGGCCTGGGGGGAGCTGGGGGAACTGGCCCAGCTGGGGCTCAGGGTTGTTCTCCCCCAGGGCTGCCCCAGGTCCTGCTGCCACACCTGGCCCCACAGAGCTGAGGGACAGGGCACAGCTGAGGGACAGGGGACAGGGACAGGGGACAGGGCACAGCCAGGGAACACGGCCTGGCCGAGGGACACTGAGCCCCAGCACTTTGCCCTGTTGCCCTTGGGCTCCCAGCACAGGCCCAGGGGCAGAATCCCCTCCAGAAACTGCTGTTTGCTTTCAGTTCTGCTCTGGAACATTCCCCAGGAGCCCCTGCAGTGGCTGCAGCCCAGCCGGGTGCCTGGGGCCACCAAAGCCGCTCCAGCAGTGCCCTCCTGCCCTGGGCAGGGCACGGAACACCCAAGGAAAGGCTTGTGCTGGGCTCAGGGCAGGGACAGGGCACTCCCCTGGTGCAGCTACGGGCACAGCAGAGCCAGCCTGGGCAAAGGATTGGGATCAATGTCCCATGGAATCCCAGCAGGGATTACTCCTCATTGCACTGCTCTCATTGGATTGGTTATAAATTCCAATCATTTCCCCATGGAATTCCCATGGTGGTGGGTTAGGGAGGAGATCCATCCATGGAATTCTCACCTGACTGGGATGAGAGGGAGATCTGGCCATGGAAATTCCATGGCAATTCCTGCATTCCCAAGTCCCCCATTCCTGAATCCCCCATTCCCATAGGAATTGCCCTTCCCCTCCTACACCCACCTTTGTGCTCCAGAGCCTCCCGACCATATCTGATGTATTTTGGGGGCCTTTCCACACAGGTGTGTCCCAGGTAATGCTTCATCTGCTCCACCACGATCCCTCTGGATTCCCAGCACCTCTGGGATATCCAGACGGCACTGTTGGACACTGCAAAGCTCCTGGATCCCAGCTGAAAGGAGATGAAATCCCAGCCCTCATAGCCATACTGGTGGGATCCATGGACGCTCTGTTGGACAGGAGGTCACAGCTGGAAACCCCCTGCACTGTGTGGAGACCTGGGAACGAGGAGAGAACAGACCCATGGAGTCGTGTCCCAGCCCCTGGGAGCCCCTTGGAGCTCCCTGGATTCCCATCTCAGCCCCACAGATCCCTCCCATCCCCAGAGATCCCATCCCAGCCCCTCAGAGTCCTCCATTCCCACTGATCCCAGCCCAGCCCCGGCTCCCCCCACTGCCGCTGCTCTGGTTGTACCGGCCCCGTCTCCAGGTCACTGTCAGCCACGGGCCGGTTCCTGTCCTTGAGCAGGGTCTGGCTGTCCCAAAATCCCAGCTCTGGCTGTCCCAATATCCCAGTTCTGGCTATCCCAATATCCCAGCTCTGGTTATCCCAATGTCCCAGCTCTGGCTGTCCCAATATCCCAGCTCTGGCTATCCCAATATCCCAGCTCTGACTATCCCAATATCCCAGTTCTGGCTATCCCAATATCCCAGCTCTGGCTATCCCAATATCCCAGTTCTGGCTATCCCAATATCCCAGCTCTGGCTATCCCAATATCCCAGCTCTGGCTGTCCCAATATCCCAGCTCAGCTCCCACCCCCATCCCCGGTGTCTGTGCCTCCATCCGGCCCCGCTCGCTGCCGCAGCGCTCACGGGGGGTCCCGTCCACGTCCCCCACAATCAAGGACTGGGGGACCCCCGGGCCAGGCTCTGACAGCGCCACTTCCAGGAACTGCAGGGAGTGGAAAACTGGGGGGACATGGAGATTTGGGGGAGCTGAGGGGGCTGAGAGTTTGGGGATCCAGGGGGGTCCACAGGCCAAGGAAAGGGGGGACCTGCAGAGCTGGCAAAGCTGGAAGGAGGTTCAGGGGCTGAGAGCCAAGGAAAGGGGGTGCAGGGACTGGGAGAGCTGGGATGGGGTGTCCAGGGAATCCTGTGCCCAGGAAAGGGGATGCCAGGGCTCCTGAGTGTAAGGAAAGGAGGAGCTGGGGGCTGGGAAAGGCAGGAATGGGGACCCAGGGTTTCCCAGGTCAGGGAAAAGGGTGGGGCTGGGGGTTGGGAGAGGCAGGGGATGGGAACAGGTTGTGTTGGTGCCGGATAAGGGGGTGCAGGGGGGTCTCAGTGCTGGGCAAAGGGGTAAAAGGGTGTCTTGGTTCTCAGGAATGGGGGCGCAGGGGGGTCTCAGGGTCACGGAAATGGGGGGGCAGGGATGGAGAGGTAGAAGGGAGTTCCAGGGGTCCTTGAGCCCAGGAAAGGGGAGTCCAGGGTTTCCCAAAAAGGGGTACCAGGGTGGGGACACCCGGGGTGTTTGGGAAGGGGGAGTTCAGAGGGTCTCTGGTTTTGCACAAAGGTGGGGCTGGGGGCTGGGAAAGGCAGCAATGGGGGTCCAAAGTGTTCCAAGGCGTTCCAGGATCAGGCACACGGGAAATCTAGAGGCTGGGAGCAGGGAAAAGGGGAGCAGAGGGCCCTGATGTCCGGAAATGGGGGATTCAGGGGGGTCCCTGTGCAGGATAAGGGGAGCAGGGGGGGTCCCGGTGCCGGCAATGGCGATTCAGGGTCTCGGTGCCCGGGGTCCCACTCCCCCCTCGCCCGCCAGGAGCGCCCCCAGCCCCAGCGCTGGAGCCACCGCGCTGCTCCTCCTCACTCCCAGTAGGATCCCAGTATGATCCCAGTAGGATCAGTCACCCAGGAGCTGCTCCCAGTATGATCCCAGTACAGCCCAGTCACTCCTGGCATCCCCCCACCCCTCTCTGCGTTCCGACCTGTCCCGGCTCCATCCCCGCCCCTCCCGCGGCTGCGGGGAGGAGGAGGAGGAGGGAGGAAGAGGCGGAGCGGCAGCGAGAGCAGCAGGAGGAGGGGGAGGATGAACCGCAGGGCTCCGGCTCTGCCTGAACTCGCAGCCCCCCGGGAGCGTCGCCCCCCTTTCGCAGGTGCCCGGGCAGGGGGAGCTGGCCCCAAATATCCCGGGGCTCCCTGGGTTTGGGGTTTTTGGGTGGATGTATGGAGCTGGCGGGGCTCCAAGGCCGAGCCGCAGCTGCCCTCGGGGGCACATCGGGGGTCCCCGGGAGGTGTTTCTGGGGGGTCCCGGTGCGGGTGGCGGCAGAGCCCCGGCGGGGCCGGGGGGATGCGGGTCCCCCCGCGGTGCGGGTTGGGCTTCCCGGCCGGGCCCTCCGAGCTCTGCCGGGGCCGCGTGGGGACCGCACGGGAGCGGCGGGAGCGGCGGGGGGACCCCGGATTTGGGGAGCCCCGGGAGAGCCGCGGCTTCCCTGGGCGGGAGCGCAGAGAGAGGAGAGCCCCAGGAGCCCCAGCGGGGACCCCGAGAGGGGGGACCCCTGGCAGTGAAGTTTTCACAACATTCTCCATTTGCTGTTTCCCTTTGCAGCTTCAGCCATTTCTGTTTCAGAGTCAGATCCTCACCATGGGCTCTGCCTTCAGCTGTGCAGATTCCATCTGTGTAAGCAGGCAGAGCTTGGGGTGAGGGGCAGAGGGAATCAGCCAATTCCTGCCCCAGGCAAGAAGAGCCAGGTACATTGTCCCCCCTTTGCCCCAGCAGTGTTAATTTGCATTTCTAAAGCTCCTCGTGGGTGCCTGGAATGCAGCTTCTCTTCCAGAGCAGCTTCAGCAGCCTCACATGTGGCCCCCCCACAACCTGCTGATTTTTTTTTTCCTTCAGATCATCTGTTTACTGTTTATGGGTAAAAGGGTCACACTTAAATCTCTTCTAGTTTTACGAAGTGCAGCCTAAAGGTGAACGTTGAAAAATGCAGACCAAAATTTTGGTATCTCTAAGAGCCACATAAAACACAGACAAAAAAAATTCCAAAGCAATTCACTTTCTTCTCTTTCTCCTCGGAGTAAAAACTCATTCTCACATCCCTGACCAAACCCAACCGGCAATATAGAAGTAGGATTATTACAAAAAATACTCCAATGCTATAAACTTTGCACTGAAACTGCAGGAAAAAAGAAAAACTCTACCACTATGTTTAGTGGAAGAGTCAAGGCATTCCTTAATTCTGGCCAGGATGTGCTGCAGAAATCATTCCATCCCCACAAAGCCCGGGCGTGCAGAGAAAATCGTTCCATGACACGTGGGTTTTACTTGATTTTTCCCGAACTTGATACAGTCTGAACCAGTCTAAATCCACTGGTTAAATGTTATGTAGTTTCGGGCTGTGCAGTTTTTAGTATTTGGTTTCCTTGTGGCCCCGGATTTCTTTGCTTCTGCTGTTAATGAGGTGGGAAGTGCTGGATTTCCTTCTCAGCCTTTTGCAGACCAGGTGTCTGCAGCCCTGGCAGTGTCTGGGGTAGGTCTTGGTTGCTGTTTGCTGCTGGGGTTGATGTTTTGCTGCTGGTCGTTATCTTTGTGGGTATCTTTTGGGCCATTCCCAGTGTGTTGAGATGTTAAACTCATCTCCATTGAGTGGTGTAACATCTCTTAACTAAACCTTTAACATTTCTTTCCCTAGGGCCAAGGCAAAGCAAGCCAGAGTAGAGAAATGAAAGGTTAACAATGTTAAAGTCTATGAGCTGGTGTATTTTCCATCAATGCCATGGCAGGCAGGGCAGTGTGTGAGTGTAAGTGAGAGCCAGAGTGGAATTGTGCCGTGCTCTTGCCCAGCAGCTGTGGCAGGGCAGGCCCAGAGAGCGCTGAAGCTGCAGCAGTGGCAGCAAGGGCTGTCCCCGGTGGCTGGAGCTGCCAAAGCAGGGTGGCCAGGCCGAGGATTTCAGCAGAGGATGTGTGGGCAGGCCCAGGGCCTTGCCCCGCTGTGGAGCCCTGGCTGCTGCTGCGCTGCCTTCAGTGCAGCTCAGTGGGGCCTCCCATCCTCCTGCTGCAGGCGGGAAGTGCAAATCTCCGGGGCTGCAGAGACCTGGAGCCGAGGCTGAGGGGTCCCCCGTGCTCAGCTGTGCTGGCGGCTGTTTCTGGCCTCGGGGCCACTTGGCACGGGCCACGCCACTTGGCCACCAGTGGTGCTGCTCTGCAGTCCTTAGGCAGGAGCCGATGTCCTGCTGGGATGTTGGCAACAGCAAAGTGCCAAGGCAGGCTCTGTGCCAGCCCAGCTTCCTGGGGGAGAGATTGCACCAGAGACAGGATTCTGGCCACAGACTGCTTTAAATGTGCATCCCTTATCTCCACCCTGCACTAGGTGGAGAATTCCCAGGGTAAGGAATTCCCGAGATCAATTCCAAGGGGAAATGATTGAATATCTGCCCTGGGTCTGGCTCTTCTTCTTGCCCAAGCCAATGGCAAAAGCTGTACCCATGGCATCTTGGTTTCTATCCCCAGCTTCCAAAGGTGTTTCTTTCTTTCCCCTTTCATTCTTTGTACCCAGCGTGAGCTCTGGGGGTGCCAGGGGTTCTGGAGGTCCCATTGTATTCCTAAAGCTGCCATAACCCCCTGGAGGATCTTTCCTGGAAAATGAGCTCTGCTGTCTGAGTCTCTTTCATTTTCAATGCCTTTTATTGGAATGATTTCTTTTAGAAATATCTTTAAAAGTGATCCAGGGGTTGCTGAGCAATCACAATTGCTTTTGCCCCCTGTTAGGTGAGATGGTGTCACCAGAAGATATTGAAGCCTTCCTGCTCAGGGCATTTCAGTTCCAGGCTCTTACAAGCACACACAGCTGTGCCAGTTGAGCTGACCATGGGGGGTAACCTGGGCTTTGTCTGATTCCCTTTCCTCAATAACAGCGTGTCTTGGAACTCTTTTCCCTTCTGCTGCCCTTGAAGAGCCATCCACAAAGACATTTTCTGCCTCAGGCCAGGCAATGTCTCCTGAATCTCCCCCAGGCTGGGTCTGGAGCTGTGTCACTTGAATGCAGTGCTAGGTTTCTTCCCAGCCCCTCTGGGGGCTGTTCAAACAGGAGGCTGGGTCAAACCCTTCCCCTGTCCTCAGTTCTGAATCCTCCTGTGCCACTGAACAAGTTTCACACTGTAATAACCGAGCACTGCTCATCCATTGCGAGGCTCTTTTGGTTATCAAAGCTTGAACTTGATGGCAGACTGGAACAGTTGGAGATCCTGTTGTCATCAGGTTTTGGGCCTCGGTTCCTGTTGAAGCTGTGGCTGAAAAATTCTGCAGACAATGAGGCCACTGTGGCCACTGGGTGAAACTTGTTGGCCCAAGAATTCCTTTGGCATGGCCCTGTTGAACATTCCCCATCAATTCCAATTTCTTTTCTGAGTCTGGAAGAGCCACAGCTGAGGCATCAATATTTTTGGTTGTTCATTTTCTCAGGTTTTGCTCTCTTTCTCCTGTCCATACCACAGCATGGAGGCTGTCTGGGGTTAAAAAGTCCAGACATGTGACACAAAGGTACAGCAGCAATAACCTCTGTATCACCTTTTACAATATTACAATGCCACCATCAACTTCCTTCCTAGTTAATATGAATCACAGTAGGAAGAAAAGAAATGGGTTTATTTCAAACCTATCCCCCACAGCTCCTAAGAGGGATTGAACAAATGATACCAGCTCAGCTTTCCCATTTATTCCCTTAATAATGAAAACACTCCTTTACAATTTTCCCCTCTTAGGTGTAAGATTCAGAGTGGATGGAGAGGCCCCTGTGTCCATCAGGAGAGGCCTCCTCTGGATGCAGACCCAGCCTGGATGTTCTCCAGGGCTGCAGTGTGGTGGGTCCCCGGTGGGATGGGAGCTCAGAGAGCCCTGACAATCCATGTCCATGCAGGGGTGGACTCGCTCCTCCTGAGGGTGCTGCTGTCTGTGCTTGCAGTGTCCTTGTGGGCTGCAGCTGGAGCCCTGACTCCTTCCCAGGGGCTGTTTGGGTGGGCTCTGCCCTGGCCAGGAGGGCAATGCCTCTGCCAGGTGCTTGTGGCCGAGGCCGTCCCCTGGGTGCTGGGGCCCCCTTGGGCCCTGGGGTTGGTCCCTCAGGGGCTGTGGGAACTCTGCCATGGCCTTTGCCTTCAGCTTGGCCTTTTGCTCATCCCTCCTTGCCTTCAGCTGCTGTGCCTTTGTGCCCAAGTGCTGCAGGGCCTTCTTCTGCCACTCCTGCAGCCCCGGTCACTGCCTGTGGGTGCTCATCCTCTGAGAGCTGCTGAGCTTTCTGCAAAATCTTTCTTTTCTGCAGGGACCCAAGCCAAATCCTTCACAGAAAATCCTGATCCTTCCATGTGCACTCTGCATTTCCCAGATGTTGCTTTGTTTTGCTCCTTGTGCTCAGGGTCCCCTGCACAGCCCGGATGGCAGAGCCGGTGCCTGTCCTGCCGCAGTGTCCAAAGGCGGCCCCCCCGGCGGGCAGGGCCGGCAGCTCCCCGGGGCCGGGCAGCGGCCGGGGCGTCCCGCAGCCTCCTGGGGGCCGGGGGCCACTGCCGGCCCTGCCCGGGGCTGGTGGGCTCAGGCAGCGCCCGGCGCTGAGCCCCGGCTGCCCCACAGCCCCAGCCCGGCCCCGCAGCTCCCCACAGGCCCCCAGCCCTGCTCCCGGTCCCGCACCTCTGCGCCCGCTGCTGCCGCTGCCCACCACAGAGAAACCCCTGATATCCTGACCTCCTGCTTTTCCTCTCCTGGAAACTGGGAATTCAAAGTATCAGCTGGCAAATTGTCAGGATAAGACCCTGCTGAAAAACATCCCCATCCTGAGTACTTTTCTGTTCCTCCTCTTTGCCATCATCCTTTTTCTTACCACACACATTCCTCCTGCTGCTTCTTGCCTGAACCGTATTGCTGCACACTCCTCTTCACCCAATCTCTTCCCAGTGCACCAACACCATCCATCCCCTGTTGTCCAAATCCCTTCTCCCCTTCCCTTATTGCCCCCCTGGGTGTCCATGTCCTTAATTACCTCTAAGGGAATGTGCAAACTACCTCAGCATTCTCCCATGGGACCCTTCAGAGACATTTTGGGATCATCATCCCTTTGGCCAGGACCCCTCCCTGGCTTTCCCTTTTCTCCCCTCCATGGGTGCCCTGCCATGTTCACTCCCCGAAGATCCCAGGGCACTCACTGATGAGATTTTCAGTGCTCTCTCCCTGCTGACTCTTCACAGACCCCCCTGATGTGTCACTCGTCTGTCTCCTGGTCACTCCCGGGTCCCCAATCAATCCCCGGTGCCGCCGCCAGCCAAGGGAGCCGATCACCCAAAGTGGGTGAGGCACCTTCAGCTGCACTCCCTGCCCCAGGGTGTGCGGGAAAATTGACATCACCAGAGGTTTCTGTCCACAAAGCAGACAGAGGAGTCCTGTGAAATTAATTTCATTCCTAAAAATGGGAGAGGCCATGGGACATTCCCCATGGGATCTCTCCAATTGTTGGAGGACACAGCCTCCTTTTCATTCTAATTCTCCTGGCCACATCTCCCTCTGCTTTCCCCATTGGCTGAAGTACTTGAGAGCTACAGACTTCCCCATCCAGCTACTACATACTCCCTGAATATGCTCCCTGCTTTTATATAGCAAATGATATTCATGGCTCTGTTAAGTCTTTGTTGTTCTTCTGGAAGTTCATGAATAGAGCAGGACCTTGGCTGAGCAGCAGTCTATGTCATCAATTAATAACATTTTCTAAAACCGATTCCTTCTCCTGTCACTCCCTTGTGTACATCTCCCTGGACCTCTGAGCCTTCCCCAACTGGACTCCCCGCCTCGGCCCCATCGCCCCCGCGAGGGGAATTTGGGGAGGTGGGAGTGGGGCAGCGCCAAGGCCGGGCCCCCCCGCGCTGTCCTGGCGGGAGCGGCTGCAGTGGGGACCGAGTGCGGGCGGGAGCGGCCGAGAGCCCAGCGCTGCCCCAGCCCGACCTGCCCCAGCTCCATCCCTGCCCCTCGGCTGGGATGCTGTGGGTCTGGGGGGAAGAGGGAGCCGGCAGTGGGTGCTGGGCCTGGGGGCAGGAGGAGAAGGGAAGGAGAAGCAGGCTTGAGGAACAGAATGGTCAAACAATGTAGGTGGCAGGAGAAGGTGGGATTGTGCAGGAGAAGGAGGAATAGCAGGAGGAAGAGGAGTGTGAGGAAGAGGAGAGACACCAGAGGAGGATGAGGAGGAGCAGAAAGAGGAAGCAGCAGAAGGTTCCACCCCTCCCTGTATCTGCAGCCTCCCCCCAGCCCCAGGAGCGTTGCTTCCCCCACATGCCGCCAGTGACTGTGGAGGGGGATCCAGGATTTCAGGGGATGAATCTTGGTGTTTCTGAGCTTTCGTGGGCTAAATGTTGGTGCTTTGGTTTATGTGGCAGCTGAATCTTTATGTTTTGGAGGAGGCTTTTGCTGACTTGTGATGTTTGGGGAGTTTTTGATCTGTGTCTTGAAATTTGTGGGATTTTTGGGCTAAATCTTGGTGTTTTGGAGGTTCTTACAGACACAAGATTCCCAATGACTTCCTGAGATGAACTGAAGCACGGAAGAATCTCCAGTCCAAGGTGCTCTCCTCTTGTTTTTTACCCCAAACCAGGATTTTTCATTCCCTGGGCGTGTCTGGATGGAGGAGGAGGAAAAGCCCCGGAGATGCTGCAGGAGGAGGAGCTGCAAACCCAGCGCAGGGAGCTGCGGGGAGGAAAGAGCCCCCCTGAGCCAGGAAGGCGGGCGGAGATCCAGCCGGAGCTCGGAGCTGGTGGAGAAGCCTCATGGCAGGGAGAAGCCCCACAAGTGCTTGGAATGTGGGAAGGGTTTCAGTCGGAGCGACAACCTGATCCAGCACCAGAGGATCCACACTGGGGAGAGGCCCTACGAGTGTGGGGAGTGTGGGAAGAGGTTTCGGACCAGCTCCAATCTCCTCGTACATGAGCGGAGTCACACGAAGGAGAGGCCCTTCCGCTGCCCCGACTGCGGGAAGGGCTTCAGCCAAAACTCCAACCTCACCAGGCACCAGCGCATCCACACTGGGGAGAGGCCCTACGAGTGTCCCCAGTGTGGGAAGAGGTTCCAGACCAGCTCCAGTGTCCTCGTACATGAGCGGATTCACACAGAGGAGAGGCCCTTTCGCTGCCCCGACTGTGGGAAGGGCTTCAACCGCAACTCCAACCTCACTGTGCACCGGCGCATCCACACTGGGGAGAGGCCCTATGAGTGTGGGAAGTGTGGGAAGAGATTCTCCAGGAGCTCTCACTTGACCCAGCACCAACGGAGGCACCACTAACTGAAGCCCTGTGAGTGCCCCGAGTGAGGGAGGAGCTTGGAGTGAGGGAAGAGAGTGAGGGAAGAGCTTGGAGTGAGGGAAGAGAGTGAGGGAAGAGCTTGCTGCGCTGCTCCAGCTCCATCCCCCATGGGAGGATCCGGGCTGGATGATCCCCAGTGACCCCCGTTGTGCAGAGCCCTGGTGCCCCCGTATGGGGAATAAAACAGAGAGTAAAGCAATGGAGCTGATAAAGGGGCCCGATATCTGAGGCCTGACTGAGCAGAAACTGTGGGAGACACAGACACAGTTGAAGTCTCCCTGGGCAAGAAGTGACCGAGCAACGTGGTGTGAGACTTTGTGATAAAATAATGTTGCCAGGTGATGTCATGTCACGAAGAATGTGTAACCAATGGGAAATTGTTACCAAAACCAGAGCCCTATATAAGGACCCTAGAAGTAAATCCCTGTATAAAAAACTGGTACACACAATAAAATTGGCTTTGGTCTAAACTCGGATGTCCCCGTCTCTCCCTGGTGGATTACCCTGTTGTGGGTGATCCCCGTTGGGTGGGGGGAAGGTGTTGGAGGGATTTCTTTCCCTTCTCCTTGTGCTGCCGTGGTTTGGTTGGTAATAAATTCCCTCCCTGTGCCCGGGCTGCGTCTGTTGTCCCCGTGCCGCTGCTCGGGGCGGGATCTGTCCCGTTCCTTCTCTGCACTCCCGGGCCTCTCCTCAGCCAATGAGAGAATGCGGTGGACAAGAGTCAGCCAATCAGAGAGAGCGGCGCTGATGACTCAGCAGTTGTCGGGCAGACCCGCAGCAGGCAGTGTTCCCCACCCGGACCCCGCCCTCCCTGCCCAGTGCCGGCCCCGCCGTGGGGTCCCCCCAAGTCCCTCCCCAGTGCCCCCATAAACTGGGCTGGGTTTAACTGGGAAGCGTTACTGGGAACACTGGGAGCAGGCGGGCAGGGGCAGAGTGACAGCAGGGCTGGGGGTACACAGGACCCCCCAGAATCAGCGTGGGGATGGAGCGGGGGATCCCGGCTGGGCCCGAGGCCACGGGGAAGCTCTGCGGCCGCCGGCGGCTCAGGAGCTTTGTGGGCAGAGAAACAGGGGTGACACCGGGCTGGGGGCCCCAGGTGGAGCACCCACAGTCTTGGGGAGAGGGGACATGACCCCCGGGACCCCCCTTGACCCACTTGCACAGGTAGAAGCTGAGCCCCAGCACCAGGGAGACAAAGCCCAACTCGTAGTCCCTGATCCCCGTCTGCATCTTGCTGCCGGTGGCGTCCAGCGGCATCTCTGGGAGGCCTGCAGGCATCAGGACCCCCCAAAACCTCTCACTGACACCCCCAAGCCTCTCCAAGCACCCTCCTGATTGCTCCCAGTCCACCCAGGACCCCCTGAAACTTGCCATGATCCCTTCCTCACCTCCCCAGGACCCACCAAAGCGTCTCCCATCCCTTTCAGAATCCCACAACCCCCTTCCAGTCGTCTCCACCACCCCAGTACGCCTAAACCCTCTCCCAGTCCCTTCTCAGCCCCACCAGGACTCACCCAAACGCTTCCCAGTCTCTTTCCAGCACAACCAACTTCATCCCAATCTCTGCTTTTCCATCCCCAATGTCCATCCAGCTCCTCCAGGCTCACTCTAGTTCCTCCCAGTGACACCCAGTACCCCCAAACTCCCTTCCAGTGCCCACCAGGACCCCCAGAACCTCATCCCACCAGCTTCTTCTCTGCTGAATTCCTAGAGGAAGACCAGGCCCAGCTACTACCAGACCTTCAGAGAAAACTCCACCCTTCTAGAGATCACCACTTCAGCAGCATTTCATCTGCCACTCCAGGAGGAGCAGCCACCATTTTAACTGGACTACTACCAACACCCTGACTCCTCAGGGTGTCAGGTTTCTGCCTCCATCACTAGTTTCATTTGTACTAATTGCATTTTTTAAATTATTATTTTTATTTAGTTTTTTTCCTGGTAAAGAACTATTATTCCCTTTCCCATATCTTTGCCTGAGAGCCTTTTGTTAAATTGTGGTAATTCGGAGGGAGGGGGTTTACCTTTTCCATTTCACAGGAGGCTTTTGCCTTCCTTCACAGACTCCTGTCTTTTCAAACCTAGACATGGGCCTTGTTTTTTTTCTATCCCTTGTGTGTGTGTTGTGGGCTCGGGTCTGGCTCTAGATTTTCTTGTGGGCAGGGCTGGCCCTGTTGGCCGTGCGGAGCCCCCGTGGTTTTCTGGGCTTGTGCCAGAACGTGTTGGGGTGTGTTGAAGGGCGCTGCTGAGGGGCTGCCAGGTGCCTATGGCACACCGCCCTGAGAGCGCCCGGTCTCGTCTGATCTTGCAATGTAAGCTGAGTCTGGCCCAGTTAGTACTTGCATGGGAGACCCCCTGGGAATACTGGGTGCTGTAGGCTTCTTTTGCTGCCTGCTGGCCAGAGGGCCTCTGGTGCTTGGGTTTTCTTGGGCAGCCATGGCGAGGGGCAGGAGGGAAGGGGCACGTGGGCCTTGTGTGGTTTTTTGTGCCTTGTGTGTGTGTTGCAGGCTCGGGTCTGTCTCTTGATCCCCTTGTGGGCAGGGGTGGCCCTTTTGGGCTTGTCGAGCCCCTTTGGGGTTCTGGGCTTGTGCCTGGAGGGTGGTGTGGTGGGCTGAAGGGCGCTGCTGAGGGGCTGCAGGTGCCTATGGCACACCGCCCTGAGAGCGCCCGGTCTCGTCTGATCTCGGAAGCAAAGCTGGGTTGGGCCTGCTGCTGCTGGGGGCAGCGAGGATGACGTCGAGGATGACAACCTCTTGCTCCACCTGACCACCGGCAGGCTGAAGATGGTGGCCTTTGATTCTGACATCTCCTTTAAAGCCAGGTTCCACAGGGAATTTGCAGATGAGTCCTCACGCAGGGGGATGCTCCCAGATTTGGGCATTGCACAGCCTGGCTGGGAACCAAAGGTTCCCCCTTTGCTGGGGCAGATGCAGCTGATCCTTCAGTCGGCTGCCAGGCTGCTTTTGGCAGGGCTGGGGGCATGGGCTGGGGTGGGTACGAAATGGGAGTGGGCTCCTGGCCCTGCCAACAGCCCCCAGCACCCACCGTGCCCCGGGTGGGGCTGGGCTGGGGCAGCCAGCCCGACACAAACAAACCCCCATGGTGGGAGCAGAGGTGGGACTGCAGAGCCTGTGCAGGGGCTGCTTTGCTTTGCAGGCAAGGAAGGGCTTGGGCTGCTCCACTGCCCTTGTTTGCTTTGGGATCACCATGGGGGCAGTGCAGGGGGGAGGGAGAAAGCCTGGGCTTCCCTCACCTGTGGGTGGGTTTTTCCCTGGCATGCAGGGATTGGGCCTTCCCCAAGCCTCTGACAGAGATAAGATTTTTTTACCTTTTTTCTTGTTGCCCTATTTGTCTGAAATCTATTTTTAATAATTTGTTGTTAGTTTTTATAGAGGAAGCATTCTAGGTGTGGTCCAGTCTGGATCAGGAAGTGCGGGGCACCGCGGGCAGCTGGGACAAGGGGACAGGAGCCTTCAGCTGACGGGACTTTCTGGTTTCTCTCCTTGCAGCCGGGCTCTGCGGGTGCTGAGGCTGCTCTGGGCTCTGCCAGGACCCTGCTGGAGCTCAGCACCGGGCCGCAATCAGCCAAAGGAGAAATGGGGTGCCCTGCAGCACAGACTTGCTTGAGCATTTCAGCAGCACAGCTCAAGTTTGCAGAGTGTACACCTCCAAGGGAAAACATGCCACCACCCAAAAAATAAACTTGTTCAATAGCTTCTGAAATGAAATCAATCTGGGATGACCCCAAATGACGTTTTGCACCTTGCTCAAGCTGTAGCTCAGCCCTTCTCTGAACTGTTCTCTCCCCACCTGCCTTTTACTTCCCAACTGCTCCCTCTTTTCCCCCAGTGAGTTCCCAGCCCATTCCAGTCTCCATCACACTGTTGCCTTCCTTGGTGCCCCTCACCATGAGGAAGGGCGAGCCCCAGGCTTAGGGACTCATCCTGTCTCTGGCTGAGGAGCAGCAATGTCTCAGAGGTCCGGTGGGATTTTAGTGTCATTCAGAGCTGCTCTCCAGCCCCCAGCTCTCCTCACTGCTGAGTTCCCACTCCCTTTTCCTCATCCTTGCAGCAGGGTGAGCTCTGTGAATCCCCTTGAGCCTCCCCACTCTTCCCAGCCCACACACCCACCTCAGTTAGGCGGAAGCTGCAGCTTCTCTGTCTCCTCTGGCACACCAGTGCAGTCCCCTGTGCGGGGAGCCCCAGCCCCAGAGCACAGCACTCAGCAGTGCAGTCGGGGCTGGAGCAGCTGCCCTGCAGCCCTGGCTTGGCTCTTTGTGGCAGGGAATGCTCCCTGTGTGCAGCTGTCCCTGCAGGATGGCCCCAGGGCAGAGCCCAGCCGGGCTCCCCCTGCAGCCCCTGAAGCTTGGGGCAGACAGTGGTCCCAGAGCTGAGGTTCACGGGGAGCACCTGGAGCTGTGCCTCGCACTCTGTTGCCGTGTCACAGTCTCGTGTGCAGGGGCAGCTCCAGGGCCTTCTTCCTCTTCCTCCACCCAGGCCAGCTTGAGCTCTCTTGGGGGTCTCTGCTCCATGTCAGTGACTGGATTTGTGGCTACTTGCAGGAGAGATGCCTCAGAAAACTCCGAGTCAGCAAGTCCTGCTTTCGTGCCTGGAAGGCACCTTCAAGAGAGAAGCCTCAGGAAGGCTCAGGACAGCAAGTCCTGCGCTCTGGTCTCGAGGGCTCCTGCCACAAGGACAGGAGACTCCTGTCAAGGATTGTGCTATGGCCTCGAGGGCACCGGCAGCAGGGATGGGAGATGCCTCTGGGGCACCAAGTCCCACACTCTGCCCTCGAGGGCACCTGCAGAAGAGAAGCCTCAGAAAGGCCACGGGTCAGCAAGTCCTGTGGTCTGGCCTCGAGGTCAGCTGCAGGAATAACACCTCGGAAAAACTCCGGGTCAGACACTGTTACGGTAAGCTCATGGACACCCTTTTGTCCCCCCTTTCCTAGAGCCTCTGTGATTCTGATCAAGATAACCCCTGGATCCTCCTTCCTGCCCCAACGGGGTTGGTGGGGAGCCAGGAAAGCCCACCCTGTCCAAAACCTATATAGACCCCTGAGACTTCCTGTGCTCTCTCTTTTGCCCCGCTCTCCCATGGACACCACAGAATAAAGAGAGCTGTTCCAACACCCTTGGGATAAGAGCCTCTTTTGAATATTTATCCCTCTCCTGATATTCCTCCCCTCACAGCCTATACCTCTGAGCTGGTCAGATTCTTTGGGGGCTGCGTGGAGGGGGGGAAACTACAGAAATTACAGTTGGCGCCCAAACGTGTGCTGCTCTGAGCCCACGAGGAAGCTGGACCCCCTATTTCGGTGGAATTCAATAGCTTTTGGGACAGTCAACTGCCCTGGTACTCTAGCTGCCTTTAAAGGCTTTGAGTGACAGGGACAAGTCGAGGCCCTCTGCCTGAGTACCCCAGGAAGAGCCGACTGGAGAGGGAACCCCCAGAAGGTTTCACAGACAAACCCTGCAGTTCACAGGCTTGGTGAGTTCTCCGTTCATGGCACCCGGGACCGCGCCTGGCTGGGAGGACTGACCATAGTGACTGCGGGAGGCTGCTTGCGAGAGGGGGTGCCAGGGGCTCTCTGCAGATCAGCGTGGAACCGGTGGGCTGCGCATACCCACGTTCCAGGGGGAGAAGACACGGGAGGAGAGGGATAGAGCTGCTCCGGCAGCAGAGGGATGAGCGCCCCTCCCCCTGTGCCCCCCCCGCTCGTATTTCCACGGAGGGAAATTCAAATCATTCGTGCTGTGTTATTAACTCTGGTGGAGATTAGACCAGTGATACGAGTAAAGTCATGGGTACAAACCTGTCGCTGGAACAAAAGAGTACACTAACACATCTTAGCAATATTTTAAACAATGTATCGTTCTCTAAAAAGCTTCTCCTGCATTTTGTGTGCTGGCTAAAGGCAGAAATACCAAATTTTACGGTGCAGGAACTGAATTTGCTTTCTTTTTGGAATCAAATTGGACAGATATTAACTTTAAAAGTCAAAAATGGTGAACATAAAGTTTCTCGATTTATTCCGATATTTTTACAAGCACGCAAAAAGATTTTAGAACAGAAAAAAGCATACAAACGCAGATCCACAGTTCTAATACTCCCTTTTCCCCCTCCTGCCCACCTCCTCAATACCCCAACCCTGAAAACCCCTCACCCACCCCTTATTCCTCTCTGACACCTTGCTTTTCCGAGAAATATAGTCCGGAAGTCGCGTTAGAGAGCAGCGCAGCGTCTCTGGAGCACACGCGGCCAGATAATGGCGGCGGCCATGTGCTTCCACCGGCGCTGGCTACTCCATCCCCCGCTCCCCCTCCCACTCGCATTCCTTTGCTTCCCCCGCCTTCCGCCCCCTCCTCCGCCCCCACCCCCTCCTCCCTCCCCTCCTCCAATACCTCCTTATCTCCCACGGCAACACCCCACCCTCCTTATCAGTGCCAGCCCCCGTGTTGCCCCGGGAACAGGGGCGGGGCCGGCCCCTGCACTCCTCTGAGCCCCAGCGCGGAGGACAGCAGGGCGGGGGCAGGGGACGGCAGCCCAGCGGCTCAGAGCCGGGGCGGGGACCGAGTTTGCACTGCGGGGCAGACAGCCCGGGATAGGTGTGAGCTGCTTCTCACCGGGGCCGGGGGGGGCGCTGGGGGGACATAACCCTGCCTCTACCGAGGAATCTATACCATCTGTAGCTCCAGTGGTTTATTTAGGGAGAAGAAATGGTACCAGAACATATCAGCCTTTACCATACAGACAAAACAGAAATCTGTAAAGTTCAGAGAGAATTTGGGAGGTCTAGTGAGATTTTTAAAGGTATGATTAGAGCAACCTTCAATTCAAATGAAATGGTACCGAAAGATATAACTGATTTGTTTAAATGTTTACTAACATCCTCTGAATATGACATATGGGAAAATAAGTGGAAATTGGCTTTGGAAATAGTTTTGCAAGAAATACAACATACACCCAGTGAAGCCATTGACAGTGATGGTCAGCCCATTACAATACATCATTTATGTGGTACAGGGGACATACAATGTCCAGAAAAACAAACCAGACTGTTATCTAGATCGATCTTGGAAAAAATCTGTACTGCTGCAGAAAAGACTCTGTATCAATTACCAGGCACTGAGGTTGAATGCAGCTATATTAACATCAAACAGTTTCCTTCTGAGAGTTTTTTACAGTTTGTGGATCGTTTGAGAAGCCAAGTTGAAAAACAGGTGCAACACACCAGTGTGCAAACAGAGTTGATTAAAGAAATGGCTCAGAGGAATGCAAATGAGACCTGTCGTAGGATTCTTCTCAGCCTTCCTCTTGATCCAGCACCGACTCTCCCAGGTGATCGAAGCCTGCGCTAAGAGAGCAGAGCTGCTTGATAATCCCGTCAGTCCTAGAGCACCAGCAGATTTACAGCCTGTTGCCACTGCTGCATCAACCCCAAGGAAGCCACCCAGATCATCACAACAGCTGCAGCACATCATCTGCCTGCGTTGCAAGAAACCAGGACACTTTGCCAGAAACTGTCCTCAAAACCAGAACCAGAGACAGATCAACAAACAAAAAAACTAAATGCACAGCGCGTGCCCACTGCTACGCGCAAAGATATAAATGTAGCGGGACCAAAATATGACAATGCCTCTCTCTTAACAAATAAGGGGGAGGGTGGGTACCATGGTGGGGTGGGGGAGAGAAAAATAAAAATGTGAAATGTATTGCTAACAAGGTTTGGCAGCCACTAGGCCGACCACGTACAGTGACTGCCAAAGGATTTCATTTCAGAAACACTGATTGGAAAGTCATTATAGTGGACCTGACAAACAGCTCACAAGACCTGCAGGCGTACGATATGGAACTGGACAGTGAGTATTTTGTTATTGGGGACACAGCATACACACCTCCTGAGATTGAAATAGTTCCCACGATTACTAAGGGAAAAATATCCAGCCTTATGCTGTTGGCACGTTGCTTGTACCCTCCATTCTATCTAGAAAAGGGGCAAATTCTGGCACAAGCCATTCCCATCCCAGTGGAAATCACAGTAGAAGGAAAATCTCCAGAAGTCTACTGGGCAGAAGTAGTAGGAGAGGATAAACCCTCCATGGCATGCAACCTAGCACATGGGTCAGAGCACCTTCAGGTGGAAGGTGTTCTGGACACAGGTGCAGACATCACGGTGATACCCAAAACCATGTGGCCATCACACTGGGAATTGCAACCTGTGGCAGGCAAACTTCAGGGTATAGGAGGAACTACATTGGCAAAAATTTCTAAAAATGTAGTGCAAATTGAGGGACCTGACGGGAAATCGGCAAGTGTTCGCCCATTTGTGGCAGACTATAAGGCTCCTCTGTGGGGGAGAGACACCATGTCCCAGTGGGGAGTCCAGTTAATCATTCCTAAGACACCCCAGGATTTTCAGAAGTAGCCACTATGGAGCGCCGTACCCACAAGTTAAAGTGGTTGGATAACACCCCAAAGTGGGTAGCACAGTGGCCTTTGAGTAGAGAAAAACTCGAGGCGCTTGAAAAACTTGTGGAGGAGCAGGTAGCTCAGGGACACCTGCAAGAAACAGACAGCCCTTGGAATTTCCCAGTCTTTGTAATAAAAAAGCCTGGGAAGGACAAATGGAGATTGCTCCACGATCTCAGAGAGATAAACAAAATTGTGGAGGACATGGGACCTCTCCAGCCAGGGATGCCTAGTCCAGCTATGCTTCCCCAGGACTGGAAATTGGCTGTGTTAGATATAAAGGACTGTTTCTTCCAAATTCCATTGCACCCTGAAGATGCCCCGAGGTTTGCATTCTCAGTTCCTACTGTCAATAGAGAAGCCCCGATGAAATGCTACCACTGGAAAGTTTTGCCCCAAGGTTTAAAATCCAGCCCTTTCATATGCCAACAGTATGTAGCAGCACTGCTGTCTCCAGTACGTGCAGAGAGAAAGGATGCCATCATCCTTCACTATATGGATGACGTGCTTGTGTGTGCTCCCAATGACTCTATACTCCAATACACGCTTGACCTAGTGATTAAAGTTTTAACCTCTGTTGGATTCCAACTGCAGGAAAACAAGGTTCAAAGAATGCCACCTTGGAGATACCTGGGCCTGGAAATTTCTGCAAGGACTATTGTCCCACAGAAATTAGAGATTAATTGCAACCCCAGAACATTAGCAGACCTCCACTCGCTGTGTGGGTCTTTAAATTGGGTAAGGCCCTGGCTAGGCCTCACAAATGAAGATCTGGAACCTCTTTTCAATTTATTGAAGGGGGAGAGGGAGCTGGCCTCCCCCAGGGAACTGACTCCAGAGGCAAGGACAGCAATCGAAAAGGTACAGAAGGCCTTGTCAGAAAGGCAGGCACATCGGTGTGACCCAAATCTGCCTTTCCAGTTCATTGTTCTAGGAAAGCTGCCACACCTGCACGGGTTGATTTTCCAATGGATCAAGGGGCAGAAGGACCCACTCTTAATCATAGAATGGGTTTTCCTATCGCTCCAAAGATCCAAAACCATCACTAGGCCACAAGAGCTGATAGCAAAGCTGATTCAGAAGGCCAGGGTGAGGTTGTGTGAAGTAGCAGGGTGTGACTTTGCATGTATTCACCTTCCAGTCAGGCTTTCTGAGGAGGGAAGGAACTCTCCTGAGAGACTGACCAAAGGGATGTTTGAGCATTTGCTCCAGAGCAGTGCCAGTCTCCAGCTATCTCTGGACAGCTATAGGGGACAAATATCAGTCCATGCCCCGTCTCACAAGTTGTTCAATGAGGAATTCCACCTGATTCCTCAAGAGAAAAGGAGCCGGAGGGCACTCAGGGCTCTCACAGTGTTCACTGATGCCTCTGGGGCTTCCCTTAAGTCGGTGATGACTTGGAGAAATCCACAGACTCAGCTTTGGGAAGCTGATGTTGAGCTTGTGGAGGGATCCCCCCAGGTGGCTGAACTGGCTGCAGTGGTGAGAGCTTTTGAGAAGTTTTCCAAGCCAATCAACTTGGTGACAGACTCTGCCTATGTGGCAGGTATAGTGTCCAGGGCGGAGCAGGCTGTGCTCAGAGAAATAGAAACATCTCTTCAGGTTACTTTCAAGGCTAATTTATTTAATCTCGCACCGAGAACATCCATTCTTTGTGATGCATGTGAGGTCACACACTGATTTGCCAGGTGAGATTGCAGAGGGGAACCGAAAAGCGTACTCCTTCGCTGCACCAGTTGAAAAGGCAAGTCTCCCTGATGTCTTCCAACAGGCAAAGCTGAGTCACGAGCATTACCACCAGAACGTGCCAGGTTTGATTCGGCAGTTCCAGCTTACACGGAGTCAGGCCCGAGCCATTGTGACCAACTGTCCTAATTGTCAGCTCCAGGCGGTGCCATCCTTAGGCATGGGGGTAAACCCCAGAGGCCTTGGCAGCTGTGAGGTATGGCAGACAGACATCACACACATTCAGAGTTTTGGTCGCCTTGAATGCATTCATGTGAGCGTGGACACATTCTCAGGTGCAGTGTATGCCTCTTCCCATATAGGACAAAAGGCTGCACATGTCAAACAACACCTAGTGCAAGCATTTTCAGTATTGGGGGTGCCAAAAACGATCAAAACAGATAATGGCCCAGCGTATGTATCCAAGGAGTTTCTGGAATTTCTCCAACAGTGGGGAGTAGAACATAAAACTGGCATTGCCCACTCCCCCACAGGTCAAGCTGTAGTCGAGCGTGCACACCAGACGCTCAAGCAGGTATTGAAAAAACAAAACAGCTCAGCTCCGTGGATGTCTCCACGAGAAAAGCTCTGTAAAGCTATGTTTACTATCAATTTTCTGAATTGTTCATTCGAAAATGTGAGTCCACCAGTTGTGCGTCACTTTAACAGTAGCAAGCAGTTCAAATTGTCTCAGCATCCCCCGGTCTTGATTAGGGATCCAGAAACTTGGGAAACCAAGGGTCCCTATGGACTTGTAACCTGGGGTCGTGGCTATGCGTGTGTAGCTACTCCCTCAGGCCCTCGGTGGATTCCCCAGAAGTGGGTGAAACCTTTTGTCCCCAAGAATCCAGGTCAAACAGAAGGGGACAAGAAGCAAGTATCTGATGCTTCAAAGAGAAGACGTCGCCGGATGGGAGAAGAAGAAAGTTCCTAGGCATGAATTCCTTCCGGCAGAAACAGAAACTTTAACATGTTCTTAAAATGTTTGTTTTTCCTCCTAGAGAAAACCTACCTCCCACTCAACCCTGTGATGAACCCCATGCGAGTTGTCATCCTGCAAATGCTGAAGAGAATGTTCAAGGGATGGGGATTCATGGGGTGGTGGACATCTGTTGTTAGATCAATTTTGTTAGTCTTTGTTATTCTGTTCTTTGTAACCCTAGTGTTCGGGACCCTGCTCAGGGTTAAATTGAGCCCAGTGAATTCCTGCAACCTTGTTTAACAAATAAGGGGGAGGTGTTACGGTGAGCTCATGGCACCCTGTGCCCCCCTTCCCCCGGGACTCTGTGACTCTGATCAAGATAACCCCTGGATCCTCCTTCCTGCCCCAATGGGGTTGGCGGAGAGCCAGGAAAGCCCACCCTGTCCAAAACCTATATAGACCCCTGAGACTTCCTGTGCTCTCTCTCTTTTGCCCCGCTCTCCCATGGACACCACAGAATAAAGAGAGCTGTTCCAACACCCTTGGGGTAAGAGCCTCTTTTGAATACCCTTCCCTCTCCTGGTATTCCTCCCCTCACAGCCCCATATCTTTGAGCTAGTCGGATTATTTAGGAGGCTGCGTAGAGGGGGGGAAAACAACAGAAATTACAAGCGGGAAGTGCCCAGCGTAGGAGCTGGAGGTCTGGGCAGAGAGCCTGGCCAGCTGGCTGTCGGAATCTGTGGGTATTGGTGATTCCAAGATTGTAGAAAGTCTCTGTCTTTCTGCCCCGTTGCCAAAGAAGAAGCCATAATTCGTCTGTGCTGTTTTCAAGGTTGTTTATTCTTGCTTATCTCTAACATGTTCTGCTGCCCTGCCGCAGGTCTGTCCTGCAGGGCAGCGTGCGGGACTCTGCCCCCAGTGGGATGGTACAAACATTATATACCAGAAACTGCGTGTACTATATTTACAATAATGTGCCAATATCTATCATCTATGTTGAACAGCGTGTTCCCAGCCTAAACCAATAGAAAAATGCCAACACTACAGTGAGACATGGAGGGCATGAAGAAGGAGGAAAAGGACAAGACACACCCAATTCCTCCATCTTGTCCCCTCTGAACCCCTAATCTAGAAATCTAAAATTTTACTTTTGCACCCGTGTCACACTTAATTATTACTCTTATCAAACACTTAAAGCTTGTAATTCATCCTGTAAGATTGAAAACTCCTCTCCATGGACAGAGATCACAGACAGTGTCTCTCGGGGCTCTGTCCAGGGGGGTTCCTGACCCCCTGCCAGGGTCCCAGACCTGCCAGGGCAGCCAGAGGGAAGCCCTGGATTCCCACATCTCCCTCTCCTTTTTGAACCAAGAACACTTCTTTGACAACTTTGTCCATGGTCTGCCTCATGCACTGAGGCAAGGACAGCACAAGCATCAGAAGAATTACAATACCTTATAATTACGTACAACTATTTTCAAAATCTCTTTTCTACAACTGTGAAAAGTAAAACAAATTGAACACACCACCCACCTATGGTTTAATTTTTCTCCAGGTGTGTTTGGTCCTCTGATACCTCTTCAAATTTATCACTCTTGTGTCCATGTGTTCACAATAGATGTTCAGTTGCTGCTTTGTTCTCATTTCTCACTGCTAGCTAACAAATCATTCGATGCAAAAGAAATGACATGGGCATCTTTACTCTGCCCACAACCTCTTTTGATCCAACTGCACCAAGGCCCTTTTTGATGCCACCTGCTGTGAAAGCAGAACCACTCAGTTTTTCCGAGCCTTTTTCTTGCTATTAACATTATCATTGTCACAATTTGGATCACTTCATTCATTAGATTTTTTTTTTTTCTCCTTGCTCTCTTATCAAGGTCATGCTGTGTGTTAACAAAAGATCTTTCAATGCTGCATGGACCACCCTTGATTTTTGCAGGGATAGCAGGCCAAATTCTGTCCCTGCAAATTCAAAAGCATCCCTTTTAGTAGAATGGTCGGATTTTTGAAGGGATAGTTCGCTCATCATTTTGGTGTAATTACATCAGGATGATACATGTCTGTGAAAGAACTCGTTTGGAGTGACATCTATCATGTGATTATTTGTCTCTGTCACTCCCAATGGATTGAATTTGATACAGAATTTCATTTTTGTTGACCCAAAATGTCCAAATCCAGAGGTTCAAAGTGAGCCACAGGAAGGAACTGTGTCCAAACATGCCATCCCTCCACAGGATCTGAAAAAAAAAATTCAGAACCCTTGGAAGGACGTCCCCTGGGACTGACCATTCCTCCACTGGCACACCTACCAAGCATGTTGAAAATGGTTTCTCTGGTTTCAAATGGGTCAGGCAAATGCTGTCCAGACCCGCTGCTTTTGCCAAAGTCTCCCACACAGTCTTTCCCCTGGTTGTCTCATGGGAAAGTCTGTCCTATTGCCCAAGGCAACAGGTGAAGGAATGAACCACACGAACACTATCTGTCTGAATCCCATGTCCATGTCCCCACCCTCTGTGAGAAACCCTGCAATGCAGCAACACCCAAACAACACTTGATTTCCCAGAAAAAAACCCAAGTCTCTGGGTGATCAATCGTTTTCCGACGAGACGTCTGCAGCGTCGTTGTCTGCCTTCATCTGTGTGCTTCCCTCTCTGCTTCTCGGGTCCACGTCCACTGGCGTCTGCACCCGATAAGGTTTCATGTGCCTTGCTGGCATTCACTTCAGTCCTCGTCCTATAGAAACACAAGCGAAACCCTCGCCCCAAGTTATTAATGTAAATGAACCTTCAATCTGTCCTGACTCTGGGTTTCTGATCAAAACGAAAGGATTTTCCCTTAGTTTTTCCTGTGGGCTGTTTGTAAAATATCTGACAATTAGTAGAGTGGGCTCTGAGAAAAAACCATTTAAAAAATTCAACACATTTGTTCAACCCTGCAAAAATTCAACACATTTGTTCAATCCTGCCTCCCCCCTTTTCTGTTTATCCAAGTGGATTTCAGGGTGTGATGTGATCTTTCACTGCTTGCTTGACCTGAGGGAGAATGAAGAATACTGAAAATATGTTTGACTCTCTGTTTTTTCAGAAATTTGTCAAGCACCTTGCCTGTGTAAATTGGACCATTATCTGTTTCTATTTCTTGTTGCACTCTTAATGATATAAATGCTTATAAAAAATGTCTGCAGGTATGTTCTGTGGTCTCCCCTGTATATAATGATGCAAAAATCGCCCCTGAAAATGTGTCAACTGAGATATATAAATGTTTTCGAGTCTCCCAAAGGACACATATTTTCTGGCATCAGTTTGCCACAGCTGAAGGCTTTTACAAACCTCTCAGATTGACCACTCCTGTAAATACAGGAGACTGCACAAACTGGCATACTGGCAAGCAGATTTCCTTTGTCTGGCTTTCAGAAAGGTGAAAGGTTCCCATCAATGCCTGAGCATTTTTGTGAAAACATGCATGGCTCAATTTTGCTTGCTCAAAAATGTCTGGCAGTGTCTACAAGATGGGCATTGTGAGTCTATTTACATGAGCATTCCCTTTTACTAAAAACCCCGGAAGTGAAGAATGCACTCTGATGTGTTTATTAATGTTCTCTGTTTTTTCTAGGATTATTTTCATGCATAATAGATATAAATATAAAATTTCCTTGTCTGTATGTTTTAAAAGCGATTTCTCTAATTGTTTGACCACATTTGCAACATACACTGAACTTGTGATCAGATTGAGGGTTCCTGAAATAACTGAAAAACCCTGACTATTGTTACCAATTTTTCAACTTGTGGTGAACCTTGTACCATTGTGATACCTGATTCCCATTTCCCTGTTTTTTGTTTTTTCCATGTGACCACTAATTTGTGAGTTTTTTCCCAAACCATCAGTGAATACTGTCATTTCTTCCATTGGTTTTTGGCTTCTTTTTGGTTTTTTCCTTGAAACTCACTTTTACATTTAACATTTTGTGTGTTGGAAAACGAACTGTGCGAACTTCTGAATGCCCTAACAACGTGATTGAAAAATCTTGCGACTTTGGATTGTCCACTCAAAATATTTCTTCTTTAAATGTAAATGAATGATTAAGAAATCTTTCCCTGACATTGTCAGCAATCTGGTCTCTGCCACAATAATGATCTGAGCTCCCATCTCTAAATCTGTAAGAATTGTTTTTGAGGGTCTGCAAACTAAAAAACCCCACTTTCAACTTCTGTGAAAACATTAACAAAATCCTTGCTCAAAGCTACTTATTTGAATGATTTTTTTTGTTTTTCTCAATTTTATCTGTCCAGTGTCTAGCACTCTCTTCATATTTTTCTCAATGATCAGCAAAATCAAGTCTACAAAATAATTATATCAAGAGATTAAAACATACAAAATCTTCAACCTCATTTCAGCCTTATTTCAGGCACTTCTTCACTCCTTTTCTTTTTTCTTTTTCCTTTTTTCTCTCTTTCTCTTCTTCTCTTTTGAAACAAGAAAGTTGAAATGTAAACCATAATATAGAACAAGACAAAATACCTCAATAATAAAATGCATAAAACTTATTAAAATCTATAACAATTCAAGAAAATTCAAAAGAAAGAGATTCTAAATAGCATATATAAAAATGAACAAAGCACGATCATTAGAAACCTTGTGACAGCAATTCAGAGTCTGCAAACAGCTGAAACATTTGTTTTCAGTGAAAATCCTTGGCATCCTTTCCCGGGCAAGGCTGGCAAGTTTCACCTCAAAGCTGTGTCAGCTGTAACATTTGTAGAATCAAATTGATGGGTCAAAAATGACCTGCATATCATTCATTTTTGTGCAGAAACCTCTGAATTTCGCTGGCAAACTCATCTGTCCAAGTTAAAATCAGGGTCTGGCCAGGACCCAAACTTTAAACTGGAGAGATGTCCCTTAACATATTATATAAAACAAAACTTATACCAACAATACATATATAATACTTAAAACATAACAACCTATTATAACATTTTCTTATAAAATAAACACTCGAAGTTCAAACCGAGAAACTGGTCAAATGACACAAAGATTCATTTTTCTTGAAACTCTTTTGAAGGAAAAGGATGCCAATTGAAGAAATCGTAAGATTAACAATGGCAAGAGGTTGTCAGAATGCTTCAGGCACCTCTCTCTGAGATTTTCTGAAAAACATTTGAGAATGATGAAAAATAGAAATGCAATGGTTCCACTCACAAGAGATATAAAAACGAATCAGGAAGTTCACCTAGAAAAATGCACAATACAGTTAAAATCCAAAATGAGACTTCAGAACTGGCATGTAACCTGGATAAGATTACATAAACAACAATAAAACATACGAGAATTCACTATGAAAAAAACGAAGCACAAATCTTTACCTGATAACATGATAAAATTTCTTAACAATAACGTTTATAGAACACTTATATAGTTAAAAATAAAGGATTTGAAAACAAATGCCTTTGTATCACTATACAAAGAAATAACAGACTATAAAACTGATTTTTAAACAATGAAATCAATCTCAGAAAACTCAAAATAAATTCTTTTACAACTCTTATATACTGATAAACTTATAATAAAACAGAAAATACTAAAACAAAACCAAGAATCCAATAAATCCAATAACTTCTCCTTAAATCAATGTTCATTATTACTTTGTGAACTGTTTCAGTCAAAAACTTCTCATTCTCAAAGAAAAACAACTAAACTTTGCTGCCAAATAAACTTGACCTTTGAAAAACTTAAAATAATTTTTGAATCAAACAGTACTTAAACTCAATATATAACAATCTTAGTAAAGAATCCCTAAATTATATTAACTTTACGAAATCCATATGTATCAAATTAACAATATATAAATCCATTATCAATTAAACCTTTATAAACTTAACTTCTTCAGGGCCCAAACCTAAAATAAACTTAAAGTGATATACTCTAATTAAACAATACTTAACTTAAATGCAAACCAACTATATAAAAATCAATTCCATCATTAATAGAATGTTAAAATACAACCTAACTTAAACCTTAATATAATAAATTACTAACATTTCATGCTATTTAATTCTCTATATCAATTTTCATTATGATATCTCTTTTTCACATTGTGTTCCACAATCATTACTTGTCATCACACCGGCTGGGCGTGTCTGCTCGATCAATTCTGTGACCTAACTGAAAAATCTGGGGTTAGTGTTTAGAAACATTGGGGAGATTTAAAAAAGGCCTTGTGTTGACTGGTTTTCAAAAAGCGACTGACTGATAGAATTTCATTTCAGGGTGAAAATTGGGAGTCTCATCCGTCAGCATTGCTGTAGGATATTTGCTGCTTGTTGTTTGCTGTGGCTGTTGTAATTTTTTTTTTTTTTTTTTTTTTTTTCCTGTGGAGAAGGGTTGATCAAAGGAATCCCTGCAACTGGCTCTGCTCAGCCCCCATCTGCACCGGCATGAGAGCACTGGGAGCATTTCTGATGCAGTCAAACCCCTCTTCTGCCTGCATTAGGATGGCTGCGCCCCTCTCTCTTGCTCTCCCTTCCTGCTCACACCCGCTGTCAGCTGTGCCGAATTCGTGCCTGCATCCTCTCCAAACCCAGCACCCACATTCTCAGCCACTTCCGCGTTCGCTTTAACTCTCGCAAACGCATGTGCAGCCTTGATTCACCCTCTCTGTCTGTGTCGCCATGGGAACAAGGGAAGGAACCTCTGCACCGATCGCGCCCGCCTGCACCGGCTCCGCGCGGCCGTTCCTCGGGAACACCCCCCCCCCCATTCTCTCTGTCAGGCCTGGCCCACCCCGGTCTTGCTCTGGGTCGGCTCTCTCGGTCCCCGAACTGCCGCTGGAGCCCAGCGCGATTCGGTGCTCTGCTGACGTCATCAGCGCGCGCCGCCGCGTTCCGCGCTGTCGCAGCCCCGCGCCGCGTCCCGCCCGGCCCCGCGCCACTCGGGTCTCCCCCCGCGGCCACCACGCAGTCTGCGGACGGCTGGCTGGCGGCCACCGCCGCCCCCGACACCGTCTGCGCCCGTGCCCGTGCGTTCGAAATGCGAGAAATCCCCGCTCCGACTTCCGGGTTTGCTCTACCGTCTCGCGCATGCGCGCTGCCATGGCCGCGGCGACAGGAGAGTCCAGCTCTCCGTCCAGCCGCCGGCCTGGCCAGCACCGCTGCTGCGAACTGGGAGGTATTCCCCGGCACCTGCCGGACGGTGCTTTCGCACTCTCACGGATTCCCGTCATGGAACGCATCACCGGGCGCTCCGGGCGTCTGACCGCCCCATCCGCGCTTCCGCCGCCTCCTGCGTCCACGTGGTTCCCACTGCCCCCCCCCCTCGCCTGCACCGCGGGCTGTTCTGAACTCCCCACCCGCGCAGCTGCGAGAGTTCTCTCCTCTCTCTCACTTTTCCCTCCGCTCTTCACTCATGTCTGCCCCCTCCCCCCAGGAGCCGCCGGCGCCGCTGCCCCCCCACGGTGGGTTCGGGCTCGGGCAGTGGCCAGTCCCTTCCCCCACCGAGGGCTGCGTCTGTGCCTGGCTTAACTCTCACTGTCTGGGGAGTTTCTGCAGCTGAGGAGCTTAGAAATTGAGATTTGAGGGAGTTTTGAGGAATAGTGTGAACCCGGAGACACAGGACATGATGAGACACCACCCCCCCTGATCCTCTTCGGGAGGCAATTTGCTTCCCCTGGTGAGGAAAATTGCCCGAAGCTGCTGGCTGGTCCATCTTCCTCCTTGTGCTCCCATAGGAGCCTTAGCTGTTTAGTCTAAAATGCCGCGTTGTGAAAATGACTCTTATTGTCCTTGCTGAAGGCAAAAGTTTTTGCGGCAGTCTTATCTTTTTTTTTTTCTTTTTCCTGTGGCTCGGTAATACAGTTGCTTATTGATCCCTTACCAAAAATTTAACTCAAACAAAAGATGTACATCTGTGTGCGGGTGAGTATACTGCACCCACAATAACAAAGCTTTCATCTCATTTGAGGCTATCTCTACCAGATGGGTAAAAGTCTTGCCCTGTAGGGCTGAAAAAAATTTTTTGTCTGTCCTTGGGAGCATCCCTTCCCCATGTTCTTAATTTCAACCATTCTCACCAAAAGCTGAGTCAGCACAAGGTCAGTCCGGAGATGGCACTGTTCATCGTCCAGCAGGTCACAGGCGAGAAATCCCAGGCACGCTTCTGGTTTTCCTCCTCCTGGCTGTCCTCCAGATGAGCTGTCTTGGTGAAGGTCAGGTTCTTATCTTGAGCTTTTCGCTCCCTCTCCTCCCGGAATCTGCCGAGAGCATTTGTGCTCTGTTCCTCTTCCTTTCTTTATTTTTTTGTTTTTCTCTGCTGATGAAGGTTGGAGGTTGTTTGATGTTTCTTCTTGTTCTTCTTGCTGATGCCCGCGCAGGGACGCCAGTTGTCGGAATCTGTGGGTATTGGTAATTCCGAGATTGTAGAAAGTCTCTGTCTTTCTGCCCCGTTGCCAAAGAAGAAGCCATAGTTTGTCTGTGCTGGTTTCAAGGTTGTTTATTTTTTGCTTATCTATAACATGTTCTGCTGCCCTGCCGCAGGTCTGTCCTGCAGGGCAGCGTGCGGGGCTCTGCCCCTCAGTGGGATGGTACAAACATTATATACCAGAAATTACGTGTACTATATTTACAATAATGTGCCAATATCTATCATCTACGTTGAATAGTGTGTCCCTAGCCTAAACCAATAGAAAAATGCCAACATCACCAAGAACATGGAGGTAAGGAAGAAGAAGGAGGAAGAACAGGATCAGGTCCACTTTCCTCCATCTTAGAACTCCTGACCCCCCTGTACAAAGTAAAACCCCCCTGTACAGGTGTTAAAACCCCCCTGTACAACACTAAAAAGTTTTACCCTCTAATTTGTGACTACTTTTACTATACCATCTAACCCTCTGTGACTGCTTGTTCCACCTTCAAAGTTGGTAATTCATTCCATGGTTCAAACTCAAAATCACAGCTGTTTTCAGCTGCTTGCCAGGGTCTAAAATGCTTCTGACCAAGGCCTGGAACCTCTAAAAATGTCTGAGGGACATTTTGAGTTCCGACAAGTAACAACACTAGCATGAGTTTGCTCCATCTCTGGTAGTGTTGGTGCAGTGATGAGCAAATTATCCACGTAGTGTAGAATCACTGATCTGGGATACTTCTGTTGAACTGGAGACAAAACCTATGCAATAAAATATTGGCAAATTATGGGCAAATTCTTCATCCCTTGAGGCAATGATTTCCAGTGGTATCTCTGCATAGGTTCTCTTCTATTGATGACTGGAACAGAAAAGGCAAATCTTGGAGCATCATTGGGATGAAGTGGGATGTGGAAAAAACAGTCCTTTAAATCAATGACAACAAGTGGCCAATGTTTCGGGATCATTGATAAAGAAGGAAGTCCAGGTTGAAGAGGTCCCATGTCTTCAATCACTTCATTGATTCTTCTCAGATCATGAAGCAACCCCCAGGAGTCTGATGTCTTCTTGTGGATGACGAATACTGGTGAATTCCAGGGACTGTTCGTGGGAGTGATGTGACCTTTCTGTAATTGTTCCTTTACCAATTTTTAAAGAATATTAATTTTTTTCTCTGTTAAAGGCCATTGATCAATCCATATAGGATGATCAGTTTTCCAGTTCAGCTTTAAGGTGGCAGGTTTTGAAGTGGTTCCCATCACAGGCCTACTTCCAGTTTTGCTCCCCACTGGGATAGGACATCTCTCCCCCAGACAGTAAGAGGCTTCTGAACAACAAAAGGACTCACTGTCACTGTTTTTCCTTCAGGACCTGTAATGTTAATCATGGATGCACTTTGCAAATACACAGTAGCACCTCCACTCCCTGTGAGGAAACCTGCAGGAGCTACAATATCCCTATCAATAGGCCAAAATATGTGAGAAATTACAGTGACATCTGCACCAGTATTCAGCATACCTGTAATGTAAATTGTTTTACCACGATGAGTCAGACTACAAGTCAATTTTGGTTGGCTGTGGCCCACACATTGCACCCAAAAGACCTCAGGACCTGAGGTACGAAATGGCACAGACATAATTGAATTCTCTGGAAAGTTGTTTTGCTTGGGTGTATTAATGGGAAAAAGAAATACAATAGGTGTTTTTGGTGGTATAACCATAGGAATATTAAGTGCAAGAGCTAAAATTACTAGCTCCTCATTACAATTTACTGAAACAACAGTTGCAACGACTGAAAGTCCTAAAATTTTGTTGCTGGCTTTGCCCAGAATCAAAAAATCTTGCCTTTGTTGAAAGAAATTGATAAATCCATTAAAAATGCTTTCATGACAAAAATTATTTAAAAGGCATATCAATTTTGAGGGGGCCAATTCGAACCTTGAACTAGACACAGCACTTGAGGTGCTGCCAACCAGTGCTGAGCACAGGGGAAGAATCACTGCCCTGATCCTGCTGGCCACACCATTCCTGATCCATAGGAGTGCCAGAGGTTGGATGAGAGAAATGGTGGGGAGGGGTGGGGACAAAGTGTTATTGATTATCAGCCATGAAGGCTCTTGATTTTCATATCTGTCCACACTGCATGAGAAGGATGCTGGGGGTCAATATCAATTTGACATTGCTGATCTCAATCCATAAAGAGAAAAAGAAAACTTAACAGGAAAAAACTATTCTCCCTGCATCATTTTCAATATACTATACATTCACTTTGAAAACACATTTGAAATCTGTCTAATTTACCACAGAAGAGTTGAAAACATCAATTATTCCCAGGCCCTTTCCTTGTTCAGGCATTTTGAACACGTGTTTATGAGCTTTTCACACTGAATTCCTGAACTGAAGAGCTCAAGAAAGAAGAGGCATTCTGGAGAAGTAAAATTCTTCAGCAGCCTCCAAGGGGCTGAGGATCCACTGTCATCAGAGCAGCAATGAACAGAAATGGGCACCGCTTTGTGGCTGCCCCAGCTCTGGGATGGGCCCTGGGCCTGGAGCAGGAGCAGCTCTGCAGGGCCCCAAGGCCGGGGCTCTTGTGCTGGCCTGGGCAGATGGGATGCCAGGAGGGGCTGCAGAGCTCTCAGCACCTCAGCCAGAAGGGAGCAGGGCAGCCAGGGAGCTCCTTTGGCCTTGGCCAAGCCCCTTCCCCCATGGCTGGGGCTGAGTCCTGGCTGAGCTGCAGCTGCTGCTGTGCCCTTGGCAGGGGCTGAGGCCGTGGGGCAGTGCCCAGAGCAGCCGGGCCTGAGCAGAGCTGTGGGGCCAGAGCCGGCTGGGCTGTGCTGGGGAGAGGCCCTTGGTGCTGCCCAGAGCTCAGGGCAGCTGGCAGAGCTTGCAGGGAGCTGGGCTGGGCTGGGAGAGCCTGGCACAGAAACCATCAGTGTCCATCTCAGCCTGGCAGAGTGTGCAGGGGCAGGACTCAGCCCAGGCCTTGTGGGGCAGGGCCAGCACCTGGGCAAGGCATTGAAAACAGGCAAGAGCCCGAGAGAGGAGGCTGCTCTGTGCCCTTGGGGTCATGGACAGAGCAGGGAGGGGTCCCAGGACATTTGTCACTGCTCGTATCTGTCCCCAGCTGTGCGCAGCCCTGGCTGCTGAGCTCAGATTTGCCCTGGGCTGAGTTTGGCTGTGGCCCAGCTCCATCCTCCTGCGGGGCTCAGGGCCGGTTCCCGGCCATGGCCAGCCCTAACCAGCCTCTCTGCTGGCCCAGAGGCCAGCAGAGACTGGGGCAGGGCTGTCTGTGAAGCCCCACAGGTGCCACGGGCTCTGCAGGAGCTGGCAGAGGCTGCCCAGCAAGGAGGCCATGGGGCACCTCAGGGTACTGAGGCCTGACAAGTAGAACTGCCTGTTCATGGGCACACAACTGATGGAAAGGAGAGCAGGTTTTAATATCTCTCCATTTCATAACATATAAGCAAATCTTTATTATCTGGGTCACTGGAGCACTTTGAAGAAATGGTAATGTTTTCCCACCCAGAACAGTAAAGCCAGGGAATCTCAGAAAAACGGAAAGCTGGACAAGACAAACGCAGGTTCAAACCAATGTGGTTAATCAAGCGTTTTCCCTTTATTCAAGATAAGGCGGTAGTTTATATAAGCTTCCACATAGTTTACAGAAACAAAGACACTCTAATTGGTAGGCTAACATTGTTTACCTTTCCCTTAAAACGGCCTACACTTTACACCATAAAACCTATACTAATTCACACCCAGACAACTCAGTGGTCCCCACAACACCTTAAGACTATTTTCTATCTGCGCCACAAGCCCTGAATTTCTAACTGCGTCAGAGGCTTTGAAGGCCACACCAGGCCTCAATCTGAGGCCTAGCCTGGAGTAGCTCAACTTTCACAGTTCATGCCCTCTTTCTTTCAAAAATGCTGCAACAATTCCCTCTTTTTCTTTTGAGCTACTCAGGCTGGAGTGAAGGCACAATGAACTAATTTTTGCACACACTGTCTTTGACCCAGCCAGAAAAACCTGAAGAATTGAGCCAGTTATCAAATGAAGTGTCCATTTGGAGAACACTGCGTTTGGCTCGTTGAGTCTTCTGAGGCAATTCGAGAACCTGATGTATGGTGGGAGCAAAAAGCATCAACCTACCGATATAACATGGGCCTCCCCTAGCATTTTGAGGGACTGCTGACCAGGCTCGGTCTCCACAAATGAGGAAGGTTCCTGGGGGCAGTTTTTCCTGCACTACCTCTTGGAGTCGAATTGTTACAATATTCTAAATAGTTGTAATACAATGGTGATCTGGGAGACAATCAAGTGTTGTCATCTGTCAATTTTCCATTTTCTTGAGTTGGTTTGGTAGCATAAGATCCAAATATCAAACAGTAATTTCCTGGGACAGAACCCAAAAGACCAAATTCTTGAAAACTATCATCAGTAAATTTAAGATTTTGCACAAATGCAACAGCTTGCGCTCCCAGAGTGCTATTTAAATTTATTTGAGCTCAGGTCCAAGTCTTGAACTCTGCCATGGGACCCAACGAGACTCCAAAATTAAACAAGTACGAAATAAAAACATTGAGGCCCACCACATTCTTCTCAGGTTCTTGAATGCCCTGTCTAACATGAAAGAAACAATCTTAATTCTAAACATAAACTATAACTTCTAATAAACTAACTTCTGATAAATCTAACTTCACACTTATGATATTTCAACTTATTTTCTCTGAACTCTACAAAATTAATTTTCATCGGAACAGGATTCATCACGGGATGTTCCAGGCGAACTGTTGTCGTTCACATTGTTATCACTGCGAGTTGATATCTTTTTCATCTATTTCTAAAATTCTGTGTCTGCCTTTTCGTATCAATGCAGCGAGAGCATCTGTCCTGTCCATCACACGACTTCTTGGTTGGATGGGTAAAAACACTCACTCAAGTAGAATTTCTGCTGATCCACGTTGGGACCTCCCTCTTTTTCTTTTGCCATTGAAAGACAATGGCAAGATGAACAGAAAAATCACAGGCATTACTAAAACTTATTAAAACTTAGCAAAAAAAAAATTCTATAACATCATTAAAAACACACTTATAAAAAAAAACTCAAAGCCCACGATCTTCTGTGGGTGAAACACAAATCTTTGCACAATCCACTTTTGCTGTGCATCCTCTGATCCACTTGTGGAGAGATCAGTGCCCTCTTGCAATTGATAAGTTCCACATTCTTCACTGAAATCCATTTAGATTCTGCACCTGTTAAAACACAAACAAACCCAACACCCCCACAGGGACTGGAGGGTCCTCTTTCAATTCTGTTCCCTAAAACTTGTATGAAGAAATGGAAATATCAACATCTTTGTTATAAACATGAAAAAACATTAAGAACAAAACAATGCATATAGTAGAGAAACTAACAACAAATAAAAATCAATCAAATAATACACAATCAATATTACATATAAAATCACAGTTACCAAGTGCTACACTATCAAATTGTCATCCCAGAGTCTGCAGCAGCTGAAAAACCTTAAAACAACAGAGATTTGGATAAAACATGTCCGGATCATGCTTCTCCAAACTCCCTTTGAGGCTCAGCTGTCCTGTATGGTCAAATTGTCAAGCCAAAAGGACTTGAATACCTTTTTGATGCAGAAAACACCTGGATCAATCACACCATCCACGTAGAGCCAGAGCCTGGCCAGAGCTCAAACTCTAATTGGAGGATATGTTTAAAACAAAAGTCTTAAAAACAACAGTTATAAGTAAAAAACCTTATTATTAAAAATTTATCAAAACATCAAATGATTGAACCTGTCTAAAATTTGTTTCAAGACAAAAATTCTCTAAATACAACAAACCTTTTCTTCAAAAATCTGAAAATTTGAAGTCTGAAATCTTGAACCAGAACTTGGACTATAAATTTTTAGAAGATGAACTGCAGCTGCATAGAAAATTGAATAAAGAAAACACATGAGTAGTTAAAAAATCAAACACACAGGATCCTGAAAAATACATCAGACAACTTACATTATATGATCAACCTATTAACAAGAAATGTTTAAAATAGTTTAAAACAATCTTGTCAAGCATTCATATAACATTAGTAACAATCACTACTTATCATTACCTATAAAAGCTTGACAATTATTATTTATCTTATTATCTATAAAAACTCAAAAACAGAAGTTGTGAACTCAATGCCAACATTCCATCTGACTGACTTTTCTCAAATCTTTGTTTTCAAAGACATTTTTAGCAATTAAATCATTATTAACATTTCTATCTCTTTTTTTTTTTCTTCAGTAATTTTCATCCACATTGTATTTGAAATAACTTTGATTTGCATAATGTCCATCCCTCTTGGTTTCTTGGAAAACACTCAGTACTGCTATACTTTTTCATTACGTCTTTTGTTTCCTGCGAGGAATTGAAAAAAAAAAAAAAAATTCTGTTGACATTTTTGCTGTAGTGTTGCCATCTCGCCATCGGTGGCACTGCTGCTCTCGGCCTTGTTGTTACCATGGCAACCAGGCTGTGCAGCACCTCCGCCACCATTGCTGGGTGCTGCGGGGGGGGGGGGGGGGGAACGGGACGGTGCCGTCTCGCTCCCGTCCTTGCTGCGTCACTGTGGGGATGGGCGAGGAGACGCTCCTGATGCGGCCGCGCCCCGCCTGCTCCGACTCCAGCGCGGCCGAGCCCCGGGGAATGCCCGTCTCCACCCTTGCGCTGTTGCTCGGCAACAAGGAGCCTTCTGTCTCTCGGCCGAAGTCCGCTCCGCCCCGGGGCCGCCTCAGGCTCGGAGCTGGCCGGCCCCGCTCTGCCTGGCCCCGCTCTGCCTGGCCCCGCTCTGCCTGGCCCCGCTCTGCCCGGCCCCGCACCCGCCTGCCGCTCCGCGATCTGCCCGGGCGGCTGGCCGGTGCTCACCGCCGCACCCTGCTGCTCTCCGCCACAGTCCGTTGCCTTAGTTCTGCCAACCCGTTCCGCAAGGGACGAGGAAGGGCTTTCTGTAACTTTTTCTTGCCTTTGTATCTTGCTTTGTGATCGCTTGTTTCTGCTACAATTGACATGCCGCGCCGGGTTGCTCGCCGCCGCCGCCGCTGCTGCGGGGGGGCGAGGGGCCAGCACTGCTTCTCTCCCATCTCCGCCCTCTATCACTGCGTGCCAAAGCAGCTGCCCCAGCTCTTGCGATTCGACTTTACTAAAAATCAGCGAAGGTTTTTGCAGCTTGCCTTTGCTTCTCGCCCAAAGGACCAACTGTTCTAAATCGGCTTCTTTAACTTTTTCAGCTCTCTTTGAGAGAATATGAAAGAGAAGCTGCACTGAAGCCTGCAGATCCCCATCCATGGTGAACTTTCACCCTCTCTTTCTGTCCGCGGCTTACCTTCAAACCTCTGCGGGTTGCTTCGCTCTCGCTTTTCTTCGGCAAGGCAGCAACTCCGCTCCAGCTCTCCGGCCCCGGCCACGTCCACACCCGCCGTTCGGGTCTCTTGTGAACGCCGAGGTCTTCCCACTGCTCCAACGGACTCTCGCAAACAAACAACAATGCGAAGAGTCTTTTTCCTCCCGTTGGGAAACGGCCCAATTCGGAGTTTGGAGACTTCTGCTCCGTTCCACCTGATCCCCGTTCACAAAAAGTGAATTTGGGATCCCGGTCCCGTCACCATGAGGCGATTTGGACCTGAATTTTCGTCGCGCGACTCAAACTCAGCTGCCCGTTACTCTAAAAGTAATTTGGCAGCCTTTTCGGAGCCTCCTGAGTCCCTGGTCCGGGCGCCACTTAAAGCCAGGGAATCTCAGAAAAACGGAAAGCTGGACAAGACAAACGCAGGTTCAAACCAATGTGGTTAATCAAGCGTTTTCCCTTTATTCAAGATAAGGCGGTAGTTTATATAAGCTTCCACATAGTTTACAGAAACAAAGACACTCTAATTGGTAGGCTAACATTGTTTACCTTTCCCTTAAAACGGCCTACACTTTACACCATAAAACCTATACTAATTCACACCCAGACAACTCAGTGGTCCCCACAACACCTTAAGACTATTTTCTATCTGCGCCACAAGCCCTGAATTTCTAACTGCGTCAGAGGCTTTGAAGGCCACACCAGGCCTCAATCTGAGGCCTAGCCTGGAGTAGCTCAACTTTCACAGTTCATGCCCTCTTTCTTTCAAAAATGCTGCAACAGAACAGGAATTTCCTGGCTCTACTGCTTACTTCTACTGATGGCAGGAGAAGAAATACTGATCTTCCCCTCTACCTCTGCCACTAACATTCAGTATAATATTTGATGACACTCTTCCTTTGGGTGTTTCCAGGACTCCTGGTTAAATGGCCATATCTAAGAACATCTCTTAATTTTGGGCAGCTGCATGTATGTCCTTCCCATTGCTCCAAGATTTCCTTCTGCAGCTGTTCTCTGGTCATTCCAATTCATCTCCCTTAAATGCCTTCATGCTTTGAGCCTTTGGGAGTTTCCCAATTTTTCAGAAGTTTAAATAACTCCTTTCTCAGCATCTTAGTTGTAAGTTTTATCTATCACCTCTTCTTATGCCTTTGTCTAAAATCCTTCCTGTATGGCAATACCTTGTAGATGGTGGACATATCAGATGCTGCCGGGATGTTGCAAGGAGCAGAGGGAAGCGTTCTGGTTGATTCAATTTATCATAATCACATTTTTTGATGTTGGCCATGAAGAAAAATTTTTCTGCGCCCTCCTGCCGCCGCTGCTGTGTGAACTGGCCGAGGAGAGATCGAGCAGGGGTGGGAAAGGTCTGCAGGAGGTGCCGGGGAGTCTGATGGGGCAGGGCGGAGCACCCCCAACCATGGCTGGGCGGGCGGCCACGACAGACAAAGGCAGGGGCAAGGGCAGGGGCAGGGGCAGGCGCAGGGGAAGGGGTAGGTATGGGGAGAGAGCAGAACAAAACCTGCTCTGTATGATTGCTTAACTTTGCTAACTTCTGGCAGCTTGAATATTTCCCTTAATCAGAGAGAGCTGATAGGAATGGACAAGAAAAACCAGACCCTTCCATATCAGTGGGCATGAACATTGCCATCCACAAATAAGTGTTTAGGTTAAGACTACCCAGAGACAAGCAGCATTGCATAAGAAGCCAAACAAATACCAAAAACATTTCTTTGGTACTGGAAGCAAAAATGTCTTGAGAAGGAAAATGTAATAGCATCCTACTAATAGTAATTTGCATGTTAGTTAATTTACTTGTACTAAAAATGATGCCAGTCACATGCAGCCCTGCCTCCCTGGCAGGATGGAGCACTGGAGGGAGTGGGGGTGTGGTAATTAGCCAAGTTTTCCTTGGTATCCAGACTGGTCCCATTGTTCCATGTTCTCCTTCTGCTTCTAGGATGGTGCATCGATTCAGAAAACTGGATGCAAAGGTACTTCTGTCCCAGATTGCTCCGGGGAATGTGATTCTCTCTGGTAAAGCAGGGGGTGTGCCATGGCAAGGAAAATGAGCCTCCCAGAGTCATGTGCAGTCTTTGTCACTGTCACCAGGACCCCATTTTAATTGGGCTTTTTTACCGTGCTCTTTTGATTCCACAGATAGGAGTGTGTAGGACGTGTAGTGATTAGGACAGAAGGGAATGGTTTTGAACTGAGAGCAGGATTAGATGGGATAATGGGAAGAAATTCTTGACTGTGAGTTTGGGCCCACCCTGGCACAGGGTACCCAGAGAAGCTGTGGCTGCCCCTGGATCCCTGGAAGTATCCAAAGCCAGGCTGGTGTGTCTTTGAAAGAAGAGCTAGTATTAATTGTTGATGGTTATATTCATATTGTCTGATGTGAGAACCCCGGGATTGATTTGGGGCTCTAGTGTGGTGGTAAAGTTTCTCCTCCAACCTTTACTTCCAAAGAAAAACTCCGCAGCCTCTTGTTGTTCAGTCTCAAGGCAGTTTATTGCTAGTTATCTAAAAGATTGTCTTCGCCCGCTGTGGCTGCCTTGTTCAGCAGCCCAGGCAGAAACACACACACTCCTGACACCCTCACTGTCCGGTGTCTCCGTCGTCTCTCTCCCCGCCCAGGGCTGCTGCTATCTTTTATATGATATATTACGTGTTATATGTTTACAGATTTTCCCCAATACCTACTATCTATGTTACAATGTGCTTTTCTACTCTAAACCAATCTGTGAATGCCAACATCACCAAGAACATGGAGGTAAGGAAGAAGAAGGAGGAAGAACAGGATCAGGTCCACTTTCCTCCATCTTAGAACTCCTGACCCCCCTGTACAAAGTAAAACCCCCCTGTACAGGTGTTAAAACCCCCCTGTACAATACTAAAAAATTTTCCCCTCTAATTTGTAACTACTTTTACTATACCATCTAACCCTCTGTGACCGCTTGTTCCACCTTCAAAGTTGGTAACTCATTCCATGGCTCAAACTCAAAATCACAGCTGTTTCCAGCTGCTTGCTAGGGTCTAAAATGCTTCTGACCAAGGCCTGGAACCTCTGAAAATGTCTGAGGGACATTTTGAGTTCCGACAGTCTGATACTGGGGAAGAAAGGAGACCCAAATTCTCTTCCTCATTTGTGTTTTTCTTTATGAAAAATACAGTTTTCCATTGGGGTTTTCTATCAAGTTTTGGCACTGTTTAAAATACCTTGTTTTGCTTGCTTGCCTCTGAATACCTGTGACTAACCCAAGGTTATTTTTGTTGCGTTTGTGTTGGAGGGCCTCTAGAAAATGAGGGGCTGCTGTGCTGGATCCTTTACCCTTGGTATCTTTTAACTCTGAAGAGCAGGCCCCAAAGGATGACCAAAGTCCTTGTGCTGTGTCTGTGCTGCTGAGCTGGGCCGGGCTCCTGGCCCAGAGGCAGCACCTGGCAAGGGCAGCGCTGCAAAGAGACAGCTCTGGCCAGGAGCAGCTCCTGTGCACAGCCCAGCAGGGCTGGGGCACTGCCAAGGCATCCCAGGGACACGAGCAGGCACAGACAGAGCTCACAGGGGCTGTGTGATGTCCCAGAGGGGGCTGTGTCACAGTGGCACATCTGTGGCTGTGTCACAGAGGCCCAGAGCAGCTGCGAGGTCAGAAAGGGGCTGTGTGACAGCACAGAATGGGTTGTTTGAGGTCACAGATTGGGCTATGACACCACAGAGTTTGTTGTGTGAGATCCTTAAGCAGCTACACCATCATACAGGGGACTGTGTGACAACACAGAGCAGGCTGTGACATCATGGCATGGCTATATGCCAGCATAGAGCAGGCTGTGAGGTCAAAGTGTGTGCTGTGACATTACAGAGTGGCAGTATGACATCACAGAGAGGGTTTTGTGACATCTCTGAGGGGGTTGTGTTATCATAGGTCTGGCTGTGATATCATAGAGTAGGGTGTGAGGGCCATAGAGCCGACTCTACCATCATAGAGGGTGGCTGTGTGACACCAGAGTGGGTTGTGACATCATTGGGTGCCTGAATATCATCACAGAGCAGACTGTGACATCACAGAACAGACAGTGACATCACAGGCTGTAAGAGACAGCCCAAATTTTCCCTAAGACCCAGAGACTAAGACCCTGAAGACCCTGGCAGGAGTTCTGGCCTGGTTGATGTGGATGCTTGCCAAGTGATTGCTTGCAGGTGTGCTTGCAGTGCACACGATGCACCGCTTTGAGCAGGGACTGGCAATTAGCGGCTTGCTCTGTACGCTTACACCGGCTTCACGATCCCCGCTCCCCATGAATTTGCCCACCTCTTGGCCAGATACCACTCACTTTAGAGAACTTTGGTGACCCCCCCCAGGGAAGATCCCTCATCTGCCTCACGACCACCATCAAAAACGGAGATTGAAGCCCCCCCCCACACCAAGGACTGAGACCCTTAAAAGTCTAACACAGAGGCGATGGCCTGACTGAAGCAGGATGTCTGCCAACTGTTACCTGCAGATGTGCTCGCTGGACCAAGACTGGTTTCCCATGGAAAGCAGTCCTGAAGAAATGGGTCCTGCTCACTGCTGGGACTGGTTTGTCCTGTTTGGAACACGGCTGTCTGTACTTGTTCTCAATGGACTTAATCTCCACTGTCCTGTACCTGCTCCCTCGACCAACTAAAAAAGAGCCCTGAGTTAACCAAAGTCTTTGAGATTCTTCTCAACGTTTCAAGACGGATCTATTGTCTGAACCATGAGGATTTTGTCTCTCCATTTGTAGTTATTCCTCTCCACTCTTTCTCTCTCTCTCTTTCTATCCTTTATCTCCTTTCTAATCCTTCTATGGCATTTGCTGTGGGCACTCAATAGAAGGTGCATTTGTTTTGATTGATACTGAAAATCCCTTCTATGTTGTTTTTGCACTCTGAGATCGGGAAAATGAATCATCATGATTCCCGTTTACACTAGAGGATCATGACACGGCATGACTTTGTGATAGCAGAGTCTTCTGTGACATCCCAGCGCAACTGTATGACATCACAGAATGATAGACCAGCATTGGCTTTGTGACATCCCAAGGGGGATTTGTGAGATCCCAGAGTGGGCTGTGACATCACAGGGCCTGTGTGAGGTCACTGGGAACGTCACTTCAACCCAGCTCCCGCTCACAGTTCCTCTCAGAGAAGTCCAAAGCTGCTCGTGCACAGTGGGATCACCTGATCCCTGGGTCTCCACACCCCTGGTGCCGCAGCCTCTCCCTGAGGATGTTCTAGGAGATCAACCCCAGAGCCTGACACGGGGACGGGGGGTCGGCGCTGTGGGGGCTGGGACAGGGAGACAGGGGCCCCCTAGCAGCATCCCTGTGCCCCCAGGGCCAGAGCTTGGGCCAGGGCTCCTTCACCCTGTTATGAATGAGGGCTTGAGAGCACTTTAAAAATCCCCAGCAGGGGATAGCATAAAACAGATTTAATATTAAGTGACAGCATGTTCTGGTTTGAAAGCAAAACCAGTGAGAGTCTCCAAGTCAGAAATACAATTTATTGGGAAAAGGGGAAAAGGACAAAAATACATGCAATAATACAAAGGGAAAGACTACTGACAAAGTCAGAATACAACCTGGCCAGCGTGCTGGTAGCAGTCCAAATTGGAGTAGCTGCAGTCCTCTTGGGATGGCAGATGTAGTTGCTGTGTCTTCTCGGAGAACCTGTGAAAAGGCTGCCCCTCTGTCTAGAAATCCCCAGTTTTATCCAGGTTGGAATGCCTAGCTCCTCCCCCCTGGGCAGAGCATCTTACAATGGGTCGTTATGAGTCACGAGGTGTGTCCTTAATCACCTGCTCCTGGACAGTGTTATCTCTGAGTCATGCGGCAAGGCATTGATGGGGCTGTTAACAGCAGATAAGGAAAACTGCCCCAAGGCAACTCCTACTCAGATGGTAAATAGGAAAACGTTCTTTTTTTAATCTTGGACACAGCACCACAGAGTTCCTTGGCAAGAGTCACTCTGCCCCTGACTGGACACTTCAGGCACACCAAGGAAACAAAGCAACAACAAAACCAAACAAAACCCTGGCAATCAAACCAGAAATGAGCCAAACAAAAACTGTCTCGGTGTCTGTGTGTCTCTGTGTGTGTGTGAGTGTGTGTGTGTGTGTCTGTGTTTCTCTCTCTCTGTGTGTGTGTGTGTGTGTGTGTGTGAGAGAGAGAGAGAGAGAGAGAGAGAGAGAGAGACAAAGGAACAGTGAGGGCAAGGATAAAAGGAATACAGCCTAAAACTTAAACACAACTTAAACTTAACAGGACTTTACAGGTACCTTAGACTTCAGCATTTAGCAGAAGAACAGCACTTAACAGCATTTAACTTTACTTATAACCTAGGACATAATGATTTAGCAGTGGAATAACACATACTTAACAATATTCAACTTCACTTATAACTTCTATTCAACTTCACAACTTACACAGAAGAACAACTCTTAGCAGCATTGAACTTCTCTTACAGCTTGTGACTTAACCTTACCTACAGGCCTGACTGGCTCAGCTCTCCACGGCAATCAAACCCCTCAGACAGCAGCATTTCCGCCACATTTTCCTGAGCACAGGCACTGCTGTGTGCACACAGACACAAAGAGTCACTACAAGGCACCTGTGAGAAATCCCCCTGAGCAAAGGGAAATGCTCCCTGTGGAGCCATTGGCACCTCCCCAGGGGATGAAGGGTTGAGTCTGGAGGAGACAGTGTTTGTGATGATCTCCAGAGGAGCTGAGCCCAGAGGATGTTGGCCAAGGCTGGGACCCAGCAAGCATTTCTCAGCTGGCAGGGGGAATGCACCAGCAAAGGCCCCATGGAACCAAAGGATCATTGTGACACTGTAGGGCCTTGTGAGATCAAGGAACCATTGTGACACTGTAAGTTTTCATGGATTAATGGAGACCACTGTGACACTGCTGGCCTCATGGAAGCAAGGGGACCCTACTGATGCTGTGTGGCTCAATGGAATGTAGGCAGCATTGTGACACTGTGAGGCCCCATCCAAACAAGGCTCCATTGGGACACTGGGAAACCCCATAGAAAAAGTGCTCCAGGGTGACACAGAGAGGCTGCCTGTAATCAATGGTCCATTGTGACACTGTGGAGCCAAAGGAGACCGTTGTGACACTGCAAACCCCCATGGTCCATTGGTCCAAAGGTGTCGGAATCTATGGGTATTGGTGATTCCGAGATTGTAGAAAGTCTCTGTCTTTCTGCCCCGTTGCCAAAGAAGAAGCCATAATTCATCTGTGCTGTTTTCAAGGTTGTTTATTCTTGCTTATCTCTAACATGTTCTGCTGCCCTGCCGCAGGTCTGTCCTGCAGGGCAGCGTGCGGGACTCTGCCCCCATTGGGATGTTACAAACATTATATACCAGAAACTACTTGTGCTATATTTACAATAATGTGCCAATATCTATCATCTACGTTAAACTGTGTGTCCCCAGCCTAAACCAATAGAAAAATGCCAACACCACAGTGAAACATGGAGGGCATGAAGAAGGAGGAAAAGGACAAGACACACCCAATTTCCTCCATCTTGTCCCCTCTGAACCCCTAATCTAGAAACCTAAAATTTTACTTTTGCACCCGTGTCACACTTAATTATTACTCTTATCAAACACTCAAAGCTTGTAATTCATCCTGTTAGATTGAAAACTCCTCTCCATGGACAGAGATCACAGACAGTGTCTCTCGGGGCACTGTACAGGGGGGTTCCTGACCCCTGCCAGGGTCCCAGACCTGCCAGGGCAGCCAGAGGGAAGCCCTGGATTCCCCCACAAAGGTCCATTGTGACATTGCAGGACTCATGGAACAGAGGAGTCACGTGACACTGTGGGGCCTGTGGAACCATGGAGACCATTGTGACACTGCAAGGCCTCATGGAATCATTAGGACTGTTATATGCGTGTAGGATAAGTCGTGCAAATAAAATTGTCATCTATTTTATAGTTATGTACTGTTAAGTTATACTCTTATATGAAGTTTTTAAAATGCACAAGCCTGCCACAGTGATTGCAACACAATGTCAACACCACATGAGCAAGAGAAGGAGGACTTTATTTACAAGCAAATGAAAGTGGCCAGCCTGGAGATGGATCATCCATCAAGGTGGTCCGAGGAATGCCTGGACAATAAATACATGATAAATATCTGAGACTGAGATAGTCAGTGCCATCAGGGAGATACATCTCAAAACCAAATTCCTGGAATGCGATCACAGGTCTTTATCACTCTCGGGACATGTATTGTTCAACTTGCCACAGAGAAAAGAACTCCACGTGAATACATGCACTCCAAAAAGGAAGACAAGGAACTCTGCCTCGGGCAAGAAAAATTGTAGAAAAATCGGTCAGACAGGACAGGCAGTGTGAAGCATAGAGGACCCTCTGCTGCAGTAGTCAAACGAGTGTCTCATCCAGTGCCAATCCCAGGCTCAACACTGACTTTTTTGAAATGTCTTTTTTTTTCCCCTCAAAATTTATATTTGGTACATTTAATAAATTTTATTAAATTAATAACTAATAACTTGGAATCTTTCATTTATAACATGTTTATCACATTCTGTTTCTCACGATAAGCACAGCTACCCAAACATAAAGTTGACAAGCAATGAGTTAATGGATCCAGCTACTGTTAACTACGAACAAACCTATTTATCTATTTCTGCTAACTCAGTAACATCTAATTTAACTATCATAACTTGCCTAAAACTCTTAAATCTTCAAAATAAATGCCTCACAGAGGATCAGAAACGAGACATCACACCATGATCCATGTGATCAAGTGAAGCCAACTTTACTATTCAGAAATCTATATTTATAATATCTTCTAATGTCCACGTCCCTCTAGCTAATACATGATTTACCAGTCCTAACAGTACACACATCTAAGACTAAATGCTAATTGGATACCTAATTCTACACACACATTGCTGTGGTCATCTGGCCCACTCTTAGTCCTCTTTATTTCCCACTTTTTCAAACTTTGCTGACAACTTGCTGATTCTCGCTAACTCTTCTTCTGTCTACAAGTATTCACTGTCCTTGGTCCTTGAATGGATTACTTTGTTATCAGAAGACTGGATTGTGCCTCTGCTGAATGTGTCCATTGTCCTGCAAAAATTGCTCAGCATCCCCCAGTTTGGCAGAACGTGAATTGGCTACTCAGGTGAACTTGGAGTTTGATAGATTGCACTTGTTAGTGAAGAACTTTGAATGTGTTCATGTTTCCGCAAGCAAGAAGGGTTTGAGCAGGCTGCCTGAGGTGTATCAACAGCTTGCACCATGACCAAGTGCGGGAGTGAAGACCTGCCTTCCGAGGACCTGAGAATTGTTTGTGCTTGACGATGAGAAGAGAAACAGGGAGCATGAGATTGAGAGCACACCAGAAACATCACCTCCTGAGCCGGACAAGGACACCTTACCAGAGACATCCCCAGCTCAGACAGAGAACCTCAGAGAACAGACACTGGCAGACATCGTTACCATGACTGTTCCTGACCAAAATCCACCTTATCCTTCCTGTGGTTCCTGGGTGAACTGTGTGTTGGGCTTGATTGAACATCTGAGGGTAGCCCATGGGAAAAGGAGGGTTTGTTTTCGGTGTGCTAAATGTGGGTAAGAGATGAGTACTTATCACAGCATTGTTTTTCACCTTCCTAAATGCAGGGAAACAGCGGAAATGGCTTCAGCCAGGGAGTGGATCTGTGAGGTATGTGGCAGGGACTTCAAGACAAAAATTGGCCTGAGACAACCCAAAAGATTGGCACACTCATGGGTTAGAAATCAGGAAAGGGTCGGCGTTTCCCACCCAAAACAGACTTCCAAGCCAACAGAAGATGGTGGAGTAAAGAGAAGGAAGAACTCCTGATAAGACTGGAGGCCCAGTTTGAGGGGAACAAAACCATCAAAAAACTCATTGCAGGACACACATCACAACCAAAATGGCTAAACAAATCAGCACTAAAATGAGATTTCTGCTCAAGAAACCAGCTGAGGATGTAGATAAGGAACCTGGAATAAGTCATGGAACCAGGAGAGCCTCTGTGTGCCTGAGAAGGGACTTGGCCATTGATCTTGAGAGGAGTCAGATGCCTGGGAGACCAGCAGCTGGAAGGAAAACAGATCCCAAGATGAGTCACCACCCTGATAAAGATAACAACAGCTGGGAAACACCAACCGACAGAGGGAGGGGCAGCTGCAGGCCCATTATCTCAGAACCCTCAGTGAATTGCTATCATCTGGGGCAATTCACACCTTCCCAAGGGAATTTCAAGAACTTTCTAGGTGCCCACAGCAGCCTTGGGGCTCTGTGCCCCATGGCCTCCTTGCTGGGCAGCCTCTGCCAGCTCCTGCAGAGCCCGTGGCACCTGTGGGGCTTCACAGACAGCCCTGCCCCAGTCTCTGCTGGCCTCTGGGCCAGCAGAGAGGCTGGCTAAGGCTGGCCATGGCCAGGAACAGGCCCTGAGCCCCGCAGGAGGATGGAGCTGGGCCACAGCCAAACACAGCCCAGGGCAAACCTGCACTCAGCAGCCAGGGCTGCGCACAGCTGGGGACAGATACTAGCAGTGACAAATGTCCTGGGACCCCTCCCTGCTCTGTCCATGACCCCAAGGGCACAGAGCAGCCTCCTCTCTCGGGCTCTTGCCTGTTTTCAATGCCTTGCCCAGGTGCTGGCCCTGCCCCACAAGGCCTGGGCTGAGTCCTGCCCCTGCACACTCTGCCAGGCTGAGATGGACACTGATGGTTTCTGTGCCAGGCTCTCCCAGCCCAACCCAGCTCCCTGCAAGCTCTGCCAGCTGCCCTGAGCTCTGGGCAGCACCAAGGGCCTCTCCCCAGCACAGCCCAGCCGGCTCTGGCCCCACAGCTCTGCTCAGGCCCGGCTGCTCTGGGCACTGCCCCACGGCCTCAGCCCCTGCCAAGGGCACAGCAGCAGCTGCAGCTCAGCCAGGACTCAGCCCCAGCCATGGGGGAAGGGGCTTGGCCAAGGCTGTTATGTTTAGTAGATATAATTTGCGCCATTTCTAATATGATATATGTGATATTGAATATTTGTTAGAGTACACATGTTTGTATTCGGATTTCCCCCCTCACAGGCGCAGGTGAGACTGGGTGTAAATTGGAAACTGATTTACAAGTAAGAAGGTACTCGCCAGGAGATGGGCCATGTCTGGGGAGATACAGAAACCCCAGGTGCTGATCGTTAGCGTGAACGACCCGAGATGGATATCATGGAAATCCTGAGGCAGATACATGTGAATACAGCGTTCCCGTAAATTTCATCAAAGGATTCAACAAACTCCAGACAGTGATTTGTTCTCCCTCATCACCAAAAAAGAAAATCTTATTAACATATGGACTCTGAATAGAAGAAAATACTGATTGCTGAAATCTTGGCCTCAGGCGGAATTTTCCCTATAAAAACTGCTTGTACCAGGATGGAGGCGTGTGGGCAGAGAGGAAAACCTCTGCTGAGGCTGACCTCTTTGTTGCACACCCAGGGCCGACCCCGGGCTCGGCTCTGTTCTTTCCTTGTGGCGGGCTAGATAAAATTTGATTGTAAAATAAATATTTTATTTTTCATATTAATTTGGCTGGACAAATTTTCATTTATAACAAGGCCAAAGGAGCTCCCTGGCTGCCCTGCTCCCCTCTGGCTGAGGTGCTGAGAGCTCTTTCACCTCTCCTGCACCAGAAATACTCAGGGTTGTACTCACAGAGTCAGTGGACATTGGGACGTTCCAGCTTCAGGAGATCACTCCAGGAGCTGCAGCTGCATTGTCCTGCAGCCAGAGGTTCCTGTGCCAAGGGCTGGCAGTGATTCTGCCCCAGACACTTCTCAGCACCTTCCCAGCCCTGACTGATTGAAGCTCTCTGTGCCTGTGTACTGTGCCCGGGCTGGCTGCAGGCAGTGCCCCAGCCCTGCTGGGCTGGGAGAAGAGCTGCTCATCAAGAGAAATGATCCTTGGAAGCTCTTGGTGTTCAGGAGCTGCTTCTGTGCCAGGAGCCTGGCCCAGCTCAGCAATACAGACACAGCACAAGGACTTCAATGACCCTCTCTGGCTTTGTGCTGAGGCCCTAGGCATCAGTCCCTGGGAAGGAGCTGAAGAAACCTCTCAAAAACTCAAGTCAGAATCCAACTCCAAAGTTTCTTTGACTTTTAATGAGTCTGAATGAGGGACACAAATGAGAAAGTGTCTCCAGGCCCCAGACAGAGCATAGAATTGGAGGCAGTGATGACAGGTGGGGACAAAGAGAAGCCAAGTCTCAGTGCCCTGGGGCACAGCAGCTTCTGTGCCACCAAGGGCTATCAGGAGACACCTTGTGCTGAGGCACTGGGGCTTCCTGCACAGCCGCAGCCAGGCTGGGCACTGTCACCTCCTTATCCTGCCCTCAGCATCTCCCCCTAGCCCACATCCCAGTGGCCTCAAGGATCTGCTGGAAGGAGTCCCTGGGGAGCCTTGGTCAGGAATGGCCCTGGGGCCTCCTTCATGCTCAAAGGGACTGCAGGTTTTTCGAAAGACTTTGGTTTTTGCCTTGGAGACTCTGAGAGTTTTGTTCAATCATGGCCTCCAATTAGCTGCTGTAATTAGTCCCTGGAGAGGCTTTGTCAGTAACAACAGAGCATGGGCTCATTAATGCTTCAAGGAACTCAATTATTTTAAGGTACTTGGTGTTTCCCCTCTGATACAGACTCTGTGAGAGGTTTGTGCAATCATGGCCTCAATTAATCTCTTTTAACGAGTCCTTTGAGAGCTTTGTACTGACACTCAGTGGGGCTCATTAATGCTTTGAGATACTCAGTTGTTAAAGTACTTTGGAATATCCTTTCCACACTGAGTCTCTGAGAGGTTTTTGTGCCATCCTTGCCTCCAATTCACTCCTCCAAGGAGTCCATGAGGAGCCTGTGTTGGGGATGGTCCTTAGTGGGACCCATTAATGCCTCAAGACTTTGACTCCTGGAAAGGCTTGTGCCATCTCCTCTCAGGCCCTGAGGTTCCAGGGCTCAGCTCCAAATGCACCACAGGGCTCATTAGGATCAAGCAAGTCCTCACAAACCATGGCTCTGCCTTGATTTCTCTCTGCTCTAGTGCCATTCATTAAGAAGGTTTTCTACAATATTTATGGAGTGATATTTTAAAGAGCTTCTAGGAAATATGTATTCCTGTTTTAAAGGGTCTCTTTTATTGCTGTTCTTATTACACAAGAGGAGATTACAGAATGCAGTGACTGATAATGATCCCAGGACTCTTTTCAGGAGGTCTGGCCTGCTCAGAAAAGCTCTGCCTGGAGGTCTGACCCAGCATGGACAACCTTGCTCCACATTCCCCAAGCCCATCCTGTCTCTCTTCACTCACCTGGGACCTGCTTTGCTTGGAGAACTGGCTGCACTCAGGAATAAAGGGCCTTTCTTTCTTTTTGTTTTATAGCAAATCCTGAGTTTCCCCATTGAAAACAGATACCCTCTGTAAGAGGCAATCTGAAGACCCTCACTCATTTGCCTGCCGATTGCCACGAGAAGGAACTCCCTTCCCCCACTGCAGTTCTGGCTTGGAGAAGGCAACAGTGCAGGTGCAGCCGCTGTACCGTTACGTTCTGTTCCGAACGAGGCCCGGCAAGAACTTGGCAAGGACTTGCCGAAGACCCAGCGTGGACCCAGCTCAGAGCGGCCCTCTGCCTTTCCTGCTTCACTCTCCACCTTTAAGCCAAATGAACTGTTGGGGTGACTCTGGTGGTCTTTCACTGAAGACCCCTCATCTGCCTCCTTAACACCGTGACAGACGGAGATCAAGAACCCTCTCCCCAAGGACTGAGACTGAGACCCCTACCACAGAGAGTGGTGGTGGGGGGGAATGACATGACCTGTTCTTCTCCAGTAACTTCAATGGACTTATTCATCATTGTGTTTGTTCAGCCTGGATGATTTTCCGTAGATACACCTGTTCCCCCCATAGCAATTTCAATAGACTCTCATTGTTCCCCCCTTTCCCTCTGTGGACTATAACTGGACCCCTGGGTTGGGCAGGATTTTGGAGACTCTCCCCAACACAACAAGACGGATCCCCATCGTCCGGACCACTGAGGACCTCGCCTGTGTTGGCAGCTATTCCCATCCCCCCTTCTCTCTCTCTCTCTCTCTCTCTCTCTCTCCCTCTCTCCTTTTTATTTCTTTTCTGACCCCACTATCGCATTTATTGTTTTTTGGCCCTTAATAAAGGTGCATCTGTTGTGATTAAACTGATAGTCCCCTGCTGTTTGTCTTTTGCACTTTGGGATCAGCTAACGAACCTTCACGACACCCCGCTATAAGCGGATCGTGACACCCTCCTCAAGTGTGTTGCAAACTCAAGGTGGCCAAGTGCCTCCAAGACCACTCCAGATCTGCCCTGGGCCAGCTGTGAGGGTGGATCATCAGCCCAACCTGCACTGGGCCATTGCAAGGGACTCTTGCCATGGTCACTGCACTGACCCCACTGCTGGGTTTGGGTGCCATGGCAACCCTCATCGGTTCAAGTTTCCTTGGAAACCACGCCAGGACCCCTTTCTGCAGCCAGGTTCCATGGCCACTTGCCTGCAGAGCTGTTACTGCCCTCGGCTGCCATGACAGCCCTCAGGACAAAGTGGTGCCAGGGCTGTTCCAGGCACAATTGCAGTGCCACTCCTTGGTGCCACCAGGTGCCACAGCAACAGCCAAAGGGACCCATTCCTTAGTTTGGTGCCACAGCAATCAATGCCTGGAGGCATTGTGATGGTTGTTTGCCATGGAAACATACCCTGGGCCTTTCTTCACATCTGCTGTCACAGCCCAGAGACAGAGGGGATTCCTTGCCGGGGCCTTGTGCCATAGGCACCTGCCCTGTGCCACGCTGGCCGGTCAGGAACCGCGGAACCAGCAGCAAACGGCAGTGCCAGGGCCAAGGACAGGTCAGGCAGACAGAAAGGGGCAGTGCTGGGCACTGTTTCCATGGCAAGCCTCACTGGGTGTGACACCTGGGACACCTTTCCTGTCAGGTGCCATAGAAACCCCTTTTTGGGAGTGATGGCACGGACACTGGCACTGAGACGCTGCTGGGCCAGGTGCTGAGCACAGGGCTGAGCACACAGAGATGGTTTTGCTCTTGCTGAGCTCCCACTGAGCCAAGGCCTGTCCTGCCCCCCTGGGCCACGCTGGGGAGGGGCTGGGGCTGGCAGGGAGGTGTGGAGGGGACACAGCCAGCACAGGTGACCTTGCTGGCCCTGGAATACCCCAGCCCATAGGACATCTTGGTCAGTGTATAAAGTGGGGGGAGTAAGGAGCAAGGGGAATTTTTGGAGTGAGGGCTTTTGTCTTCCTAGGTAACTCTTAGGCAGGATGGGGCCCTGTTTTGCTGGTGCACAAGGTAAGCACCAAAAACACAGACACCAACCTAAGGAAGTGTGTAATTTATAGAATGCAAAACAGCAAAAAACTGACAAAAGGAGAAGCTCTGCAAAGGACATAGTCATTAGCCAAAGCTACAAAACCAGCTCAGCAATGCACCCAACCATCACTACCAAAGATTGCCTACATTGATTAAGATAGATTTAGCAGCAGTATCTCTCAGACTTTACCATCACCCAGACCCACACAGCAGCTTGGAAGAAGCTGTTGCAGCCAAGAACTGCAGAGCCACTCCTAGACACTGGAAATTCCTGCAGGTGCCTCCAGCCCCAGATGAGTCGCCAGCCTTGCTGTGAGAGGGCCCAGCTCTGATACTGCTCAATAAACAAACTGACAGCAGTGTGGGAGCATCTGTTTTCATCCTCCTCTTGGGTCCCTCCCAAAGCCTGGCCAGGGCCCAAGGAGGAACCAAGGGAGCTGACTTTGATCCTACAGCCCCAAGCCAGATGGGGCCTTGTCCACCTTCTAAATACAGAAAGGTAAAGCCATGTTTGACTAATGAACACATCCAGTGATGATATTGCTAATAATGCATTGTTCAGGAGCAGCTACAAATACAAAATTGGATTAGAAAGTTCTCTTTGGTTACAAGATGCAGCTGAAGATGTGTAATCAGTTCCTATCTGTTAGAGGTGGTGTGCCCAATTCTGTTAATTGGGCAGTTTACTTTATCTCTTCCATAACCAATCATCTCTCCGGGAAATATCTTCTGCTAATGGGCCATTGTATGTCACTGCATGACTGATAAAAATGAAATCATCCCATTGTGAGATGCTCCACCCAGTGGGAGGAGCCAAGCATTCCTGCCTGGATATAATCTCAGACTTCAAACACCACAGCCAGCCTTTTCCCACTGCATTCTCAGAGGAGCAGCTTTTCTTCTGCACTGGATTCCCATAGGAAGATTCCCAACAACACCACTACTGGACCTACAGAGGCAAACTCCACCCTGCTCCAGGATCACTGCTTGAACAGAAGCACACCTGTCACTGCAGGAGGACTGCAGCCACCATTTAATTGGACTGCTGCCAACACCCTGACCCACAGTGTGTCAGGTCATATTCTGACTCGGTCAGTGTTTTTTCTTACGTTTGTCCCATTGCATTTGCATTTTTGATATTCTCCTAGTGAAGGACTGCTCCCTTTGGCACACAGGCAAATCCCATCCTGCCTTTTTCCTTCCTTGCCAGACAAGGAGCTGAAGATGGAGTCCAGAGTTGACAAATCCCCATGGCAGAACCTCATGGAAGAGGCTGTTTTGAGCGGCTCCATGGAACAGGAATCCAATGGGGAGGAAAAGCCCCAGAGATCCCACAGGAGGAGGGGCTGCAAACCCAGCCCAGGGTGCTCTGAGGAGGAAAGACCCAGCCTGTGCCAGGAAGGTGGACAGAGCTTCAGCAAGAGGTCAGAGCTGGTGGTCCATGAGCATCTTCAGAATGGGGAGAATCCCTACAAGTGCTTGGAGTGTGGAAAGAGCTTCAGACAGAGCTCTGACCTGCTCCGCCACCAGATGATCCACACGGGGGAATGGGCCTATGAGTGTGGGGAGTGTGGGAAGGGCTTCAGGTGCAGCTCTGAGCTCATCACCCACCAACGCATCCACACCGGGGAGAGGCCTTACGAATGTCCTGAGTGTCCAAAAAGGTTTCACACCAGCTCCCAGCTCCTTCTGCATCAGCGGATTCACACAGCCGAGAGGCCCTTCCGCTGCCCTGACTGCGGGGAGGGCTTCAAGCATAACTCCCACCTCGTCAGGCACCAGCGCATCCACACTGGGGAGAGGCCGTACAGGTGTCCCCAGTGTGGGAAGAGCTTCACCCAGAGGTCTAACCTTACCAGACACCAACGGAGGCACCAGTAAGAGAAGCCCTGCAAATGCCCTGACTGCAGGAAGAGCTTTGTCCAGCTTCATCCTCTATTGGAGGACCCATGTTGGGAAGAGATCTGGTGACCCATGTTCCCTGTGATCCATGCTGGGAAGACACCTTTTCCTTTTCCTGCCCCTGGCAATGACATGATGTGGGGTCAAATGACGTGAGGGTTTGGCCATTGTGTTGCAATTACATTCACTCTCACACTGATGTCATTGCCAGGGGCAGGAAAGGGACTGTTTCTTCCCCCTAAGGAGAAGGGCATCCTTTCCAGGAAGGAAGAAATACATGTCTGGGAAGAGACAGTCGGTGGTGATGTACTTTTCCCTGTAAATGGTTTTTCTTATGATTTCTGTGTTCAATATTGTTTCTGTTCCTGTTTGTTCCTTATCACATTGCTGTTCCCAATAAATTGTTCTTAGCTCAGGATCTTTGTCTTTTGTGCTTTCCATGGGAGGCAGGAGGGCAGCAAGCTGCACTGCAGTATTACTTGGAGCAGGAAATTGGGGAATCCCATTCCTAAACCTGGGCCCATGGAAACCAGGATTGCGAGCTGGTCCCAGCCTTGGTGGCCATGGCAACAGCCTTGGGAGTGGCTCCCTGGCTGGGGCTGTGGGAACCTCTTCACTCTGGTGCCCAGGGACAGGACTGGAGGGAACGGCTGCAGCTGAGTCGGGGCAGCCTTAACTTGGATCTCAGGAAAAGGTTTTTCCCCAGAGGCTGCTGGGGCACTGCCCAGGCTCCCCAGGGAAAGGTCACATCTCCAGGGCTCTCTGCACTCCAGCCACATTTGGACACCACTGTTAGGCCCAGGCTGGCATTGTTGGGGTGTCCTGTGCAGGGCCAGCAGTTGTATTCGAGGATCCCGATGTATTCCACCCAGCTCAGCCAAAAATTCTGTGGTTCTGGGATCCCATGACCCTGGGAATGGGCGTGCCAATGGTTGCCATGGCAACAGACTCTGGCTCCAGGCCTGAGCTGGTGTCCATGGCAACCACCTCTGCAATGGGGTCTCCATGGAACTGCCCAGGGACTGACCATAGCAACAGCAGCTGGGGATGGTTGCCATGGAAACTGACCATGGCAATGAGGCCTGGTGATGTTTGCCTGCTTAGTATCAGATTTGTCACACACACTCAGAGGGGTTCCATGAGGACTTTCCAAGACTCTCCTGGACGTTCAAGAGCTGGAATATCACACACAGAGACAGGGGCTCCATGGAGACCTCCCAGGGCTTTCTGAGGATGGCAAGGAACCAAGTAGTCAGAGGCAGTCACAGCCATTCCATAGTGACATCCCAAGGGGACCTTGGGCTCCAAAGGCACTGATCTGTCACAGACACTCACAGGGGCCCCACAATGACATCCCAGGAGTCCCCAGGCTGCCAAAGAGCCAGGGTGTCCAAGAGACTCACAGGAGTGCATGTCATGGGCAGAGAGGGAGCTTCAGGCAAAAGCTTTATTTCTTTAATGGAGAAACTCCTGCTGAGTCATGAGGTGGAAAAATGACATCCAGCAGCCACCCTGAGACCCACAAATCCTCCAGGAACCCTAGACTTCTAAAATTCCTTTAAGAGAGGAGCCTCTGAGTGGCTGGGTCCAATCCCAGCCCCAGACTTTCTCAGAGATATAAAAGATTGGACAGGTGGAATTGAACTTCAATTCAATTTGCCCCACAGGATTAGTGATGGAATACCAGATATATTCATATAAATATAATGGAACAATTCATACTGAGTGCTATCACACAGCACTTACAGGATGGCCAGGGTACCAGACCCAGTCAGCATGGGTTTATGTTGCAGCATTTTTGAAAGAAAGAGGACATGAGTTATGAGATTGGAGCTACTCCAGTCTAGGCCTCAGATTTGGGCCTTGTGAGGCCTTCAAGCCTCTGACGCAGTTAGAAATTAAGAGTTTGTGGCGCAGATAGAAATAGTATTAAGGTGTGATGGGGACCACTGGGCTGTCTGGGTGTGAATTTGTATAGGTTTATAGTGTAAGGTTTAGGCCACCTTAAGGAAAAGGTAAACAATGTTAGCTTGCCAATCAGAGTGCCTTTGTTTTTGTAAACTATGTAGACGCTTATATAAACTACCATCTTATCTCGAATAAACGAAGAACATTTGATTAACCACATTGGTTCAGATCTGCATTTGTCTTGTCCAGTTTCCCATTTTCTGAGATTCCCTGGCTTTTAGTGGTGCCCGGACCAGGGACTTGGGAGGCTCCAAAAAAGCTCCCAAATTACTTTTAGAGTAACGGGGAGCCAAGTTTGAGTCGTGCGACGAAAATTGAGGTCCAAATCGCCTTATGGCGATGGGACTGGGATCCCAAATTCACTTTTTGTGAACGGGGATCAGGTGGAACGGAGCAGAAGGCTCCAGACTCCAAATCGGGCCGTTCCCGACAGGAGGAAAAAGACTTTTCTCATTGTTGTTTGTTTGCGAGAGTCCACTGGAGCAGTGAAGACCCTGGCATTCATAAGGAATCCAAACAGCGGGTGTGGATGTGGCCGGGGCCAGGGAGCTAAAGTGGGAGTGCTCCCTTGCCGAAGAAAAGGGAGTGGAGCAACCCGCGGAGGTGGAGGTAAGCCGCGGAGAGAGAGGGTGAAAGTTCACCATGGATGGGGATCTGCAGGCTTCCGTGTGGCTTCTCTTTCATATTCTCTCAAAGAGAGCTGAAAAAGTTAAAGAAGCCGATTTAGAACAGTTGGTTCTGTGGGCAAGAAACAAAGGCAAGTTGCAAATGCCTTCGCTGATTTTTAGTCAAGTCGAACGGCAAGAGCTGGGGCAGCTGCTTTGGGAAACAGTGATAGAGAGTGGAAAAGACAAGAAAATAGTGCTGGAGTTCGGAGGCATTTTGAAAAAAGTTTTACATATCCTGCGAAGCATGGCTGTGGAAAAAAAAAAGGCAGCGGAAGCCGCGATTCAGGCGTTTGAGCAATCCACATCAGAACAGACAGAAGTTCAGAAGCCATCTCGGGTTGAAAAATTCTTTAATGTTTGTACTATGCAGCCAGTGCGAGGGCAGAAGGCTCCAGTCAGTCCCTCTGTCAGGGATTTTGTCGCTTGTTTGGAGGCAGGCGCAGAGCCAGGCGGCGCAGGGCCGGCCGGCACGGGACTGAGCAGAAGCGTGGGCGCGGCAGGGGCAGAAGTTTGCCCACAGACAGCGGATGTTAACAGCTCGGTGGTTCCGCAGAGTGAGGCAAACCCAGAGGTGGCCCTGTCAGGACCCTTGGGAGGCGGGGAAACACCTGAGGAGGCAGGCGGAGTTGGTGATGAAACGGGGCTAAGTCAGGAGGAGGAATTCAGGGGCGGAGATCAAAGCGGAGACCCGGGCGGAGAAGGGAGCGAGGTGGTGCTGGCCCCTCGCCCCCCCGCAGAAGCCGTGGCAGCAGCAGTGGCAGCGGCGTGCATGACCACAGGCACAACTCGGTGGTACCCACCAGCAGCGGCGAGCAACCCGGCGCGGCTTGGGGGGACTGGGCGCCACAATGCTAGTGGAATGGCAGAAGCAGCTACCCAGACAACAGCAGAGCAGAGCCCCGAAACAGCCAGTTCCCACTCCACCACGGTAGCGCTGCGCTGCCCACGTCCACCAAGCTCCAACTCTGACAACTCAGAGCCAGACCCTCCTGCTGTCAGTTGTAGCAGGAACAAGCAATCACAAAATAAGATACAAAGTCCAAATATGTTACAGAAAAAAATAGCCCACCTTGCCACCCTTTCAAATCGTTAGGTTCAACCAGTGGAACCTCCCACTGGACAGCAATTGGCATTGCCAGCAGTTTTAAAAAATCCATTGCAGTCACAATGGGCGTCAGTTGTGAAGGATGCTCTTTTAGACAGTGACTGGAAGGGTGTCAGCTCCCTGGCTTGTCCTGTCATAGTGTCTAATGGGAATGCCATCTGGGAGCCCCATGAGTTGAAAATCCTACAATCAGCTAAGCAGACAGTCACCACTCATGGGATCAGATCAGAAGCAGCCAGGAACATCATTCAGTATATATTCACAGCAGATGTGTTTTGTCCTGGTGATTCATCTAGTATTGCCTCCCTGCTCCTGACACCTTCCCAGTTTCTCATGTTTGAAAGGGAATGGAGGCGATTGGCAATTGAAGAGGCCAACAAACACACAACATTGGGGGACCCTTTTAATGGAGTCCAGCCAGATATGCTTACTGGGCAGGGGCCATATTCAACCGGTCAGGTGCAACTTACCTTTCCCCTTGAAATGCATCAATTGTCATGCAATTAGCCCATCAAGCTTTGCTTTTGGTACCAGACAAGAAAAAGTCTGCATCCTATGCAACCATAAAGCAAGGAGCCACTGAACCATTTTGACAATTTATTGATAGGCTGTCAACTGCTTTGAAAGACACATCTGACGTGCCACCAGACATTCAGGAACATTTATTCCGATCCCTTGCTTTTGAAAATGCTAACCCACCCACCAGAACCATCCTAGCCACCCTTCCTCAAGGCTGTCCAGTCAATGAGATACTTGTCAGAGCCACACGCGCAGAAAAGAGCAACCAAGCTGAAGCATTCACAGCTGCAATCCAAGCTGCCACGCAACAACAAGGACACATGATTGCAGCTGCCTTGTCAGGCAGCAATGGTAACAACTCACTTCGTCGCAGAAAAAGTCAACCTAACCTTAGATCATCTAAAACCATTTGCTTTCGATGCAGTGGAACAGGCCATCTCCGGTGAAACTGCCGAAAGACCGTGTAGTGTCACAAGTGCAACACTGATAATCATGCTACAGAAGCTTGTCGCAGTGCAGGAAACAGCCAGTGCAGCGTGCGGAGGCACGACGTGAAGAAATAAATCGATGCCCAGACCCCACAGACTCCAAGAACAGCTTCCTGTTTAACAACTCACCTGCTACCTGGGGAAGTTTTGGAGTCGATGTGGCCACCTCAACAGAAATCACTCCAAATGACACAAAGGTAACCCTAATTCCTACCAATGTATATGGTCCAATGTACAGCACAACTTCTCTAGTTGGAGGTTTGTTGCTGGGGAGATCTTCCAAAAGCAAACAAGGTGTGATCGTGATTCCCGGCGTCATTGATGCAGACTTCACCGGTCAAGTGAAAATAATGGCTCATGCCTTGCAACCACCTGTGACAATTACCAAAGGAAGCAAGATTGCCCAAATTGTAGCAGTTGAAAATTTCCTGCCATGTCGCCAGCGCCCAAAAGAATCAACTGATTCTGGAAGAAAAGACAATGGCTTTGGATCAACTGGCCACGATGTCTTCTTTACAATTAACCTGAAAGATCATCCATACAAGAAAGTACAACTGAAATGTGGTTCACACTGTGTTCGATTGGAACCAATGCTTGATACAGGATCAGATGTCTCAATTATCAGTCAGATGTACAGGCCATCCAACTGGCCCTTGCAAGCCCCGAGTTCGCACATTGTAGGAGTGGGTGGAATGAAGATTCCTTCAGTTAGCAGAGATCCCATCAGCATTATTTTTGAAGACAATCAAGTTATTGTGACTCAACCATATGTCATGTCTTTACCCAAACTGCTTCCAGGATTGATAGGCAGAGATGTGCTTTCTCAGCATGGGATGGTTTTGACCACCGATCAGCATTTTCCATGATGGCCACTGCAGAGCAGCCGCCCATCCTCAAAATTACCTGGTTGACTGAAACACCCGTGTGGATTGAGCAGTGGCCAATGTCAGAAGAACGGCTGCAAATTGCTAACCAATTAGTCCAAGAGCAACTTGAGGCTGGGCATGTTCAGCCATCTGTCAGTCCATGGAACACCCCAATTTTCATCGTCCCCAAGAAATCAGGAAAATGGAAATTGGTGCATGATTTACAAAAATAAATAAATAAATGCAGGCAATAGGTGCTTTGCAGCCTGGACTGCTGGCACCAACCAGGGGTGGAGCATTGTTGTCATTGATCTAAAGGACTGTTTCTTTACCATTCCTCTTCATCCACAAGATACCCCACAATTCGCCTTCACTGTGCCATCTATCAACAGAAAAACACCAGCAAAACGATATGAATTGGTTTGCCTCCCTCAAGGAATGCGCAATTCTCCGACCATGTGTCAGCTGTTTGTCGACTAGGCCCTGTGACCAGTTTGTCGACATTTTTCCAATGCGATGATTTATCACTACATGGATGACATTCTCATTACCACCAAACAGCCATTGGCAGATGCAGACTTGAATTGGCTCTTCTCGCAACTGAAAAAGCATGGATTGACAGTGTCCCCAGAAAAAAATACAGCGATTGTCCCCCTGGAAATACTTAGGCTGGCTGATCACAGATTCGCAAATTCGACCCCAGAAACTTATTTTACATGCTGCCATTTCTACTTTACATGATGCCCAGAGACTCTTTGGAGACCTGCAGTGGGTTCGTAGCATTGTAAGAATCACCAACAATGATTTGCAAACATTTTTGCCATGGCTCCATGGCAGTGATGCCAACAGCCCTCGAGTCTGCACCCTGAGCAACAAGAAGCTTTGATTCAGGTTTCAGAAAAACTACAACGCGATTGGAGTGCTCATCGCATTGAACATTTGCCATTTTCACTGTTCCTCTCCAACGCTGATGCTTCTCCGCTTGCCATTATCTTTCAATGGCAAAAGAAAAAGAGGGAGTCCCAACATGGATCAACAGCAATCCTGCTTGAGTGGGTGTTTTTACCCATTCAACCAAGAAGTCGTGTGATGGGCAGGACAGATGTTCTTGCTGCATTGATACGAAAAGGCAGAGACAGAATTTTAGAAATGGATGGAAAAGAACCAGCAGACATCAGTGTTCCTGTGAAAAATGAAGATCTGGAATGGCAGCTTAGACACTCTACTGCCCTGCAGGAAGCATTTTTAGGTTTCACAGGAGTGGTGCACAATGAACAACCAAAAGGCCCGATGTGGCATTTCGTCAGTCGTTACCAGTGGTTGGAAAGACCCTTGTGTTCATTGAAACCAATGGAAGGTAGAACAGTCTTCACTGATGCCGGCCGAAGATCAAAAAGAGCTGTGTGCGTTTGGCAACAATGAGGGAAATGGTTGGAACATCTAATCAGATGTGATGATGTGGATGATAGTCTACAAACCCTTGAGTTGAAGGCCCTGTGTTGGTCTTTCCAGACCTGGAACAAAGAACCACGCAATGTTGTTTCAGATTCATTTTATGTAGTTGGAGTTGTGCAGAAAATTGAAGATGCACTCCTCAGAAGAACCCAGAACCAGTGTCTTGGAGAACTGTTCCTGCAGTTGCAGAGCATGTTGAAGCAGCCCCAGCATGCCTTTCGCATCATGCACATTCAAAGTCATCAATGTAACAGAGGTTTGGGAGAGGGCAACGCATTGGCGGATGCTGCGGTCAGTTATGCAGTCCATGTCCCCCCCCACAACAGTTTTGAGAGAGCTCGCAACAGTAATGAGACATTCCACCAAAATGCGAGAGCCATGCACCGACAATTTCAGATCCCCATGAGTGATGCACAGGGGATTGTTCGAGCCTGCCCTCAATGTAGTCATTATGGGCCTGGCCTCGGATTTGGTACAAATCCAAGGGGTCTGAAAGCTTTAGAGTTGTGGCAGATGGATGTAACTCATGTTCCCGAGTTTGGGAAGCTGAAATGTGTTCATGTCACTGTAGATACTTATTCTAGATTCATTTGGGCCACAGCACAGACAGGGGAAAAGGCTCTGCACATGAAGAGGCATTTATTTGCCTGCTTCGCAGTAATGGGTGTACCTGTAGAAATCAAAACTGATAATGCTCCATCTTACGCTAGTCAACAAGTTGCTACATTTATGCAGAAGTGGGGGGTGAAACATACTACAGGGATCCCTCAGTCATCTACAGGTCAGGCCATTGTAGAGAGGGCCAGAAAGAATACATAGCAAAACAAAAGCAAAGTGATGAAACCGATGTGTTTAACCAATTGTCAAAGGTATTGTTCACTCTAAACTAATTGTGTTTGGCAGAAGGTAGAGAAGAACCTGCGGTCTTGATACACCACCAAGCAGTGAAAGAAGGAAGACCGCAAGCAATTCCAGGACTTTATGTGTATCACAAGGACATGCAGATGGGTGAATGGCGGGGGCCAAGTCTGGTGTTGTTTATTGGTAGAGGTTATATGTGTGTTTCAACAGGTACTAGTCCAGTCTGGGTGCCGAAGGGATTCACCCCTGCGTGTCCATAGGAAAAGATACCAACCCGCAGTGATAGTAACATCAACGACAACAGTTTGCCTGGAACATTCTGTGATAAATCCGGTTCTGATGAAAATTAATTTTGTAGAGTACAGAGAAATAAGTTAGAATATCATAAGTGTGAAGTTAGATTTATCAGAAGTTAGTTTATTAGAAGTTATAGTTTATGTTTAGAATTAAGTTTGTTTCTTTCATGTGAAACAGGGCATTCAAGAACCTGAGAAATATGTGGTGGGTATAAATGTTTCTGTTGAGTAGTGTTTTGGTTGTTGAGGTCTCTGGAGTCCTTGATGACGACAAGAGAGAAAAACATGTGGATGACTTGGGCCAAACAAACTAGGCAAGATTCATTCTGCCTGTTGTTAGCCACACCGTCTAACCCCTTTCGTACTTGTTTAATTGGAGTCTCGTTGGATCCCATGGCCGAGTTCAAAACTTGGACCCGAGCTCAAATAAATCCAAATAGCACACTGGGAGCGCAAGCTGTTGCATTTGTGCAAAACCTTAAATTTACTGATGACTATCTTCAAGAATTTGATCTTTTGGGTTCTGTCCCAGGAAATTACTGTTTGATATTTGGACCTTATGCTACCAAACCAACTCAAGAAAAAGGAAAATTGACAGATGACAGCACTTGGCTGTCTCCCAGATCACCATTGTATTATAACTATTCAGAATATTGTAACAATTGGACTCAGTCTGTGACACCGTCAAGAGGTGGTGCAGGAAAAGTGCCCCCAGGAACCTTCCTCATTTGTGAGGACCAAGCCTGGTCATCAGTCCCTCAAAATGCTAGGGGAGGCCCAAGTTATATCAGTAGGTTGACGCTTTTTGCTCCCACCATACATCAGGTCCTCGAATTGCCTCAGAAGACTCAACGAGCCAAACGCAGTGTTCACCAAATGGACCCCAATTGTAAAGATATAGTGTCATTGTGGGGGCATGCTTCTGTAGTAGTAGCCTCACTTTTCACCCCAAGAGTCGCCTCATCGAAAGCACTCACCCAACTGAGAACTCTAGCGAGCTGGACAGGAAAACAAATCATTATCACATCTAAATTGATAAGTGAGCTTGCTGCAGATGTAGATGATACCCATCATGCAGTTCTGCAAAACAGAGCTGTCATTGATTCCCTTCTTTTAGCACAAGGACGTGGCTGCAAAGAATTTGAAGGCATGTGCTGCATGAATTTGTCTCACCATTCTCAATTGATTTATAAACAGTTAATGCAATTGAAGGACAACATTAGAAAACTGACAGTAGTGGACACTCCATTTGATAACTGGCTCAATTTTTAGGTTTTTCTGGCTGGATCAAAGACTCAATTCGTTTTGGTATTGTACTTCTTTTTATCTTTATAGTTATTTCAATTGTTATACCGTGTTTTTTACAGTGTGTGCAAAAATTAGATCATCATGCCTTCACTCCAGCCTGAGTAGCTCAAAAACAAAAAGAGGGAATTGTTGCAGCATTTTTGTGAGAAAGAGGACATGAGTTATGAGAGTTGAGCTACTCCAGTCTAGGCCTCAGATTTGGGCCTTGTGAGGCTTTCAAGCCTCTGACACAGTTAGAAATTAATTAGTGGTGCAGATAGAAATAGTATTAAGGTGTGATGGGGACCACTGGGCTGTCTGGGTGTGAATTTGTATAGGTTTATAGTGTAAGGTTTAGGCCACCTTAAGGAAAAGGTAAACAATGTTAGCTTACCAATCAGAGTGCCTTTGTTTTTGTAAACTATGTAGAAGCTTATATAAACTACCATCTTATCGCAAATAAAAGGAGAACGCTGATCAACCACATTGGTTCAGATCTGCGTTTGTCTTGTCCAGTTTCCTGTTTTCTGAGATTCCCTGGCTTTTTGAGATCACTGGGGAGATCACTTCACCCCGGCTCCCACTCACAGTTCCTCTCAGAGAAGTCCAAAGCTGCTCGTGCACAGTGGGAGCCCCTGTCCCTTTGGGTCCCCCTGCCCCTGGCGCCACAGCCTCCCCCGAGGATGTTCTAGGAGATCAACCCCAGAGCCTGACATGGGGACAGGGGGTCAGGGCTGTCAAAGTCAGAACAGGGAGACAGGGATCCCCTAGCAGCATCTCTGTGCCCCCAGGGCCAGAGCTTGGGCCAGGGCTCCTTCAACCTGTTATGAATGAGGGCTTGAGAGCACTTTAAAAATCCCCAGCAGGGGAGTAGCATAAAACATATTTGATATTAAGTGACAGCACCACAGAGTTCCTTGGCAAGAGTCACTCTGCCCCTGACTGGACACTTCAGGCACACCAAGAAAACAAAGCAACAACAAAACCAAACAAAACCCTGGCAATCAAACCAGAAATGAGCCAAAAACTGTCTGGGTGTCTGTGTGTTTGTGTGTGTGTGTGTGTGTGTGTGTGTGTGTGTGTGTGTGTGTGTGTGTGTGTGTGTGTGAGACGAAAGGACAGTGAGGGCAAGGATGAAAGGAATACGGCCTAAAAGCTAAACAGAGCTTAAACTTAACAGGATGTGACTGATAACATAGACTTCAGCATTTAGGAGAAGAACAGCACTTAACAGCATTTAACTTTACTTATAACCTAGGACTTAATGATTTAGCTGCGGAATAACACTTACTTAACAATATTCAACTTCACTTAAAACTTCTATTCAATTTCACAACTTACACAGAAGAACAACTCTTAGCAGCATTGAACTTCTCTTACCGCTTGTGACTTAACCTTACCTACAAGCATGACTGGCTCAGCTTTCTAAGGCAATCAAACCCCTCAGACTGCAGCATTTCTGCCACGTTTCCCTGAGCACAGGCTCTCCTGTGTGCACACAGACACAAAGAGTCACTACAAGGCACCTGTGAGAAATCCCCCTGAGCAAAGGGAAATGCTCCCTGTGGAGCCATTGGCACCTCCCCAGGGGATGAAGGGTTGAGTCTGGAGGAGACAGTGTTTGTGATGATCTCCAGAGGAGCTGAGCCCAGAGGATGTTGGCCAAGGCTGGGACCCAGCGAGCATTTCTCAGCTGGCAGGGGGAATGCACTAGCAAAGGCCCCATGGAACCAAAGGATCATTGTGACACTGTAGGGCCTTGTGAGATCAAGGAACCATTGTGACACTGTAAGTTTTCATGGATTAATGGAGACCACTGTGACACTGCTGGCCTCATGGAAGCAAGGGGACCCTACTGATGCTGTGTGGCTCAATGGAATGTGGGCAACATTGTGACACTGTGAGGCCCCATCCAAACAAGGCTCCATTGGGACACTGGGAAACCCCATAGAAAAAGTGCTCCAGGGTGACACAGAGAGGCTGCCTGTAATCAATGGTCCATTGTGACACTGTGGAGCCAAAGGAGACCGTTGTGACACTGCAAACCCCCATGGTCCATTGGTCCAAAGGTGTCAGAATCTATGGGTATTGGTGATTCCGAGATTGTAGAAAGTCTCTGTCTTTCTGCCCCGTTGCCAAAGAAGAAGCCATCATTCATCTGTGCTGTTTTCAAGGTTGTTTATTCTTGCTTATCTCTAACATGTTCTGCTGCCCTGCCGCAGGTCTGTCCTGCAGGGCAGCGTGCGGGACTCTGCCCCCAGTGGGATGTTACAAACAGTATATACCAGAAACTACTTGTGCTATATTTACAATAATGTGCCAATATCTATCATCTACGTTAAACTGTGTGTCCCCAGCCTAAACCAATAGAAAAATGCCAACACTACAGTGAAACATGGAGGGCATGAAGAAGGAGGACAAGGACAAGACACACCCAATTTCCTCCATCTTGTCCCCTCTGAACCCCTAATCTAGAAACCTAAAATTTTACTTTTGCACCCGTGTCACACTTAATTATTACTCTTATCAAACACTCAAAGCTTGTAATTCATCCTGTTAGATTGAAAACTCCTCTCCATGGACAGAGATCACAGACAGTGTCTCTCGGGGCACTGTACAGGGGGGTTCCTGACCCCTGCCAGGGTCCCAGACCTGCCAGGGCAGCCAGAGGGAAGCCCTGGATTCCCCCACAAAGGTCCATTGTGACATTGCAGGACTCATGGAACAGAGGAGTCACGTGACACTGTGGGGCCTGTGGAACCATGGAGACCATTGTGACACTGCAAGGCCTCATGGAATCATTAGGACTGTTATATGCGTGTAGGATAAGTCGTGCAAATAAAATTGTCATCTATTTTATAGTTATGTACTGTTAAGTTATACTCTTATATAAAGTTTTTAAAACGCACAAGCCTGCCACAGTGATTGCAACACAATGTCAACACCACCTGAACAAGAGAAGGAGGACTTTATTTACAAGCAAATGAAAGTGGCCAGCCTGGAGATGGATCATCCATCAAGGTGGTCCGAGGAATGCCTGGATGATAAATACATGATAAATATCTGAGACTGAGATAGTCAGTGCCATCAGGGAGATACATCTCAAAACCAAATTCCTGGAATGCAATCACAGGTCTTTATCACTCTCGGGACATGTATTGTTCAACTTGCCACAGAGAAAAGAACTCCACGTGAATACATGCACTCCAAAAAGGAAGACAAGGAACTTTGCCTCGGGCAAGAAAAATTGTAGAAAAATCGGTCAGACAGGACAGGCAGTGTGAAGCATAGAGGACCCTCTGCTGCAGCAGTCAAACGAGTGTCTCATCCAGTGCCAATCCCAGGCTCAACACTGACTTTTTTGAAATGTCTTTTGTTTTTTCCCTCAAAATTTATATTTGGTACATTTAATAAATTTTATTAAATTAATAACTAATAACTTGGAATCTTTCATTTATAACATGTTTATCACATTCTGTTTCTCACGATAAGCACAGCTACCCAAACATAAAGTTGACAAGCAATGAGTTAATGGATCCAGCTACTGTTAACTACGAACAAACCTATTTATCTATTTCTGCTAACTCAGTAACATCTAATTTAACTATCATAACTTGCCTAAAACTCTTAAATCTTCAAAATAAATGCCTCACAGAGGATCAGAAACGAGACATCACACCATGATCCATGTGATCAAGTGAAGCCAACTTTACTATTCAGAAATCTATATTTATAATATCTTCTAATGTCCACATCCCTCTAGCTAATACATGATTTACCAGTCCTAACAGTACACACATCTAAGACTAAATGCTAATTGGATACCTAATTCTACACACACATTGCTGTGGTCGTCTGGCCCACCCTTAGTCCTCTTTATTTCCCACTTTTTCAAACTTTGCTGACAACTTGCTGATTCTCGCTAACTCTTCTTCTGTCTACAAGTATTCACTGTCCTTGGTCCTTGAATGGATTACTTTGTTATCAGAAGACTGGATTGTGCCTCTGCTGAATGTGTCCATTGTCCTGCAAAAATTGCTCAGCATCCCCCAGTTTGGCAGAACGTGAATTGGCTACTCAGGTGAACTTGGAGTTTGATAGATTGCACTTGTTAGTGAAGAACTTTGAATGTGTTCATGTTTCCGCAAGCAAGAAGGGTTTGAGCAGGCTGCCTGAGGTGTATCAACAGCTTGCACCATGACCAAGTGCGGGAGTGAAGACCTGCCTTCCGAGGACCTGAGAATTGTTTGTGCTTGACAATGAGAAGAGAAACAGGGAGCATGAGATTGAGAGCACACCAGAAACATCACCTCCTGAGCCGGACAAGGACACCTTACCAGAGACATCCCCAGCTCAGACAGAGAACCTCAGAGAACAGACACTGGCAGACATCGTTACCATGACTGTTCCTGACCAAAATCCACCTTATCCTTCCTGTGGTTCCTGGGTGAACTGTGTGTTGGGCTTGATTGAACATCTGAGGGTAGCCCATGGGAAAAGGAGGGTTTGTTTTCGGTGTGCTAAATGTGGGTAAGAGATGAGTACTTATCACAGCATTGTTTTTCACCTTCCTAAATGCAGGGAAACAGCGGAAATGGCTTCAGCCAGGGAGTGGATCTGTGAGGTATGTGGCAGGGACTTCAAGACAAAAATTGGCCTGAGACAACCCAAAAGATTGGCACACTCATGGGTTAGAAATCAGGAAAGGGTCGCCGTTTCCCACCCAAAACAGACTTCCAAGCCAACAGAAGATGGTTGAGTAAAGAGAAGGAAGAACTCCTGATAAGACTGGAGGCCCAGTTTGAGGGGAACAAAACCATCAATAAACTCATTGCAGAACACACATCACAACCAAAATGGCTAAACAAATCAGCACTAAAATGAGATTTCTGCTCAAGAAACCAACTGAGGATGTAGATAAGGAACCTGGACTGAGTCATGGAACCAGGAGAGCCGCTGTGTGCCTGAGAAGGGACTTGGCCATTGATCTTGAGAGGAGTCAGATGCCTGGGAGACCAGCAGCTGGAAGGAAAACAGATCCCAAGATGAGTCACCACCTTGATAAAGATAACAACAGCTGGGAAACACCAACCGACAGAGGGAGGGGCAGCTGCAGGCCCATTATCTCAGAACCCTCAGTGAATTGCTATCATCTGGGGCAATTCACACCTTCCCAAGGGCATTTCAAGAACTTTCTAGGTGCCCACAGCAGCCTTGGGGCTCTGTGCCCCATGGCCTCCTTGCTGGGCAGCCTCTGCCAGCTCCTGCAGAGCCCGTGGCACCTGTGGGGCTTCACAGACAGCCCTGCCCCAGTCTCTGCTGGCCTCTGGGCCAGCAGAGAGGCTGGCTAAGGCTGGCCATGGCCAGGAACAGGCCCTGAGCCCCGCAGGAGGATGGAGCTGGGCCACAGCCAAACTCAGCCCAGGGCAAACCTGCGCTCAGCAGCCAGGGCTGCGCACAGCTGGGGACAGATACGAGCAGTGACAAATGTCCTGGGACCCCTCCCTGCTCTGTCCATGACCCCAAGGGCACAGAGCAGCCTCCTCTCTCGGGCTCTTGCCTGTTTTCAATGCCTTGCCCAGGTGCTGGCCCTGCCCCACAAGGCCTGGGCTGAGTCCTGCCCCTGCCCGCTCAGCCAGGCTGAGTTGGACACTGATGGTTTCTGTGCCAGGCTCTCCCAGCCCAGCCCAGCTCCCTGCAAGCTCTGCCAGCTGCCCTGAGCTCTGGGCAGCACCAAGGGCCTCTCCCCAGCACAGCCCAGCCGGCTCTGGCCCCACAGCTCTGCTCAGGCCAGGCTGCTCTGGGCACTGCCCCACGGCCTCAGCCCCTGCCAAGGGCACAGCAGCAGCTGTAGCTCAGCCAGGACTCAGCCCCTGCCATGGGGAAAGGGGCTTGGCCAAGGCCAAAGGAGCTCCCTGGCTGCCCTGCTCCCCTCTGGCTGAGGTGCTGAGAGCTCTTTCACCTCCCCTGCACCAGAAATACTCAGGGTTGTACTCACAGAGTCAGTGGACATTGGGACGTTCCAGCTTCAAGAGATCACTCCAGGAGCTGCAGCTGCATTGTCCTGCAGCCAGAGGTTCCTGTGCCAAGGGCTGGCAGTGATTCTGCCCCAGGCACTTCTCAGCCCCTTCCCAGCCCTGACTGATTGAAGCTCTCTGTGCCTGTGTGCTGTGCCCGGGCTGGCTGCAGGCAGTGCCCCAGCCCTGCTGGGCTGGGAGAAGAGCTGCTCATCAAGAGAAATGATCCTTGGAAGCTCTTGGTGTTCAGGAGCTGCTTCTGTGCCAGGAGCCTGGCCCAGCTCAGCAATACAGACACAGCACAAGGACTTCAATGACCCTCTCTGGCTTTGTGCTGAGGCCCTAGGCATCAGTCCCTGGGAAGGAGCTGAAGAAACCTCTCAAAAACTCAAGTCAGAATCCAACTCCAAAGTTTCTTTGACTTTTAATGAGTCTGAATGAGGGACACAAATGAGAAAGTGTCTCCAGGCCCCAGACAGAGCATAGAATTGGAGGCAATGATGACAGGTGGGGACAAAGAGAAGCCAAGTCTCAGTGCCCTGGGGCACAGCAGCTTCTGTGCCACCAAGGGCTATCAGGAGACACCTTGTCCTGAGGCCATGGGGCCTCCTGCACAGCCGCAGCCAGGCTGGGCACTGTCACCTCCTTATCCTGCCCTCAGCATCTCCCCCTAGCCCACATCCCAGTGGCCTCAAGGATCTGCTGGAAGGAGTCCCTGGGGAGCCTTGGTCAGGAATGGCCCTGGGGCCTCCTTCATGCTCAAAGGGACTGCAGGTTTTTCGAAAGACTTTGGCTTTTGCCTTGGAGACTCTGAGAGGTTTGTTCAATCATGGCCTCCAATTAGCTGCTGTAATTAGTCCCTGGAGAGGCTTTGTCAGTAACAACAGAGCATGGGCTCATTAATGCTTCAAGGAACTCAATTATTTTAAGGTACTTGGTGTTTCCCCTCTGATACAGACTCTGTGAGAGGTTTGTGCAATCATGGCCTCAATTAATCTCTTTTAACGAGTCCTTTGAGAGCTTTGTACTGACACTCAGGGGGGCTCATTAATGCTTTGAGATACTCAGTTGTTAAGGTACTTTGGAATATCCTTTCCACGCTGAGTCTCTGAGAGGTTTTTGTGCCATCCTTGCCTCCAATTCACTCCTTCAAGGAGTCCATGAGGAGCCTGTGTTGGGGATGGTCCTTAGTGGGACCCATTAATGCCTCAAGACTTTGACTCCTGGAAAGGCTTGTGCCATCTCCTCTCAGGCCCTGAGGTTCCAGGGCTCAGCTCCAAATGCACCACAGGGCTCATTAGGATCAAGCAAGTCCTCACAAACCATGGCTCTGCCTTGATTTCTCTCTGCTCTAGTGCCATTCATTAAGAAGATTTCCTACAATATTTATGGAGTGATATTTTAAAGAGCTTCTAGGAAATATGTATTCCTGTTTTAAAGGGTCTCTTTTATTGCTGTTCTTATTACACAAGAGGAGATTACAGAATGCAGTGACTGATAATGATCCCAGGACTCTTTTCAGGAGGTCTGGCCTGCTCAGAAAAGCTCTGCCTGGAGGTCTGACCCAGCATGGACAACCTTGCTCCACATTCCCCAAGCCCATCCTGTCTCTCCTCACTCACCTGGGACCTGCTTTGCTTGGAGAACTGGCTGCACTCAGGAATAAAGGGCCTTTCTTTCTTTTTGTTTTGTAGCAAATCCTGAGTTTCCCCATTGAAAACAGATACCCTCTGTAAGAGGCAATCTGAAGACCCTCACTCATTTGCCTGCCGATTGCCACGAGAAGGAACTCCCTTCCCCCACTGCAGTTCTGGCTTGGAGAAGGCAACAGTGCAGGTGCAGCCGCTGTACCGTTACGTTCTGTTCCGAACGAGGCCCGGCAAGAACTTGGCAAGGACTTGCCGAAGACCCAGCGTGGACCCAGCTCAGAGCGGCCCTCTGCCTTTCCTGCTTCACTCTCCACCTTTAAGCCAAATGAACTGTTGGGGTGACTCTGGTGGTCTTTCACTGAAGACCCCTCATCTGCCTCCTTAACACCGTGACAGATGGAGATCAAGAACCCTCTCCCCAAGGACTGAGACTGAGACCCCTACCACAGAGAGTGGTGGTGGGGGGGAATGACATGACCTGTTCTTCTCCAGTAACTTCAATGGACTTATTCATCATTGTGTTTGTTCAGCCTGGATGATTTTCTGTAGATACACCTGTTCCCCCCATAGCAATTTCAATAGACTCTCATTGTTCCCCCCTTTCCCTCTGTGGACTATAACTGGACCCCTGGGTTGGGCAGGATTTTGGAGACTCTCCCCAACACAACAAGACGGATCCCCATCGTCCGGACCACTGAGGACCTCACCTGTGTTGGTAGCTGTTCCCATCCCCCCTTCTCTCTCTCTCTCTCTCTCTCTCCTTTTTATTTCTTTTCTGACCCCACTATCGCATTTATTGTTTTTTGGCCCTTAATAAAGGTGCACCTGTTGTGATTAAACTGATAGTCCCCTGCTGTTTGTCTTTTGCACTTTGGGATCAGCTAACGAACCTTCACGACACCCCGCTATAAGCGGATCGTGACACCCTCCTCAAGTGTGTTGCAAACCCAAGGTGGCCAAGTGCCTCCAAGACCACTCCAGATCTGCCCTGGGCCAGCTGTGAGGGTGGATCATCAGCCCAACCTGCACTGGGCCATTGCAAGGGACTCTTGCCATGGTCACTGCACTGACCCCACTGCTGGGTTTGGGTGCCATGGCAACCCTCATCGGTTCAAGTTTCCTTGGAAACCACGCCAGGACCCCTTTCTGCAGCCAGGTTCCATGGCCACTTGCCTGCAGAGCTGTTACTGCCCTCGGCTGCCATGACAGCCCTCAGGACAAAGTGGTGCCAGGGCTGTTCCAGGCACAATTGCAGTGCCACTCCTTGGTGCCACCAGGTGCCACAGCAACAGCCAAAGGGACCCATTCCTTAGTTTGGTGCCACAGCAATTAATGCCTGGAGGCATTGTGATGGTTGTTTGCCATGGAAACATGCCCTGGGCCTTTCTTCACATCTGCTGTCACAGCCCAGAGACAGAGGGGATTCCTTGCCGGGGCCTTGTGCCATAGGCACCTGCCCTGTGCCACGCTGGCCGGTCAGGAACCGCGGAACCAGCAGCAAACGGCAGTGCCAGGGCCAAGGACAGGTCAGGCAGACAGAAAGGGGCAGTGCTGGGCACTGTTTCCATGGCAAGCCTCACTGGGTGTGACACCTGGGACACCTTTCCTGTCAGGTTCCATAGAAACCCCTTTTTGGGACTGATGGCACGGACACTGGCACTGAGACGCTGCTGGGCCAGGTGCTGAGCACAGGGCTGAGCACACAGAGATGGTTTTGCTCTTGCTGAGCTCCCACTGAGCCAAGGCCTGTCCTGCCCCCCTGGGCCACGCTGGGGAGGGGCTGGGGCTGGCAGGGAGGTGTGGAGGGGACACAGCCAGCACAGGTGACCCCGCTGGCCCTGGAATACCCCAGCCCATAGGACATCCTGGTCAGTGTATAAAGTGGGAGGAGTAAGGAGCAAGGGGAACGTTTGGAGTGAGGGCTTTTGTCTTCCTAGGTAACTCTTAGGCAGGATGGGGCCCTGTTTTGCTGGTGCACAAGGTAAGCACCAAAAACACAGACACCAACCTAAGGAAGTGTGTAATTTATAGAATGCAAAACAGCAAAAACTGACAAAAGGAGAAGCTCTGCAAAGGACATAGTCATTAGCCAAAGCTACAAAACCGGCTCAGCAATGCACCCAACCATCACTACCAAAGATTGCCTACATTGATTAAGATAGATTTAGCAGCAGTAACTCTCAGACTTTACCATCACCCAGACCACACAGCAGCTTGGAAGAAGCTGTTGCAGCCAAGAACTGCAGAGCCACTCCTAGACACTGGAAATTCCTGCAGGTGCCTCCAGCCCCAGATGAGTCGCCAGCCTTGCTGTGAGAGGGCCCAGCTCTGATACTGCTCAATAAACAAACTGACAGCAGTGTGGGAGCATCTGTTTTCATCCTCCTCTTGGGTCCCTCCCAAAGCCTGGCCAGGGCCCAAGGAGGAACCAAGGGAGCTGACTTTGATCCTACAGCCCCAAGCCAGATGGGGCCTTGTCCACCTTCTAAATACAGAAAGGTAAAGCCATGTTTGACTAATGAACACATCCAGTGATGATATTGCTAATAATGCATTGTTCAGGAGCAGCTACAAATACAAAATTGGATTAGAAAGTTCTCTTTGGTTACAAGATGCAGCTGAAGATGTGTAATCAGTTCCTATCTGTTAGAGGTGGTGTGCCCAATTCTGTTAATTGGGCAGTTTACTTTATCTCTTCCATAACCAATCATCTCTCCGGGAAATATCTTCTGCTAATGGGCCATTGTATGTCACTGCATGACTGATAAAAATGAAATCATCCCATTGTGAGATGCTCCACCCAGTGGGAGGAGCCAAGCATTCCTGCCTGGATATAATCTCAGACTTCAAACACCACAGCCAGCCTTTTCCCACTGCATTCTCAGAGGAGCAGCTTTTCTTCTGCACTGGATTCCCATAGGAAGATTCCCAACAACACCACTACTGGACCTACAGAGGCAAACTCCACCCTGCTCCAGGATCACTGCTTGAACAGAAGCACACCTGTCACTGCAGGAGGACTGCAGCCACCATTTAATTGGACTGCTGCCAACACCCTGACCCACAGTGTGTCAGGTCATATTCTGACTCGGTCAGTGTTTTTTCTTACGTTTGTCCCATTGCATTTGCATTTTTGATATTCTCCTAGTGAAGGACTGCTCCCTTTGGCACACAGGCAAATCCCATCCTGCCTTTTTCCTTCCTTGCCAGACAAGGAGCTGAAGATGGAGTCCAGAGTTGACAAATCCCCATGGCAGAACCTCATGGAAGAGGCTGTTTTGAGCGGCTCCATGGAACAGGAATCCAATGGGGAGGAAAAGCCCCAGAGATCCCACAGGAGGAGGGGCTGCAAACCCAGCCCAGGGTGCTCTGAGGAGGAAAGACCCAGCCTGTGCCAGGAAGGTGGACAGAGCTTCAGCAAGAGGTCAGAGCTGGTGGTCCATGAGCATCTTCAGAATGGGGAGAATCCCTACAAGTGCTTGGAGTGTGGAAAGAGCTTCAGACAGAGCTCTGACCTGCTCCGCCACCAGATGATCCACACGGGGGAATGGGCCTATGAGTGTGGGGAGTGTGGGAAGGGCTTCAGGTGCAGCTCTGAGCTCATCACCCACCAACGCATCCACACCGGGGAGAGGCCTTACGAATGTCCTGAGTGTCCAAAAAGGTTTCACACCAGCTCCCATCTCCTTCTGCATCAGCGGATTCACACAGCCGAGAGGCCCTTCCGCTGCCCTGACTGCGGGGAGGGCTTCAAGCATAACTCCCACCTCGTCAGGCACCAGCGCATCCACACTGGGGAGAGGCCGTACAGGTGTCCCCAGTGTGGGAAGAGCTTCACCCAGAGGTCTAACCTTACCAGACACCAACGGAGGCACCAGTAAGAGAAGCCCTGCAAATGCCCTGACTGCAGAAAGAGCTTTGTCCAGCTTCATCCTCTATTGGAGGACCCATGTTGGGAAGAGATCTGGTGACCCATGTTCCCTGTGATCCATGCTGGGAAGACAACTGTTCCTTTTCCTGGCCCTGGCAATGACATGATGTGGTGTCAAATGACGTGAGGGTCAGGCCATTGTGTTGCAATTACATTTACTCTCACACTGATGTCATTGCCAGGGGCAGGAAAGGGACTGTTTCTTTCCCCCAAGGAGAAGGGCATCCTTTCCAGGAAGGAAGAAATATGTGTCTGGGAAGAGACAGTCGGTGGCGATGTACTTTTCCCTGTAAATGGTTTTTCTTACGATTTCTGTGTTCAATATAGTTTCTGTTCCTGTTCAATATTGTTTCTGTTCCTGTTTGTTCCTTATCACATTGCTGTTCTCAATAAATTGTTCTTAGCTCAGGATCTTTGTCTTTTGTGCTTTCCATGGGAGGCAGGAGGGCAGCAAGCTGCACTGCAGTATTACTTGGAGCAGGAAATTGGGGAATCCCATTCCTAAACCTGGGCCCATGGAAACCAGGATTGCGAGCTGGTCCCAGCCTTGGTGGCCATGGCAACAGCCTTGGGAGTGGCTCCCTGGCTGGGGCTGAGGGAACCTCTTCACTCTGGTGCCCAGGGACAGGACTGGAGGGAACGGCTGCAGCTGAGTCGGGGCAGCCTTAACTTGGATCTCAGGAAAAGGTTTTTCCCCAGAGGCTGCTGGGACACTGCCCAGGCTCCCCAGGGAAAGGTCACAGCTCCAGGGCTCTCTGCACTCCAGCCACATTTGGACACCACTGTTAGGCCCAGGCTGGCATTGTTGGGGTGTCCTGTGCAGGGCCATCAGTTGTATTCGAGGATCCCGATGTATTCCACCCAGCTCAGCCAAAAATTCTGTGGTTCTGGGATCCCATGACCCTGGGAATGGGAGTGCCAATGGTTGCCATGGCAACAGACTCTGGCTCCAGGCCTGAGCTGGTGTCCATGGCAACCACCTCTGCAATGGAGTCTCCATGGAGCTGCCCAGGGACTGACCGTAGCAACAGCAGCTGGGGATGGTTGCCATGGAAACTGACCATGGCAATGAGGCCTGGTGATGTTTGCCTGCTTAGTATCAGATTTGTCACACACACTCAGAGGGGTTCCATGGGGTCTTTCCAAGACTCTCCAGGATGTTCAAGAGCTGGAATATCACACACAGAGACAGGAGCTACATGGAGACCTCCCAGGGCTTTCTGAGGATGGTAAGGAACCGAGTAGTCAGAGGCAGTCACAGCCATTCCATAGTGACATCCCAAGGGGACCTTGGGCTCCAAAGGCACTGATCTGTCACAGACACTCACAGGGGCCCCACAATGACATCCCAGGAGTCCCCAGGCTGCCAAAGAGCCAGGGTGTCCAAGAGACTCACAGGAGTGCATGTCATGGGCAGAGTGGGAGCTTCAGGCAAAAGCTTTATTTCTTTAATGGAGAAACTCCTGCTGAGTCATGAGGTGGAAAAATGACATCCAGCAGCCACCATGAAACTCTCAAATCCTCCAGGAACCCTAGACTTCTAAAATTCCTTTAAGAGAGGAGCCTCTGAGTGGCTGGGTCCAATCCCAGCCCCAGACTTACTCAGAGATATAAAAGATTGGACAAGTGGAATTGAACTTCAATTCAATTTGCCCCACAGGATTAGTGATGGAATACCAGATATATTCATATAAATATAATGGAACAATTCATACTGAGTGCTATCACACAGCACTTACAGGATGGCCAGGGTACCAGACCCAGTCAGCATGGGTTTATGTTGCAGCATTTTTGAAAGAAAGAGGACATGAGTTATGAGATTGGAGCTACTCCAGTCTAGGCCTCAGATTTGGGCCGTGTGAGGCCTTCAAGCCTCTGACGCAGTTAGAAATTAAGAGTTTGTGGCGCAGATAGAAATAGTATTAAGGTGTGATGGGGACCACTGGGCTGTCTGGGTGTGAATTTGTATAGGTTTATAGTGTAAGGTTTAGGCCACCTTAAGGAAAAGGTAAACAATGTTAGCTTGCCAATCAGAGTGCCTTTGTTTTTGTAAACTATGTAGAAGCTTATATAAACTACCATTTTATCTCAAATAAAAGGAGAATGTTGATCAACCACATTGGTTCAGATCTGCGTTTGTCTTGTCCAGTTTCCCATTTTCTGAGATTCCCTGGCTTTTTGAGATCACTGGGGAGGTCACTTCACCCTGGCTCCCACTCACAGTTCCTCTCAGAGAAGTCCAAAGCTGCTCGTGCACAGTGGGATCCCCTGACCCCTGGGTCTCCCCACCCCTGGCGCCGCAGCCTCTCCCTGAGGATGTTCTAGGAGATCAACCCCAGAGCCTGACACAGGGACGGGGGGTCGGCGCTGTGGGGGCTGGGACAGGGAGACAGGGGCCCCCTAGCAGCATCCCTGTGTCCCCAGGGCCATAGCTTGGGCCAGGGCTCCTTCACCCTGTTATGAATGAGGGCTTGAGAGCACCTTAAAAATCCCCAGCAGGGGAGTAGCATAAAACAGATTTAATATTAAGTGACAGCATGTTCTGGTTTGAAAGCAAAACCAGTGAGAGTCTCCAAGTCAGAAATACAATTTATTGGGAAAAGGGGAAAAGGACAAAAATACATGCAATAATAAAAAGGGAAAGACTACTGACAAAGTCTGAATACAACTTGGCCAGCGTGCTGGTAGCAGTCCAAATTGGAGTAGCTGCAGTCCTCTTAGGATGGCAGATGTAGTTGCTGCGTCTTCTCGGAGAACCTGTGAAAAGGCTGCCCCTCTGTCTAGAAATCCCCAGTTCTATCCAGGTTGGAATGCCTAGCTCCTCCCCCCTGGGCAGAGCATCTTACAATGGGTCGTTATGAGTCACGAGGTGTGTCCTTAATCACCTGCTCCTGGACAGTGTTATCTCTGAGTCATGTGGCAAGGCATTGATGGGGCTATTAACAGCAGATAAGGAAAACTGCCCCAAGGCATCTCCTACTCAGATGGTAAATAGGAAAACATTCTTTTTTTAATCTTGGACATTATCCACCCCTTTTCCTATTTCCATCTTCATCATGATGAGACCTTACACATAGTTTTCACTTAAGACTAAGTTTCCCTGTGGTACACAATGGGTTTTCCTATCCTTCTGCATTACCCACCAAGTATAACCAGGTCCTTGAGCAAAAACAATCCCACGGATGGGTTTGTCTTTGCCTGGGGTGGGATTAATCCAAACAGTCTTTCCTAAAATACCTTTTATATGTACCACAGGGACTTTATCTCCATCCACTGTGTGCAAAGGTTCAGATTGGGCAGGACCAGCTCGATTGATGGACCCTCGGGTGTTGACTATCCAGGTAGCTTTTGCCAAGTTCAGTTCCCAATTCCTGAAAGTTCCCCCACTGAGTGCCTTTAGGGTGGTCTTAAGCAGTCCATTGCATCGCTCAACTTTCCCAGCAGCTGGAGCATGGTAGGGGATATGATAAATCCACTCAATCCCATGTTCTCTGGCCCAGGTGTTGATGAGGCCATTCTTGAAATGTGTTCCATTGTCTGACTCAATTCTCTCAGGGGTGCCATGTCTCCACAAGACCTGTTTTTCTAGGCCTAAGATGGTGTTCCGGGCAGTGGCATGAGGCACAGGGTAGGTTTCCAACCATCCTGTGGTTGTTTCCACCATGGTCAGTACATAGCGCTTGCCTTGGCGGGTTTGGGGAAGCGTGATATAGTCAATTTGCCAGGCTTCCCCATACCTGTATTTCAACCATCGCCCACCGTACCACAGAGGTTTCATCCGTTTGGCCTGTTTGATTGCAGCGCAGATCTCGTAGTCGTGCATGACCTGTGAGATGTTGTCCATAGTAAAGTCCACCCCTCGGTCTCGTGCCCATCGGTATGTTGCGTCTCTCCCCTGATGACCAGAAGCGTCATGGGCCCAATGAGCTAGGAATAGTTCTCCCTTATGCTGCCAATATAGGTCTACTTGTGTTATTTTCACTTTGGCAGCTCGGTCTACCTGTTCGTTGTTGCGATGCTCCTCAGTAGCCCGACTCTTGGGTATGTGTGCATCCACGTGTCGAATCTTCATGGTCAGCTTCTCTACTCGGGAGGCAATGTCCTGCCAGATCTCGGCGGCCCAGATGGGTTTCCCTCTGCGCTGCCAGTTAGCCTTTTTCCAGCGACTTAGCCATCCCCAGAGAGCATTAGCTACCATCCATGAGTCAGTGTAGAGATAGAGCCTCAACCACTTCTCTCGCTCAGCAATATCCAAAGCCAGTTGGACGGCTTTAAGCTCTGCAAGCTGACTTGATCCACCTTGTCCCTCAGTAGCTTGTGCCACTTGTCGTGTGGGGCTCCACACTGCAGCTTTCCATTTCCGGCTAGTGCCTATGATTTGGCAGGAACCATCCGTAAAAAGGACATATTGTCTTTCAGTTTCTGGTAGCTCATTATATGGTGGGGCCTCCTCAGCACGTGCCACTTGCTCCTCTTCTTCAGAAGACAATCCAAAAGTCTCCCCCTCAGGCCAGTTTGTTATGATTTCCAGAATCCCAGGCCGATTTGGATTTCCAATACGGGCGCACTGAGTGATGAGGGCAATCCATTTACTCCATGTGGCATCAGTGGCGTGATGTGTAGAAGGAACCTTTCCTTTAAACATCCACCCCAGCACTGGTAGTCGGGGTGCCAGAAGCAGCTGTGTTTCAGTGCCAATTACTTCTGAGGCAGCTTGAACTCCTTCATACGCAACCAAGATTTCCTTCTCTGTGGGAGTGTAGCTTGCTTCAGAGCCTTTGTAGCTCCGGCTCTAAAATCCCAGTGGTCGACCCCAAGTCTCCCCAGGCACCTTCTGCCAAAGGCTCCAGGACAAACCATGGTTCCCGGCTGCAGAATAGAGTACGTTCTTGACCTCTGGTCTGGGCCAAGGGCTACAGCATGAGCAATCTCCTGCTTGATCTGAGTGAAGGCTTGTTGCTGCTCAGGGCCCCAGTGGAAAACATTCTTTTTTCGGGTGACCAGGTAGAGAGGGCTCACAATCTGGCTGTACTTGGGAATGTGCATCTTCCAAAAGCCTATGGCACCTAGGAAAGCTTGTGTCTCCTTCTTGTTGGTAGGTGGAGACATAGCGGTGATCTTGTCGATTATTTCTGTCGGGATCTGACGACGTCCATCTTGCCACTTGACTCCTAGAAACTGAATTTCTTGGGCTGGTCCCTTAACCTTGCTTCGTTTAATGGCAAAACCAGCTTTCAGTAAAATCTGGATAATTTTTTCTCCTTTTTTGAAGACTTCCCCTGCTGTGCTTCCCCACACAATGATGTCATCGATATACTGTAGATGTTCGGGAGCCTTGTTCTTTTCCAGTGCAGTCTGGATCAGTCCATGGCAGATGGTGGGACTGTGTTTCCACCCCTGGGGCAGTCGGTTCCAGGTGTACTGCACTCCCTTCCAGGTGAAGGCAAACTGAGGTCTGCATTCCGCTGCCAAAGGAATGGAGAAGAAGGCATTTGCAATATCAATGGTCACATACCACTTTGCTGCCTTGGACTCTAGCTCGTACTGAAGCTCCAACATGTCTGGCACGGCAGCGCTCAGTGGTGGTGTGACCTCATTCATGCCGCGGTAGTCCACCGTCAGTCTCCATTCCCCACTGGACTTGCGCACTGGCCATATAGTGCTGTTGAAAGGTGAATGGGACTTGCTGACCACCCCTTGGCTCTCCAATTTACAAATAATTGTGGGTTCTGGTGAATTATGGTAGACTTCTTCCTTAAGTTCCTTTTTTAGTTTCTTATGACTCTCTTCAATCAAGTCCTGGACTTGCTCAGCCAACCTTGTTTCCACGGACAAGACATGGGTACGAAATGGGGCGGTGTCGGAATCTGTGGGTATTGGTGATTCCGAGATTGTAGAAAGTCTCTGTCTTTCTGCCCCGTTGCCAAAGAAGAAGCCATAATTCGTCTGTGCTGGTTTCAAGGTTGTTTATTCTTGCTTATCTATAACATGTTCTGCTGCTCTGCCGCAGGTCTGTCCTGCAGGGCAGCGTGCGGGGCTCTGCCCCTCAGTGGGATGGTACAAACATTATATACCAGAAACTACGTGTACTATATTTACAGTAATGTGCCAATATCTATCATCTACGTTGAACAGTGTGTCCCCAGCCTAAACCAATAGAAAAATGCCAACACCACAGTGAAACATGGAGGGCATGAAGAAGGAGGAAAAGGACAAGACACACCCAATTCCTCCATCTTGTCCCCTCTGAACCCCTAATCTAGAAATCTAAAATTTTACTCTTGCACCCGTGTCACACTTAATTATTACTCTTATCAAACACTCAAAGCTTGTAATTCATCCTGTTAGATTGAAAACTCCTCTCCATGGACAGAGATCACAGACAGTGTCTCTCGGGGCTCTGTACAGGGGGGTTCCTGACCCCTGCCAGGGTCCCAGACCTGCCAGGGCAGCCAGAGGGAAGCCCTGGATTCCCACAGGGCGGTGACCGTATCCTCGTAAATTCTTAATTTATTGGCTAAGACGCCCACCCTGTCCTCGCCTTCTCTCCACTGCAGTGTGTCCAGGTAACGAGAGTACATCTCTGGTCCAAGCCGTGCAAATCTCAACCACATTTGTGATGTGCACTGGACACAGTCTGGACTCTTAGGAAATCTTTCGTCTTCTGCGAAAATTATCTACAACACAGCCAATTCCCTCAGGCATCGGATACCTTGTTCCATGGTATTCCATTTTCCTTGGAGCACCTGGAGGTCTTCTTTACAAAGGTATCTGTCCCTCACACTTGCGAGCATTCACCGCCAGAGGCTGAGAGTTTCTTGGGTTCTCCCAATCCCCTGGTCAATGACCACATCCCGGGATAGTGATCCCAGTTGCCTGGCCTCACTTCCATCCAGAATGGTGTCATTGGCTGCAGCGTCCCAGATGCGGAGAAGCCAGGTGAGGATGGACTCATTTGTCTGGCGGGTGAATTCTCTCCGCAGGTCACGTAGCTCACCCAGGGATAGAGAGCGAGTGATGATCTCTGGTTCTGTCTCTTCCGCTGTGTGCGAGGGTCCTGCAGTGTCCTCGTCAGTCACTATGCAGACTGATTTGCTCCTCGATTTCTTCTTCTGAACGGGGGCAACTACTATTGGTTCAGGTTGCTCTGGTTCAGTGATGGTTTGTGTGGAGATGCTGATGGCGCTTTCGGTTCCTTCCTCCTCTGTGCCGGTCTGTGTAGACATAGACACTTTTTCTTTGTTTTTTGTTTCTTCCTCCATGACAGTCTGCGTAGACACGGACACTGTTGTTTTCCTTTTGGTTCCTTCTTTCTCTGTGGCAGTCTGCGTTGACATGGATGCTGTTGTGGTATTCTGTACGGGCACGGATACTGCTGCTTTGCTTCTTGTTTCCTCTTCCTCAAGAAGACGCTGCATCACACTATGTATGTTTTGCTGCACCACACTATGTAGTATTTTGTTTCTAAGCATGTTGCAGACTGTGCAGAGAAGACAAAGAAGAACTAACAACAACATTATGCTGTCCTTGGCATCCAGAGGGAACTTAACATTTTCAAAAACTGCTGTGTCAAGCCTGAAAGGTTGGAAAAAAATCAATCTTTACCCCTCCCCCCAGGGGCTGGGTGAGGTTGCCGAGGCCCCAGACGTAGCAGCCTAGATTAGGACAAGCAAACAGAATTGAGTACATATTCCAAATCATGTTCATTGCCTCAGAGGTCATAATGCAATAGGCATAGTAGACCAATAAAGCAATTTTCATACCATACCCCGGTCTACACATGAGCATTACAATTGCCACATAATTCCCCACATTCGGGAAAATATAGAGAGCTAGGTATGAAACCCAAAAAAGCATGTTAAGCATCATAGTGAATAGGTACCCTCTACAATAAAAGACTGTAATTCTGACTTCTCTCAGTACTTTTTTGCCCCACATTGGGCGCTAAAAATATGTTCTGGTTTGAAAGCAAAACCAGTGAGAGACTCCAAGTCAGAAATACAATTTATTGGGAAAAGGGAAAAAAGGACAAAAATACATGCAATAATACAAAGGGAAAGACTACTGACAAAGTCAGAATACAACCTGGCCAGCGTGCTGGTAGCAGTCCAAATTGGAGTAGTTCCAGTCCTCTTGGGATGGCAGATGTAGTTGCTGTGTCTTCTCGGAGAACCTGTGAAAAGGCTGCCCCTCTGTCTAGAAATCCCCAGTTTTATCCAGGTTGGAATGCCTAGCTCCTCCCCCCTGGGCAGAGCATCTTACAATGGGTCATTATGAGTCACGAGGTGTGTCCTTAATCACCTGCTCCTGAACAGTGTTATCTCTGAGTCATGTGGCAAGGCATTGATGGGGCTATTAACAGCAGATAAGGAAAACTGCCCCAAGGCAACACCTACTCAGATGGTAAATAGGAAAACGTTCTTTTTTTAATCTTGGACACAAGTTGAAGATGAGAAAGCCTGGCTGGGTCTCTCTCCCTTCTGGCCCCAAAGAGGTGCCAAGGCTGGCCCAGCCCCGTGTCGGCCTTCTGGCCTGGCTGCTGAGATCCTGGCCCTGCCCCAGCGCGGCCCAGCCTGACACAGCCCCAGCGCAGCCGCTGCAGAAACCTCCATGGGAAAACAGCTCCGGCCGCAAGGACCGAGCCCGGCCGGGCTCACGGAACCATCTGCAGCCCCGGGCAGATATTGACTCTGCCAGTGCTGCCATCCTCCCTGCAGTGAGAGAAAAGGACACAGGGCAGGCACACAGAGGAGCAACATGAACCCACTGAGGTCAGTGAAGAGGAAGTTGAGTCCCAGATGGGAGGGATGAGGAGATGCCTTGATCTTGGGGCTGACATCCTCTGGTAAAGCTGTGGAGAAGGATGTCATTGATACATCAGACTCTCTTTTTCCCTATTAGGCATTGAAAAGTATGGGGAAATGACTTGTTTCAACAAAGGCCTCTATGCTAAAGTAAGCAAATGTTGAAGTAGCTGAGATCCCATGAGAAGTTTGAACAGAGAAAGAGAGCTGAGTGATGAGACCCTGTGCCCTCAGGGAGAGAAGAAGACCTCTGTTCCCAGAGATGATTTCAGAAGCAGTTGAAGAGAACCTCTGGTCTTGTACAACTCATCTTTAAACTAATACCCCAGAAGTTGACATGGCCCATGACACACAGCTGTAGGAAAAGCTGTGAAAAAATGGAAGGGATTTCACTATTACACTTTTTCCAAGTGGCTGCTATTCATGGAACTTGAGAACCACAAGAGAACTGTTTCATTATGGAGAAGCCTCCATAGCAAGAAAAAGAGACTCCTCTCCCTAAGTGAAGTGAAGCAGGACTATTCTAGAGGTGGTAGACTGGCTGAAAATTTTAGGTTTTGTCTCCTTACATTGTCAATAAGGAAGAAAAAGTTGTGGCGAGAAGAAGAGTGTTCTGAAAGTTTTGTGCTGATTCTTATTGCTCTTTCTTTTAGTTACTGCTAATAAACTTTTATTTATGCTGTTTTAAAGTTTTGGTCCCACTTTCCCTTTCCCCTTATCCTAACTCACAGCAGGAAATGAGTAACTATATTATTTTGTGTGCACTGGTAATTAGACATCACTCAACCCACCACAGTAATTGATGCATTGCCCAAGAAATCTCAAAATTGATGAACCAAAACCACTACAGAAACTTCCTGATGAACTGCACGAGAGCAGAGGGAAATCAAGGCAGAGCCATGGTTTGTCAGGACTTGCTTGATCCTAATGAGCCCCGTGGTGCATTTGGAGCTGAGCCCTGGAACCTCGGGGCCTGAGAGGAGATCGCACAAACCTTTCCAGGAGTTAAAATCAAGAGCAAAAACCCAAAATGTCTCAATGCATTAATGGGTCCCACTGAGGTCCATCCCCAACAAAGGCTCCTTATGGACTCTTTGGAGGAGAGAACTGGAGACCAGGATGGCACAAAATCCTCTCAGAGATTCAAAATGGCACAAAAAACTCTGTGTGCAAAGGAAAATCCAAAGTACCTGAAAAAAGTTGAGTATCTAAAAGTAGTAATGAGCTCCACTGAGTGTCAGCACAAAGCTCTCAAGGGACTCATTAAAGCAGATAATTGGGGCCATGATTGCACAAACCTCTCACAGAGTCTGGTTTAAAATGGAAACACCAAGTACCTTAAAAGAACTGAAGTACCTTGAAGCATTAATGAGCCCCACTGAGTGTTGTTATCGACAAAGTCTCTCCAGGGACTAATTACAGCAGATAATTGGAGGCCATGATTGAACAAAGCTCTCAGAGACTCCAAGGCAAAAGCAAAAGCCCAAAGTCCTTTGAAGAACCTGCAGTCCCTGGGAGCATGAAGGAGCCCCCAGGGCCATTCCTGACCAAGGCTCCCCAGGGACTCCTTCCAGCAGATCCTTGAGGCCACTGGGATGTGGGCTAGGGGGGGATGCTGAGGGCAGGACCAGGGGTGACAGTGCCCAGCCTGGCTGGGGCTGTGCCAGGAGGCCCCAGGGCCTCAGGACAAGGTGTCTCCTCACAGCCCTTGGTGGCACAGACCCTGCTGTGCCCCAGGGCACCAAGACTTGGCTTCTCTTTGTCCCCACCTGTCATCAGTGCCTCCAGCTCTCTGCTCTGCCTGGGGCCTGGGGCCACTTTCTCAGTTGTGTCCCTCAGTGGGACCCATTAAAAGTCCAAGAAACTTTGGAGTTGGATTCTGACTTGGAGTTCTGGAGAGGTTTCTGCAGCTCCCTCTCAGGGCCTGATGCTCAGGGCCTGAGCACAAAGCCCCAGAGGGTCATTAAAGTCCTTGTGCTGTGTCTGTGTTGCTGAGCTGGGCTGGGCTCCTGGCACAGAGGGTGATCCTGGTAACCAAGCAGAGCTTCAAAAGCACATTTCTCTTGCTGAGCAGCTCTTCTCCCAGCCCAGCAGGGCTGGGGCACTGCCTGCAGCCAGCCCGGGCACAGCACAGAGGCACAGAGAGCTTCAATCAGTCAGGGCTGGGAAGGGCTGAGAAGTGCCTGGGGCAGAATCACTGCCAGCCCTTGGCACAGGAACCTCTGGCTGCAGGACAATGCAGCTGCAGCTCCTGGAGTGATCTCCTAAAGCTGGAACATCCCACTGCTCACAGACCCTGTGAGTACAACTCTGAGCATTTCTGGTGCAGGGCAGGTGAAATTTTGATGAAGCTCTGACATACTGAAGGGTTTTCACCAGTCATAAAATATTTCCAAGACAAGGATTTGATAAAAATGAGATTTCCAGAGATTTTGTATTCAGTTTCCTTCTACTGGAGAATGACAGGGAGGGAGGGATAAATATTAAAGGTTGATTATGAATTTTGACAAGTGCCTGAGACATCTGAACTGTTAGTTTTAGTGCTCAGTAGGTTCACAGGAGATCCCTAATGTGCTTACCCTCCTTCTGCCCATGGACAGCAGCAGCATCACCTTTGCTGGAGCCATCAGGCCCAGTCTGAGCTGTCCTTGCTGCAAGCTGCAAATAGAACCTGCCCCCAGCCAGTGCCCTGCAAACAGGCAGGGTTCTGTCAGGCCAAGGAGAGTGCACAGAGATTTGGGGTCTGGGAGTGCTGGCACAGAGAGATCAGGCACAGAGAAACACTTGCAGGAGGAAAATCTCCAGGAAGCAGAGAGAAGATCAGGGAAGGACAGAAAACAAAGCCCAGAAATGCTGAGGCAGGAAGAGTTTAGAGATGCCCAGAGGATCCCGTCCAGTGCAGCCCCTCCCTCTGCACAAGCCCCCTCCCTCCTGTCCCCCAGCCAAGCCGGGCTCCCGCTGCAGCCCCTGAAGCTTGGGGCAGACAGTGGTCCCAGAGCTGAGGTTCACGGGGAGCACCCGGAGCTGTGCCTCGCACTCTGTTGCTGTGTCACAGTCTCGTGTGCAGGGGCAGCTCCAGGGCCTTCTTCCTCTTCCTCCACCCAGGCCAGCTTGAGCACTCTTGGGGGTCTCTGCTCCATGTCCATGACTGGATTTGTGGCTACTTGCAGGAGAGATGCCTCAGAAAACTCCGAGTCAGCAAGTCCTGCTTTCGTGCCTGGAAGGCACCTTCAAGAGAGAAGCCTCAGGAAGGCTCAGGACAGCAAGTCCTGCGCTCTGGTCTCGAGGGCTCCTGCCACAAGGACAGGAGACTCCTGTCAAGGATTGTGCTCTGCCCTCGAGGGCACCTGCAGAAGAGAAGCCTCGGGACGGCCACGGGTCAGCAAGTCCTGTGGTCTGGCTTCGAGGTCAGCTGCAGGAGTAACACCTCGGAAAAGCTCTGGGTCAGACACGAACGAGTGCGCTGTGCAGGGGCTCCTCACAGCACTGCTCTGTCCCGTCCTGTCCTTGTCGCGTGCACCGAGCACTGTGGTGTGCTCTTGTCACCACCAGCTCCTGTGTCACCACGTGTCACAAAGGGCCCTTGGATACCCTGTCCCGTTCCATGCCACGGTGACCATGCTGCACCGTGTCACAAAGGGCCCCTGCACACTCTGCCACCTGCCCTGGGGCCACCCCCAGCCCCCCCAGAGTGGCCCAGGTTGGAAGGAATGCCTTGCCCCAGGTGTGTCAGACAGCCCAACAGGATCTTTAGGAACGGCTCAGACCATCAGCAAACGCTGCCCTGCTCTGCGGGCTCAGGGCAGCAGGAGCCCCCAGGGCTGCTGACACAGCCGCGCTGGGAAGGGAATGGGACCTTCCATGGAAGCTGCCACAGCCTCCTTGGAACACATCCCGGCCCGTGGCCATCCTAAACCCGTGGGTGTGGCACACACAAGGAACTGTGGGCCAGGGCAGGAATGCTGCTCTGAGCCCTGGGGCCCGGGGAGCGCTGACACCAGCAGGTGAGGCAGAGTCCCTGCCCAAGCAGACCTGCCACCCCCCGAGCCCTGGCAGCGCTGGTGCCCGTCTCCTGCCCCAGAGACCTGTGCCCCTGGGGGCTTCTGTGCCAGAGGGAGCCAAACCCACCTGCACTGGGGGCTGTGCTCCTGCCTGCAGGGGCTGTTGGCAGGAGCACCTGGAGCAACTGCTGGCAACACTTGGTCTCTGTCAGAAGCTCTTACCGCATGCTGAAATTATTTTCTCATTGAAGTTATTGCCTTCAGCACAAAAACACCTTAGCAGCAAAGGCACAGAAGAATCTGGCAAGTAAGAATCCTCAGTTCAGGAAAGTTTTACTCCCATTGCACAACTCAAGTAGTTCCAAAATGGTGCAAACTTCCCAAATTAATTGGGATGGTGTGATGAGATGAAGATTTGGAATTTTGCTTCCCATCTCAAAGCAGCAACTCATTTGCCTTAACCTCATCCACTGAGGGTCACTTTACAGAACATAACACTACACACTTAAAGGGCAAAACCAAGGGCCATTCTTTGGTTTGCAAATGGTTTTCTATGAGGGGATGATAATATCCTAACTTTCTTAAGGAATAAAAGCTCTGAGTAGAAAGAAAAGGGGCTAATTCTCCCCCTGGCAGAGATACCTAAGTGGCCAGTAAAGTACAGCTCTCCCCCCTTGTTTCCTGCAGGAGAATCAGGACCATGAAGAGGAAAAGTCAGAGATATTGACATATATACAGAGCTGAGCCCTCTGTAACCAAAGCTGTGCCAAACCACAGATGCTGCCTTCAAACTGACTCAAATTCCAGCCTGGACCTCTCACCTTCCAGACAACTCCTTCCCCAACACCCCACCAACACCACCCCCCTAAACTCCCACACAAGCCCCCAACACCCCACCAGAACCCCCAACTGTCCCCGTCCCTCTGCAGAGCTTTCCCACCCTCCAGCAGACCCCCTGGTTCCCTGCACATGCTGTGGGATGGCACTCAGGAGGATCTGCTCCAAGGCCTTCCCCTGGAGAAAGCTCAGGCTGCCAGGCCTATGGATCCTGGATCATCCTTCCCTCTGAGCCTTCCCGTGCACGGCTGTTCCATTGGCACATCTGCGCTCAGCTGGGACTACTCTGCTCACCCAGGGCTGCTGGTAAAGGATGGAGAGCAGCCTGGCCAGGTCTTTCTCCAGCTCCCTCTGTGCTCTTGGGGAAGGTAGAACCTTCCACAGGAAAGTAACTGGTGCCACAAGGAGTGGGTGGCATCAGGCAGCTCTGGGGAAGCCCCTCAGGAATGCTGTATCCTGAGGGAACACTGTTGGCCTTGACCTGTTGGCACCTGCAAAAGCTTCAAATCAGCTGCCTCAGCTTCCAGGGCCTCTCTTGGCCAGCATCCTGACGTGGATGCAGGACGGCTGCCAGGCACTGCTGAGACCCAGCGGGACAGGAGCGGCTGTCTCGTGCCCACGCAGCACCTGTGACACAGCCAGGGCCATCCCGAGAGCAGACAGACGCTCACGGGCCAGCAGAGAGGAGCAAGGAGCCCTGGGCTCCTCTCAGGGTATCTCAGCTGGGCTCGCTCCACAACACGCCCCCATTGGAAGGCCTGCTGATGCCCAGCTGCCAGAAATGCCTCCCTTGTGCTCTCCAAGATGCACAGGGAGAGCCAGTGAGCAGGACATTTGGGAGGCAAACCTTCCAAGCCTTTGCCGAGGCCAGGCACACACCAAGATCAGCCAAGACTCTCCACCACACTGCCTGGCCCACCCAGCCCAGCTCTGTGCTGGCCCTGGGCCACAGCAGCTCCCAGCAAGCAGGAGGCAAATGCAACTTGCCAGGAGCTGAAACACAGCAGACAGGGAAGATGTGAAACGTGAGTGTGTAAAGGCCTTTTAATTCACAGCTCCCACAGAGAGCTCTGGGGCTCACAGATGGACAGAGATGGTTCTGCTCACCCCTCTGTCCAAAGGGGGGGTAACACACGCTGCTGCAGGTGCTTGGGTTGGTCTCTGCAGGTCCAGGTGGATGCCAAACCTGCTCTTCACAGCCTTCTCCCTTCCCCTGCCCCTCTTCCAAGTGCAGCGGGCCTCAAGGACTGAAAGGAGCACAGAGAGCCAAAGGGGGACACTTGCACCTGCCTCACTGGGAGCTCCCTGGGAAGCACTTTCCTTGAGAAGCAAGCCCCTGTCCTCCAAAGGCATTTCCCCAAATGTGCAGCTTTTCTGCTCAACACCAACACACCCTTAGGAAACGCTGGCAAGGCTGAAGGACTTCATGTCCTTTCAGGACAGGCACTCCAGCTCTAGCTCCTATTCCCCCAAGTGCCTTTCCAGATGGAGGCTCAGACGGGCAGCCCCAGGCCCTCTACAAACACAAGCTGCTCAGTGCCTCTTCACCTGCCTCAACTCCTGCCTGCGCCCACGGCACCAAGACCAGGCTGTTCCCAGCCAGAGCCCAGAGCCCTGCTCCCGCAGGACGCTCTTGCCAGCACCTTCCAGGCCTCTCCGCTGTGCACACAGCGCTTTTCATGCCCGCTCCCAACAGGCTCTGGAAGGCAGAGCACAGCCTGGCTGCCTCTGCCACCAGCACAGCCCAAACACAGGCGGAGGAAGAAGCAGCAGGGGCTGTTTTGTGGCCATGCCCAAGAGAGACTGGCAGGGTGCCCTCCCTCTGCTCTCACTTGCTTGGCTTTCTGACTGGCTCTGAGCCTGGGGCTGCCATTCCTCACTTGTGGGGACCAGAACCACAACATCAGAGCCTGACCCGCCAATACTTTGCCACTTTGCAAACACCACCCAGGCAAAGCTCACTGAGAAACCATCAGTGCTAGTGAAGGACCCAGAAACACATCAAATTTCTGGGCCTTTCCAGCTGATTACTTGGGGTAGAGGGTATGCGTGTGTTCTACTACCATCTGGTCCAAGATGGTACCCAGGAAAAACATAAAACCATACCTAGGCACTGCAAACACGACTCCCACAAACAGTGACAAGAACTCCTCTGAGTTGAACACAAGACCTCCTGAAAATCAGACAAGTTTTGTCTGAATATTCCCTATTAAAAGCCCCATCCTTGTCCAAAGATGAAAATTGTCTCTGTTGGTGTTGTCCTCGCTGCTGCCTGGATGCTCCTCACCGTACCGTGTGCCTTCGGCTGGATTAGCCCACAGCCTGCCACAGTGTTTGGGTAACCCCAGCAAAAACATTAAACCAGCACAGAGCGAAATCACCAAGAGCTGAACTCACAGAGCTGAAATCACTCCAGAGGTGCTCGCTAAGTTGCCTGTGGCTGGGAGCTGAGCCGAGGGACCCAGACAGGCTGAGCCTGACAGCGCAGCGCTATCCGGACACCCACGGCAGCGGCAGCCCGGGGGTCAGATGGACCCCTGGGACCCCAGGCAGCATTAACCTGGAGTGACTGGGATCACAGAGGAACCACAAAGGAAGTTACTGCAATAATACTGGGACTATCTGGGAGTGACTGGAATCATACTGGGAGTGACTGGAATCATACTGGGTGACTTGGAGTGACTGGGACCTTACTGGGAGCAAATGGTACCATAATGAGAGTGACTGGGTTCATACTGGGATCATACTGGGAAGGACTGGAACCATACTGGGACTGCCTGGAACTATTATAGGGATGAATGGGAACACCTGGGAACATGCTGGGATCATGCTGGGATCACACAGGGAGTGACCAGGATGATACTGGGATCACACTGAATGTAACTGGAAGTGAGTGGGACCATACTGGGGGTGACTGGGAGCCACAGGGCCCATGCTGGGAGTGGCCTGGGGGGAACTGGGGGAACTGGCCCAGCTGGGGCTCAGGGTTGTTCTCCCCCAGAACTGCCCCAGGTCCTGCTGCCACCCCTGGCATCACAGAGCCAAGGGACAGGGGACAGCCAAGGGACAGGGGACAGGGACAGGGACAGGGCACAGCCAAGGGACAGGGGACAGGGACAGGGCATATCAGAGGGACAGGGCACAGCCAGGGAACACAGCCTGGCCGAGGGACACTGAGCCCCAGCACTTTGGGCTGTTGCCCTTGGGCTCCCAGCACAGGCCCAGGGGCAGAATCCCCTCCAGAAACTGCTGTTTGCTTTCAGTTCTGCTCTGGAACATTCCCCTGGTGCCCCTGCAGTGGCTGCAGCCCAGCCGGGTGCCCGGGGCCACCAAAGCTGCTCCGGCAGTGCCCTCCTGCCCCGGGCAGGGCACGGAACACCCAAGGAAAGGCTTGTGCTGGGCTCAGGGCAGGGACAGGGCACTCCCCTGGTGCTGCCACAGGCACAGCAGAGCCGGCCTGGGCAAAGGATTGGGATCAATGTCCCATGGAATCCCAGCAGGGATTACTTCTCATTGCACTGCTCTCATTGCAATGGTCATCAATTCCGATCATTTCCCCATGGCAGTGGGTTAGGGGGGGTCCATCCATGGAATTCTCACCTGACTGGGATGAGACTGAGATCTGGCCATGGAAATTCCATGGCAATTCCTGCATTCCCAAGTCCTCCATTACTGAATCCCCCATTCCCATAGGAATTGCCCTTCCGTTCCCACACCCAACTTTGTGCTCCAGAGCCTCCCGACCATATCTGATGTATTTTGGGGGCCTTTCCACACAGGTGTGTCCCAGGTAATGCTTCATCTGCTCCACCATGATCCCTTTGTGTTCCCAGCACCTCTGGGATATCCAGACGGCACTGTTGGACACTGCAAAGCTCCTGGATCCCAGCTGGAAGGAGATGAAATCCCAGCCCTCGTAGCCGTACTGGTGGAATCCATGGATGCTCTGTTGGACAGGAGGTCACAGCTGGAAACCCCCTGCACCTTGTGGAGACCTGGGAACGAGGAGAGAACAGACCCATGGAGACATGTCCCAGCCCCAGGGAGCCTCTTGGAGCTCCCTGGATTCCCATCCCAGCCCCACAGATCCCCCCCATCCCCAGAGATCCCATCCCAGCCCCTCAGAGTCCTCCATTCCCACAGATCCCAGCCCAGCCCCCGGCTCCCCCCACTGCCCCTGCTCTGGTTGTACCGGCCCCGTCTCCAGGTCACTGTCGGCCACGGGCCGGTTCCTGTCCTTGAGCTGGGTCTGGATATCCCAATATCCCAGCTCTGGCTATCCCAATATCCCAGCTCTGGCTGTCCCAATATCCCAGCTCTGGCTATCCCAATATCCCAGCTCTGGCTATCCATATATCCCAGCTCTGGCTATCCCAATATCCCAGCTCTGGCTGTCCCAATATCCCAGCTCTGGCTATCCCAATATCCTAGCTCTGGGTATCCCAATATCCCGGCTCTGGCTATCCCAATGTCCCAGCTCTGGCTATCCCAATATCCCAGCTCTGGCTATCCCAATATCCCAGCTCTGGCTGTCCCAATATCCCAGCTCTGGCTATCCCAATATCCCAGCGCTGGCTATCCCAATATCCTAGCTCTGGCTATCCCAATATCCCGGCTCTGGCTATCCCAATGTCCCAGCTCTGGCTATCCCAATATCCCAGCTCTGGCTATCCCAATATCCCAGTTCTGGCTATCCCAATATCCCAACTCTGGCTATCCCAATATCCCAGCTCAGCTCCCGCCCCCATCCCCGGTGTCTGTGCCTCCATCCGGCCCCGCTCGCTGCCGCAGCGCTCGCAGAGGGTCCCGTCCACGTCCCCCACAATCAAGGACTGGGGGACCCCCGGGCCGGGCTCTGACAGCGCCACTTCCAGGAACTGCAGGGAGTGGAAAACTGGGGGGACACAGAGATTTGGGGGAACTGAGGGGGCTGAAAGTGAGAGTTTGGGGATCCAGGGGGTCCACAGGCCAAGGAAAAGGGGGACATGAAGAGATGGCAGAGCTGGGAAGGAGGTTCAGGGGCTGAGAGCCAAGGAAAGGGGGTGCAGGGACTGGGAGAGCTGGGATGGGGTGTCCAGGGAATCCTGTGCCCAGGAAAGGGGGTGCCAGAGCTCCTGAGTGTGAGGAAAGGAGGAGGTGGGAGCTGGGAAAGGCAGGAATGGGGGCCCAGGGGTGCCAGGTCAGGGAAAAGGGTGGGACTGGGGGCTGAGGGAGGTGGGGGATGGGAACAGGTTGTGTTGGTGCCGGATAAGGGGGTGCAGGGGGGTCTCAGTGCCAGGCAAAGGGGTAAAAGGGTGTCTTGGTTCTCAGGAATGGGGGTGCAGGGGGGTCTCAGGGTCACGGAAATGGGGGGGCAGGGATGGAGAGGTAGAAGGGAGTTCCAGGGGTCCTTGAGCCCAGGAAAGGGGAGTCCAGGGTTTCCCAAAAAGGGGTACCAGGGTGGGGACACCCAGGGTGTTTGGGAAGGGGGAGTTCAGAGGGTCTCTGGCTTTGCACAAAGGTGGGGCTGGGGGCTGGGAAAGGCAGCAATGGGGGTCCAAGGTGTTCCAGGATCAGGCACACGGGAAATCTAGAGGCTGGGAGCAGGGAAAAGGGGAGCAGAGGGCCCTGATGTCCGGAAATGGGGGATTCAGGGGGGTCCCTGTGCAGGATAAGGGGAGCAGGGGGGGTCCCTGTGCCGGCAATGGCGATTCAGGGTCCCGGTGCCGGGGTCCCACTTCCCCCTCGCCCGCCAGGAGCGCCCCCAGCCCCAGCGCTGGAGCCACCGCGCTGCTCCTCCTCACTCCCAGTATGATCCCAGTAGGATCAGCCACCCAGGAGCTGCTCCCAGTATGATCCCAGTACAGCCCAGTCACTCCTGGCATCCCCCCACCCGTCTCTGCGTTCCGACCTGTCCCGGCTCCATCCCCGCCCCTCCCGCGGCTGCGGGGAGGAGGAGGAGGAGGAGGAGGAGGAGGAGGGAGGAAGAGGCGGAGCGGCAGCGGGAGCAGCAGGAGGAGCGGGGAGGATGAACCGCGGGGCTCCGGCTCTGTCTGAACTCGCAGCACCCCGGGAGCGTCGCCCCCATCCCGCAGGTGCCCGGGGAGGGGGAGCTGGCCCCAAATATCCCGGGGCTCCCTGGGTTTGGGGTTTTTGGGGGGATGTTTGGAGCTGGCAGGGCTCCAAGGCCGAGCCGCAGCTGCCCTCGGGGGGGACATCGGGGGTCCCCGGGAGGTGTTTTTGGGGGGTCCCGGTGCGGGTGGCGGCAGAGCCCCGGCGGGGCCGGGGGGATGCGGGTCCCCCCGCGGTGCGGGTTGGGCTTCCCGGCCGGGCCCTCCGAGCTCTGCCGGGGCCGCGTGGGGACCGCACGGGAGCGGCGGGAGCGGCGGGGGGACCCCGGATTTGGGGAGCCCCGGGAGAGCCGCGGCTTCCCTGGGCGGGAGCGCAGAGAGAGGAGAGCCCCAGGAGCCCCAGCGGGGACCCCGAGAGGGGGGACCCCTGGCAGTGCCGGCACCCGGCAATGGGGGTGCTGGGGCTGGAGGGGCGGCATGGCCGGGAAAGGGGTTCGGGGGTACCGGGGCCGCCAGGGGCTGCTCCCAGCAGGTGCCCAGTTCCTACCCCTGTGTGCTTCCAGTTTCCTGGCCACTCCCAGGATGAGCCCAGTCAGTCCCAGTATCACCCTGGTCACTTCCCCTCACTCCCTGCAGGATCCCTGTTTCTCCCAGTATGAGCCCAGTCACTCTCAGTCATTCCCCATTATGACGCTATTTGCCCTCAGCAAGTCCCAGTTGCTCCCACTTTTCTCGGGTGTGTTCCCACTTCTCCCAGTTGCTCCTAGTATAGTCCCAGTCACTCCCAGTATGATCCCAATATGAGTCCAGTATGATCCCAGTCTGCCCCAGCAGGGCCCCAGTCACTCACACTTGCCCCCAGCATGGTCCCAGTTGCCCCCAGCACATTCCCAGTGGCTCCCAGTGTGGTCCCAGTCACCACCTGCGTGTTCTTAGGTACTCCCAGTACATCCCAGTTGCCTGGAACATTCCCAGTGTCTTTGCCAGGCACTCCCAGTTACCTCAGCATGGTTCAGCTGCCCCCAGTTTTATCCCAGTCACTGCCAGTACATCCCAGTTGTCACCTGCATGACTCCTGTCATTCCCAGTTGCTCCCAGTTGCTCTCAGTGTGTGTGCATTTGGCTCCCAGCATGGGCCTGGCAGCTCCCAGTAACCCCCAGTCAGGGTCCCTTGGCACCCACTGTAATCCCAGTATGATCCCAGTCACTCCCAGTATGATGCCAGTGCCCCCCAGTGTGATCCCAGTTGCTCCCTGTCAATGCCAACATGACCCCAGTAACCACCAGTATGATCCCTATGACTCCCAGTCTCTCCCAGTATATCCCAGTCACTCCCAGCATACTCCCAGTCCCTCCCACTTCCTCCCAGTTACTTTCAGCATGATTCCAGTTGTTCACAGCCACTCCCAGTCAATCCCAGTATGATTCCAGTCACCCTCCATGGACCTGGCTCCTCCCAGTCCCACCCAGCATGGACCCGGCTGCTCCCACTGTGATCCCAGTATGATCCCAGTTGCTGCCAGAATGGTTGCAATTGTTCCCAGTTCCTCCCAGTATGATCCCAGGTGTCCCTAGAATAGTCCCAGTCCCACTCAGCATGGTCCCACTCACTCTCAGCTGTCCCCAGCATGGCCCCAGCTGTTCCCGGTGTGGTTCCAGTCCCCCCAGTTTAGTCACAGACACTCCCAGTGTATTCCAGTTGGCCCAGTAAGGTTTTGATGACCTCAGAATGATCCCAGTCTTTCCCAGTTACTCCCAGTTGCCTCCAGCATGATCCCAGTTTCTGGCAGTTGCCCAAAGTGTGGTCCCAGTCGCTCCCAGTATGAACCCAGTTTCCCCATTTGTGGTCTCAGTCCCCTCAGCACGGTTCCAGTACCTTCCAGGTAGTCCCAGTTGCTTCCAATGTGTCCAGATTTTCCTCTCAACATGGGCCCAGTAGCTCCCAGTGACCCCCAGCCAGGATCCATTCACACCTGCTGAAATCCCAGTGGCTCCCAGGATGATCCCAGCTGCACCCAGTCCCCCCCAGTATGGTTCCAGTCACTCCCAGTATGATTCCAGCCCTGCCCAGAATGACTCCCTGTCACTCCCAGGGTGGACCCAGTTGCTCCCAGTCACCTCCAGCATGGTTCCAGTCACAGCCAGCACACTTCCAGTCATTCCCAGTATGATGCCAGCCAGTTCCAGTAGGATCCCAGTATGAATCCAGCATGGGCACAGCTGCTCCCATTATCATCCACTCTGGTTCCAGTTGTTCCCATTTACCCCCACTGTGGTTTCAGTCTCTCCCAGTGTATCCCAGTTGCTCCCACCATGTTCCCAGTCACTCCAGTTGTCCTCAATTGCTTCCAGCCTGATCCCAGTTGCTCCAAGTAAGATCCAGTAGGATCCCAGTTGCCCCCAGCATGCTTTCAGTTGCTTCCTGTTCTCCCCAGTGTGATCCCAGTTGCCCCCAGTTGTCCCTTGTATCAACCCCATCACTCCCCATATGATCCCAGTTGCTCCCAGCATGGTCCCAGTCATGCCCAGTTGTCCCCGGTGTAGACCCACTCACTTCCACTCGCTCTCAGTTCTCCCCAGCATGGTCCCCGTTGTTCCCAGTGTGTTCCCAGTCACCCCAGTAAGGTTACAGACATCCCCAGTAAATCCCAGTTGCCTTCAGCATCTCTGTGGTCATTCCCAGACACTCCCAGTGATCCCAGTAAGGTGCTTGTTATCCCAGTATGATCTCAGTCATGCCCAGTATGTCCCAGTTGTCTCCAGCCTGCATCCAGTCATTCCCAATTCCTCCAGTTTGCTTGCAGCATGATCCCAGTTTTTCTCAGTTGCTCCCAGTAGCCCAAAGTGGGATCCCAGTTGCTCCCTTTCATCACCAGTATGAGCCCAGTAACCTCCAGTATGATCCTTGTCACATGCCAGCACTCCCAGTATGGTCCCAGTATAATCCCAGTAACTTCCAATCACTCGCAGTATGGTCCCAGTTGCCTCCAGCTACATCAGCCCAGTCAATCCCAGTATGATGCCATTTGCTCCCAGAGTGCTCCAAGTTGCTCCCAGTCACCCCCAGTACAGGGATGCTGTGCATGGTGTGTTCCCAGTCACTCTCAGACACTCCCAGTATTAGTCCAGTCCCTCCCAGTATGATCCAGAGATGACGCCAGTGTGCTCCCAGTCAGTGCCAATATGAACCAGTTGTGCTCCACATGGTTCCAGTTGCCCCTTTCACCCTCACTGTCCCTCCCAGTCTCTCACAGTGTCCCCCCGTTCCTTCCAGCATATTCCCACTCACTCCCAGTTCCTTCCAGCGCGATCCCATTTGCTCACAACCGCTCCCAGTCAGCCTCAGTGTCGTGGCACTCACTGCCACTATGATCCCAGTCACCTCCAGCATGATCCCAGTATAAGCCCAGTCGTTTCCAGTCATCCCCAGCAGGCACCCAGTGACTCCCAGTTCCTCCCAGTTGCTCCTAGCATGATCTCAGTTGCTCACAGCTGCTCCCAGTCACCCTCATCATGCTCCCAGTCACTCCCAGTATATCCCATTTGCCCCCAGCATGGTCTCAGTTGCTCCCCGTAGGCTCCTACTCTGTGTCAGTGTGATCCCAGTACGATCCCAGTCTCCCTCGGGGTGACTGCAGTCTGCCCTGGCATGGGCCCAGCTGCTCCCAGTATGATTCCAGTACAATCCCAGTACAAACCAGTCCTTCCCAGTGCTGCCACTCCTGGCATCCCCGAGCCCTCTCTGCGTTCCCCCCTCCTGATCTCCTGAGAGGAGCCCCAAGGGCCGGCAGTGCCCAGGCAGGGTCCCCAGGCAGCCCCAGTTTGGATGTGCAGCCCCCAGTTTCCCCAGTTTGCCTCTCCTTTGGCCCGGGCCGGGTTCCCCCCTGGAACAGCGGCTGGGAGCAGCCGAGAGCCCCGCGCTGCCCGTCCCGACCTGTCCCGGCTCCATCCCCGCTCCTGCTGCGGGCTGCCGGGGCTGCGGGAACGGGAACCGAGGGTGTCGCTGCTGCTGGGGGAGGAGGAGGAGGGAGGGAAGGGCAGGGATGAAGGAGGAGCGGGAGGCGGGGATGGGACACAGGAGGAGGAGGAGGGGGTATGGAAGGGGAGGGATGGAAGAGGAGAAGGAGGTGGGGATAGCGAGGGGCAGGAGGAGGAGGAGGGGGGATGGAAGAGGAGGGGCGGCAGGAAGAGGAAGAGGAAGGACAAGGGCGGATGGAGCAGAGCAGAGAGAAGCGCGCGGTCAGCCCTGCCTGAATTCGCAGGTGAGCGGGGAGGGGGAGCTCGGGCCAGGTTTCCTGGGGGGTGCCTGGGTTGGGTTTTTTGGGGGGATGTTTGGAGAAGGAAGAACTGCAAAGCGGAGCGGAAAAGTCCCCTTGGGGGGACTCCTTGGAGCCCCTGCAGCCCAGAGCAGGGGAGAAGGGGAGAAGGGAGCCCGGGAGCCCAAACAGCCCCGGCACCCCTGAATGGGGAGAGCCAAGAGGGGGGAGCTTTTGGGATTGCTGGGACTCCCGGCAGCCTGGGGAGGGCGGGCAGCGAGGAGAAGGGGGACCCCCAATCCAAGCGTGACCCCAGCAGCTGGGACAGGGGGGAGCCCCGAACAGCAAAGGGGAGGCAGCAGGGACAGGGAACTCCTGGGAGGCTTTTTCAGGGCTGGATCTCGGTGTTTGGGAGGTTTTTATGGAGCCCACGTGGCCAGGGACTTCTAGGGATGGACTGGGACAGAGGGAGCTTCCAACTCATCATGCTCATCCCTTGTTTTCCCCAGACCAGCATTTCTCATTCCCAGCCCCTGGGAGGCTGCGAGGAAGAGGAAGAGCCTCTCCTTGTCCTTCGTCCCCCAGGGCAGGAGCTGAGGATGGAGAGCAGGGAGGACAAATCCCCGCGGCAGAACCTGGTGGAAGAGGCCGTTTTGAGCGGCTCCAGGGCGCAGGAACCCGACGGGGAGGAAAAGCCCTGGAGATCCCGCACGAGGAGGGGCTGCAAACGCAGATCGCGGGGATCTGAGGGGGAAAGACCCACCCTGGGCCGGGGAGGCGGCCGGAGATGGAGCCAGAGCTCGGAGCTGGGGGAACCTGAGCAGCTCCATGATGGGGAGAAGCCCCACAGGTGCTCGGAGTGTGGGAAGAGCTTCAGGTGGAGATCCGAGCTGATCAGGCACCAGAGGACCCACACTGGGGAGAGGCCCTACGAGTGTTCCAAGTGTGGGAAGAGGTTTCAGACCAGCTCCTGTCTCCTCCGGCACTATCCGGTACACACGGAGGAGAGGCCCTTCTGCTGCCCCGACTGCGGGAAGGGATTCAGGGAAAACTCCACCCTCATCCAGCACCGGCGCATCCACACTGGGGAGAGGCCCTACGAGTGTGGGGAGTGTGGGAAGAGCTTCAGCTGGAGCTCCAGCCTGATCATGCACCAGAGGACCCACACTGGGGAGAGGCCCTACGAGTGTTCTGAGTGTGGGAAGGGGTTTCAGTCCAGCTCCCATCTCCTCCAGCACTATCCGGTTCACACAGAGGAGAGGCCCTTCCGCTGCCCCGACTGCGGGAAGGGATTCAGGCAGAACTCCAACCTCATCAGGCACCGCCGCATCCACACTGGGGAGAGGCCCTACGAGTGTCCCCAGTGTGGGAAGAGATTCTCACAGAGCTCTCACTTGACTGAACACCAACGGAGGCACCGGTAAGGGAAGCCCTGTGAGTGCCCCGAGTGCGAGAAGAGCTAAACTCCATCCCCCACTGGAGAACCCACATTGGGCACAGCCCTGGTGACCCACATTCCCTATCATCCATGTTTGGAACACACCTGGCTGCTTCTCCTTTAGTGTTGACCTTTATTTTTTTCTCTTCTCAATCTCTCTGCGCTCCAAAAGCCAAGAGGGATCGATCTTTCACCTCAAAACCACTCACATCCCACTGAAAACAACTGAATTTTAACCCACAGAGCCTTAATCCCACCTCAAATTGCTTGTGTCCACCACAAAAAAAAACCTTAATCCCACACCAAACACTCTTGATTCTACAGCTGCCAGGCTGAGATGCGGTTGGGAGGAGATTGGGAGAAGTGGGATCCCAGTTTGGAGCGGTGAGATGGGGATTGTGTGGGGCTGGGTGGCTGGGATGTATTTGATAGCAAATAAAACTTTCAGACTTACTGATTTCTTTGCCGTTCATTTCCAGTCCATGGCAGTTCTGTTTGCAGAGCGCCGCCTCACAGAGTGTCCCCTCACAGTTCCGCCCTTGGCCTGAGCCACCCCTTTCCCCTCACGGTCCCGCCCTTTCCTCGCCCCTTTCCCCTCACGGTTCGCCCTTCGGGAGCGGCGATTGTGTGGGGCACTATGGTGTCTGTACAAAGACAGTACAGTCCCATTCGATCCCAGTATGGTTCCAGTATGATCCCAGTATGATACCAGTACAGTCCCAGTCACTCCCAGTAGGATCCCAGTAGGATTCCGGTAGAGCCCAGTCCCTCCCAGCGCTGCCGGGGAAGAGGAGGGGGAGGGACGAAGGCGGAGTGGGAGGTGGGCTTAGGGAGGAGGAGGAGGTGGAGGAGGAGGGGTGGGAGAGGAGGGATGGAAGAGGAGAAGGAGGTGGGGATAGCGAGGAGGAGGAGGAGGAGGAGGAGGAGGAGGGGGAGGAGGAGGAGGGGGGATGGAAGGGAAGGGATGGAAGAGGAGAAGGAGGTGGGGACGGGACACAGGAGGAGGAGGAGGAGCGATGGAAGATGAGGGATGAGGGAGCAGAAGGCGGTGGGGTTAGAGAACAGGTGGTGGGGGAAGGAAGGGCAGGGAGACAAGGGCAGGGATGCAGGAGGAGCGGGAGGTGGGCTTAGGGAGGAGGAGGAGGAGGAGGAGGGGGGATGGAAGAGGAGGGGCGTCAGGAAGAGGAAGAGGAGGTTTAAAGGCAGATGGAGCAGAGCAGAGAGAAGCGCGCGGTCAGCCCTGCCTGAATTCGCAGCCCCCACCTGTGGGATCATCGCCCCCCATCCCGCAGGTGAGCGGGGAAGGGGAGCTCGGGCCAGGTCTCCTGGGGGGTGTCACGATCCGCTGGTAGCGGGTGTCGTGATGGTTCCTTAGCCGATCCCAAAGTGCAAAAGACAAACAGCAGGGGACTATCAGTTTAATCACAACAAATGCACTTTTATTAGGGGCCTGAACAATAAATGCCATAGTGGGGCCAGAAAAGAAATAAGAAGGATAGAGAGGGAGAGAGAGGAGAGGGGGATGGGAATAGCTGCCAACACAGGCCAGATCCTCACTGGTCTGGACCATGAGGATCCGTCTTGTTGGGCTGGGGAGAGTCTGCAAAGTCCTGCCCAGCCCAGGGGTCCAGTTATAGTCCACAGAGGGAAAAGGGGGGAACATGCAGAGCAATGAGAGTCTACTGAAATTGCTGTGGGGGGAACAGGCAAATCTACTGAAAACCATCTGGGCAGGATGAACACAATGAAGAATAAGTCCATTGAAGTTACTTGAGCAGAGCAGATCATGTCATTCTCCCCCCCACTCTCTGTGGTGGGGGTCTCAGTCTCAGTCCTTGGGGAGAGGGTTCTTGATCTCTGTCACGGTTGTAATGAGGCAGGTGAGGGGTCTGCAGTGAGAGACCACCAGGGTCACCCCAACAGTTCATTCAGCTTAAGGGTGGAGAGTGGAGTAGGCACTGCAGCAGCCGCCCTGTGCTGGCTCCATGCCGGGTCTTTGCCAAGTCCTGGCCAAATTCTTGCCAAGTTCTTGCCAGGCCTGGTTGGGAACAGCTGCCGTGACAGTGCAGTGGCTGCACCTGCACTGTTGCCTTCTCCAAGCCGGAACTGCAGCAGGGGGGTTTTTCCTTCTCGTGGCAATCAGCAGACAAATGGGTGAGGGTCTTCAGACGGCCTCTTACAGGAGGGGACAAAGGGGACCCCGGGAGGGCACAGGGGCTACTGCAGGAGGCCACAAGTGCCATGAGGTCCCTGACACCTCCCCATCCCCTTCCCAGTTGCTGGAGCAGCAGGCCACTGAGGTGACCATCCTGGGCGAGCTGGTGGCCACCACGGCCAGTCTGGACAGGGACATGATGCTGGCTGTGTCCCCAAGGTACCTCACCCGGCCCTGGAGAGTTTCATCGATCTCCTCCGTGACACACTGGCCCAGGTCAGTGTCACCTGGTGGCGCTGCGATGTCACCTCCCTGGGCTGGGCCCTGGCCACCCATGAGAGCACCCCGGGGGTCACCTGGGACCTGGTGACAAGCGCGGCCAGTGACTGGTGGGGGCCGGTGGCCACGCTGGTGCACAGCTGGTTCCTGCTGGTGGAGGAGGCCACCGAGCTCTGGGACGCCTGCAGGGACGTGGCCATTGGCCAGGCCACCGCTGTGGCCGTAAGGAAGGCCATCAGAGAGGCCGCGGAAGGGGACACGGGAGAGGCCATAATAAAGGCCATGGGAGAGGCCATGGGATGGGCAATGGGCGAGGACAAGGGAGAGGACATTAAAGAGGACATTGCAGAGGACATAGGAGAGGCCGAGGTGGCTCCAGCCAGCTGGTTGCCATGATGTGGCAGCAGGCAGAGGTGACCCTGGGGCTGCTGGGGGACTTGGTGGCCACTTGTGACGAAGCCACTGTGTTCCCCTCGGAGCTGCTGCGCCAGCTCGGGGACGTCAAGGCCACCCTGAAGGGGACAAAGGAGGTGTCTCCTGATGTCCCAAGGGACTTGGTGGCCAAGGTGGCCAAGGCTGAATGGCTGTGGGAGGCCAGCTACTGCCTGGCCACACGTCACCTGCTGGGGTCATTTGGGGACATCAACACCCTCATCTGGAGCTCCTGTTGTGACCCTGATGCCCCCTGTGGCTGTGTGGTGGCTGAGAAGTGCCAAAGAGACATGGAGGACATCCCTGAGGCTGCTTCAGGACATTGGTGTCACTGCTGTGATGTCATCAGGGCGGTGACATCATCAGGGACAGTGACACTTGGAATGTGTTTATAGCCAAAGCTTTTTTATCTCTCATTAAACTTTTAGAAACCTCAAAGAGTGAACTTTGTTTTTTACGCCTGGCTGGGATTTGGCGGGGGGCGAGGGATTCCCGGGCAGCTTCTTCTGCTGAGCACTGACCCCACACCTGGAGGCACCAGGACCCCTTTCAGTGCCCCCAACCCCTCCTCGAGCATTGCCACCTCATTTTTGGATCCGGGATTTGGGATTTGAGATCATTTAGGATTGGATTTGGGTATCCAGCAGGATTTGTATGTCAACTGTTTCCTTTAATCCCCTGGCGTCCTGGAGTCTGAGCAAGGCCTGAAGAAATTAGCTTCTTCTGATAAGAAGCCATAAATTCCTCTCCTTTGGAAGATTGAGGTGTTCCTTGAAGCGAGTATCTCATTCCTAAAAAGAAAACTCCCCCCACATACATAATCTCTATTTTAATATTATGTTGTAACCTAAAACTACGCTTAACACAATATGTAAGAGAATTAATACAGCATAACTTTCTAACATGACACATATAATATTCATTGTACACTTGCGAAAAGCCAATCATAAATATGCATTTGTCACAATCCCTCCTCCTATTCTTTATAAATCATTTGGCTTGAGCAATATTTCTTATCCTCTTGCATTCTTTGGACTCTGTTGGTAATCAAATAAAACATGGGATTAAACAAAGAAGAAATATCAAAACACTTGTAACACATAAAAGGAAGAATCCTAATTTCTTCCACCATTCCATTCTCAATACATTACCCCACCTGTTAGTTTTTAACATTATTTTCCCTTTGGTTGTTTTTGGACTGATACCAGGGTCATAATTTTTTTCTGATATCCTTTGTTTTTTCCAGGATGACGCCCTCATTGCCATCTATTTTCAACAATCTGTACACCCCATTCTTTAGCCAATAAATAGCATAAAGCCAACCTATTTTAATACACTACAGTTATAGTTTGGCTTTGCTGACTCAGTATTAATTCCAGTGCCTGAGCAGCTTTGTTTGTTATCTCCTCTATAACTGCTTGGAGTCCTATAATACGATGCAGTATATAATTTGGGGTTAATACAGAGCTAGACTGCTGTGCTGGTTTCACCTTTTTGTTTACTAATTGCTTTTTTACCGAATCTTACACTATATCTCTAAGATCAAATGTAAAACAAATCCATCTCTCTCCTTTTGGACATTCCATGCCCCAATGATTACTACTTTTCCCTAAATTCCTTGTAATCCAATATTTTCCCCATTTTGCCTGCAGGTACTCAGTTTGGGTGGGTCTGTGGCTGGTGACATGGGTGTGTGTAACAAAAAGGAACTTTGGTTCCTTTCCGTGTAATACTTTCTGTAGCATTTGGGACACGATCTTGCTGGTATCTCAGAAGGGAAAAGACAACAAATGAGAGACAGAAACAGGAATGACAGAGGTCTGGCATGGCTTATACCCCACCTCCCCTGCCTGTGGGGTTGCTTCCCACAGCAGGTACGTGTGATCTTCTCGGTGGTGAGTACAGTGCTCAGTCCAGGCTTGCCCTCTGTTTCCCTTGTCACTCCTTTTTACTCATTTTTTTAGGCAAGTCCTTTTCGACACTCCTTAACTGTAGCTTCCCACTGTTCCTCAGGTGTCTCTCACTCAACAGGCACTAATCCATCCACAAAACAAAGTTATTACTTCAGTTGTTTTGGGTTCTATCTGTATAGGGAATTGATTCAGTACTGACACCTCTTGCAACAAGAACATAGATTTTGTGAACTACAATGCCAATTATTCTCATAATTTAAACGTTCACTTATAACCCAGCTGCCATGTCCAATATGAGGATGAATCAAATAAAGTATACAGTATAGTACTGATGGCAATTTCCCTTCTTTCCTGTACAAGCCACAGGCTGAGGCCAGGCTATAAGAACTCTTTGACTGAAACACTCCCGATCCTCCTGTTTGAAGTGGCAGTGTTCCTCTGCCAAGGAGGTGTCAGAGGCGTCTCAGGGTTTATTCAGGCAGGGCTTAGAACCAGTGATGCAAGCTTTGCCTTATTTCTCAGTGAGGTGTTATTCTTTGTACCTGCCTTGGATCATTTGGGTCTTCCCAAACCATTACCACCCAGTCCTGGTTGGAAGTCAATTTGGTATCACCCGGTTTAGATGTGATAGTCCATTCCTCAAGTTTCTTCACAAGTCCTTTGGTTTTGCTGGCATGAATTCACCCTCTTTCCATGGTTTGGATTGCTGCTTTAATGGTACCTGGAAAGGATTTCTTAATAACACAGTGTTAAAAGAAAAACAATACTGCATTAGCTTTTACCATTAGTTCTCTTTAAAATTTTCTGAGTTTAACTAAACTCTTTTTCTACAGCCACTTCTTCTTCTTGTATCCAGCTGTGTTAATAGCTGCAGAAACCAATTCTTCTTCCTGTGAGCTATAATTAGTTAAATAAAAAAGACCAGGCCAATTTTAACATGAGATGTATCACATCTCTTGCCTTTTACTTTTTGGGTAACATTTAACTGTTTTAGTCTTACAGACTTTAAGTCTTCAGAACAAAAGCCTTCTCTTCTTAACAACAGCAATCAGAAAGAAAAAAGAAATCTTGCTTAAGACAATAAACCACTTTGTGAGAGTCACAATCTCTGCCTTGATCTTATCTCTACTGGTGGTCCCGTTCACAGCCTTGGGTTTAACTCTGTCCTTCCCCACTTCCCCCCCTCCTTGTTGTCACTCTGCCTAGCAGGAATGGGGGAGAACTTACAGATAGCTGTGGCTGAGGGGACCTTGGGGGTGTATTTCGCTCTCCCCTTCGCTCTCTTTCTCTCTCTCTCTCCCTTTCTCTCTCTTTCTCTTTCTTTTTCTCTCTTCACATTTCAGCAGCCACATTCCAATATCAGTCCACTTTCTAACATTAATCCTACCTCCTGGAGAGGTGAGTCTGCCAATCACCTCTCCCCCCTTTTTCAACTTCCTTACAAAGTAAATTACTTTTGTTATGCGTGTTCTGCAGGCCTGTAATTCAGGGCACCCTCCACCAAGGCTACCAACCACTCACAGCTGACAGTGCCAAAATAAAGACTTGGTTTGCTATCACAATTTTTCCATTCACAAGCTTGAAAAGGTTGCAGGAAGAAAGTAAACAACAACTTACTTCCAAAGTGACCCTGCCTGCACCAAAACAAATTTAAGGCAATGCTAGTTAGTGCAATGCAATTTGCAAGGAAGCCAAGGTTTGATTTGGGAAGGCTATCTGAGGACACAGAGCATGAGTTTTACAAATCTGTATTTTGAAGAGGGAATGGACAAAATATGAATAGAGTTGAGGGCAGGGGGAGGACAGCAAGTGAGGAATTTTTCTCTGCAATACTCTCTTTTCGACTGCCAGGAAACACTCTAACACTCTCTCCAAGGAGATAAAGAAAAGCTCATAAAAAACAATCTACATTACATATACCACCATTCATCTACATTTACTCACTTTTATTTTTCACTAACTCTCACATACAACAAGAAGATACTTTGTACTTTCAAACAGTCTACATTACATATCTACACCCTGAGTGCTCTTGGAATGTTAATCCCTCAACCCAGCAGGTTTGAATCCTGGATGCTCTTGGGCACTCTTATCCCTCAATCCGGCACTCCACAGGGTTCCTCTTCTTCCTAAGATCCAGTCCCAGTTTCTCTGGGAGGGATTCTCTCTTTTTTATCACTCGCTTGGTCTCTTTACTGGCCGTTTTTCACACGAAAAAGACGAAAAGCAGCATGAGAGACTACAGCAATCACTTGGCAAGTCTGGGACACCCAGCAGCTTCTGTCACACACATTCATTCCCCCCTTATCCGCCCCATCCCAACAAATACTCACCTATCCTTTGTCCTTGGGTCTTGGTTCTTCGTGTACACTTTAGTCTTGGGGCTAATTACTGCGGTTTTAGGGAATGCTTTCCCTTTTCTTTGTTTTATTGTCTCCTTTTGCCCATAGATCATAACCTGTGTCTGGTCACACACCAGGGGAACAGAGCGAGGCTGCCTAAATAGGGCAGGACCCGTCTTCCTCACCCTGACTCTCCCAAGGCCCCGGCAGAGAGGTGTTAAAAACCATCCTTTGCTACCATAATTGTGAAAAACGCCAATCACTTGGCTGTTAAATTTTTAATAATAATAACATGGTTATTAAAATAGTAATACAATTAGAGTAATAAAAATTTAGAGTTAGGACAATAAAAAGCAAAGAATTAAGGATGTCCAGATGCTCTGGGGCACTTAAGCCACAACAAGCATACCTTGTGAACAAAGGAATCACCCCTAAAAGTACACTATTGCATATTCATATATCCTTCATGGTTATGCATACATTCTATTTAAAACAAGAAACTCTGTCTGTTATATGCCAACTATTTCCTTTAATTCCCATGGCGTCTTCGAGTCTGAGCAAGGCCTGAAGAAATTAGATTCTTCTGACAAGAAAACCATAAATTCCTCTTCTTTGGAAGATTTAGGTGTTCTGTGGTGGTTATGTCAAAGCGAGTATGTCATTCCTTAAAAGAAAACCCAGATACATAGTTTCTATTTTAACTACTAAAGCTTCAATTAAACTACACAACTACATTTACAGTACTATTAAAATGTTAATACAGCACTACTATTCAAACTAACATATGTGCATTTTTCACCTTGGGCGACTGGTGGAGTATCCCCGGAAAGTGACCATCTCTGCAGGGAGCCACGTGTTTTCAATTGTAAATTAGGTCTTTCTTTCTCTGCCAACTGTGGTTTCCAGTCTTTCCCGGCTGGGTCTTCAGGTCTTTTAAAACTTTAAAAATCTTTTTCTACTATCACAACTGACTTCATGTATATTTTACATAAGCACGAATTATTCCATAATTTATATTATAATGGGGCTGCACAGATCCCCCTGCAGGTCCGTGGGGACGCAGAGATCCCCCTGCAGGTCCGTGGGGATGCAGAGATCCCCCTGCAGCTCCGTGGGGATGCAGAGATCCCCCCGCAGGTCCATGGGGATGCAGAGATCCCCCTGCAGGTCCGTGGGGATGCAGAGATCCCCCTGCAGCCCCTGGAGGAGCCAGGCTGGAGCTCGGGGATGCCTGAGAGGAGGCTGTGACCCCGTGGGCAGAGGGGCCCCGCTGGAGCAGCCTGGCCTGGCAGGACCGAGCCCGTGGCACAGTGACCCACGCTGCAGCACTTGGAGGGGGCTGTGCCCCAGGGGATGGACTCGGCTCGGAGAAGTTCCTGGAGAAGTCTCGGCTGGGAGAGAGCGCAGGGTGCAGCAGGGAACGACTCCTGTCCCTGAGCAGAGGGAGAAGCCGCGGGGGATGAGCTGAGCACGGCCCCATTCCCTGTCTCCTGCCCTGCCGGGGGAGGAGGTGCAGCTGGGAGCAGGGAGCCGTGGGGAAAGCTGCATTTTAAGGCTCTGCACTGACTTCTCCTCATCCTGCTCTGAGTCTTTGGAGTTTTCTGCCAGAAATCTCTCCCCTCCCCCACTCACCCACAGGGCTTTGGGCAGGTTTCCCTTTCTGGGGGAAATCAAAGCCAAGCACCGATGCACTAATGAGGGGCAGGAGAAGTGAGGCTCCCGGGCTTCCCGCAGAGCCGGAGGCACGGAAGGCGCAGGGCCGGGAAAGCCGTGGCGGGAGGTGCGGAGAAGTTTGTTTGTGTGGGCAGCTCAATCCCGCCTCGGGCCCGGGCCCGTCCCGGGGCTGTTGCTCATCTCCGGCTTTGCCCTCACGCAGCGCGGGGGGCCCTGAGAGCGCGGGGCGAGTCTGGGCCGTGCGCAGAGCCCGCCCCGAGCTCGCTGCCATTGGCCGCTGGTGCCGTCAGTCGGGGTTGCGGCGCGCTGATTGGTGGGAGCGGGGCGCAGCACGGCCCCGGCGGCGGGCTGAGGGCGGCCGTGGGCGGGCAGCGGCGCCGTTGGCGCCGGGAGCGTCTGTGCGGGCCCGGGAGCGGCGGCAGCGGCCGGAGCGCGGTGAGGCGGCGTCGGCGGAGCTCGGAGGCGGCCCCGGCGCAGGTGGGAGCCGCGCTGGGTTCTGCGGGGGCTCGGGGCTGGCTGCGGGCGGAGGGGGCGGCAGGGGGCTGCGGCGGGTCGCTGGTGCCGTGTCCGGCCCGTGCCGGCCCCGGGCTGAGGGCGCGGCGGGAGCGGCTGCCCGCGGTCTCCTTCCCGCCGGGGCCTGGGCAGGAGCCGCTGCCGGAGCAGCGCTGGCTCGGCCCGGCTGCTGTGGGTAGGACCGAGGGGGCTGCCCCGCGGCCGGGAGCGTGCGGGGAAATTCCCGTCGCCGGAGGTTTCTGTGGCCGGAGGAGAGCGAGGAGTCCTGTAAATGTAAATTTATTGCCGAGCAGGGGGAGAGGCCGTGGGGCATTTGCCGTGCGCTCTCTGCCATGGTTGTAGTCTGCAGCCTCCTTTTTATCCTCATTTTCCTGGCCGCATCTCCCTCTGCCTTTGCCCACGGGCTGAGGTCCTGGAAAGGTTCAGACTTCCCGATGCGCCTGCTGCCTGTCCTCGTTAATATGCACCCTCCTTTTGTATACCAGCCGATATTCATGGCTCTGTTAAGCATTTGTTCTCCTGGAAGTTCGGGAATTTTGCGGGACTTTGAGAAATTGTGTGGCTCAATTTGTGAAATTTATTGGAACTGATGGTTTCCCCCGTTACTTCCTTATCTACAGGTGCCTGGCCCTATCACCAGGCCGATTCACTCCTTGACTCTGTTTTGTTCTTCCCGGGTCCTCTTTGGTTTTGGGATTATTCTCGGTGCCCTCATTCCCTGTCCTTTTGCAGCCCTTTGTGGATCAGGAGGCCTGGCTGCCACCTGCATCCCCTGGCTCAGCTGCTGGATGAGCTGCACTGCCAAGGTGTGGGGCATGGTAAAAAGATGAGAGTTGCTGCAGCACAGAAGAGGAGAAGCAGCATTCGTTTAACCCCTGGTCTGCCCGGGAGCCACGAAAGTGTGTCCCATTCCCATCCTTTCCATGTTTGGACCAACACATAAACTGTTCACCTTTATCTTTTTCACCACTTTACCTTTGTCATCTCTTTCCAACAGCAGTTTGAATCATTTAGTTCTCCACAAACTCCTGCTTTTTCTGCTCACAGATAATCTGATCTCATCCCCTGGTGAAATGTTGTGTTCCTCTTTCAGTGGCAGGTCAGGAGCTGGAGCTGTCTAGTTGCTTCTTCTTTTGAGGACAGCTTTTAATCTAATGATGCCATTGAAATGATAAATGGGTTCTGTCTCCTGGTATGAATTAGTTTGGGTTCCCAGGGGCTGGTCCATGGTGTTGTAGGATTTGTTCTGGTGGCCCTTCATCTTTTCCCCATTTCTGGGTGCTCCCTCAAGCTGGGGCTGCATGAATGACTGCATTTTTCTAAATACATCATCAAATACTTAAATTCCAACTAATTTCCCTGAACTTGTTCTAGCAAAAGCCCCAGTGCTCTGATACACCCTGTACAGCACAGTGGCAGCAGATGTTGGAGTGGGCAGGGGGATGATCCCCCCTTATTTTAGTGAAGTTTTCACTACATTCTCCATTTGCTGTTTCCCTTTGCAGCTTCAGCCATTTCTGTTTCAGAGTCAGATCCTCACCATGGGCTCTGCCTTCAGCTGTGCAGATTCCATCTGTGCAAGCAGGCAGAGCTTGGGGTGAGGGGCAGCGGGAATCAGCCAATTCCTGCCCCAGGCAAGAAGAGCCAGGTACATTGTCCCCACTCTGCCCCAGGAGTGTTAATTTGCATTTCTAAAGCTCCTCCTGGGTGCCTGGAATTCAGGTTCTCTTCCAGAGCAGCTTCAGCAGCCTCACATGTGCCCCGCCCCCCAACCTGCTGCTTTTTCTTTTTTTTTTTCTTTCAAATCTTCTATATATTTTTTTTCCTTCAAATCCTTTTTTTTGAGTTAAAGGGTCACCTTCAAATCTCTTCTAGCTTCACAAAATGTTGCCTTAAGGTGAACGTCGAAAAACCAGACCAAAATTTTTCTATCTCTAAGAGCCACGCACAAACATACACAAAAATTTTCCAAGTCAATTAAATTTTTTCTCCTTCTCCTCTAAGTAAAAACTCATTCTCTCATCCCTGACCCAAACCTAACCAGCAATATAGAAGTAGGAGTAATTTAAAAATACTCTAATGCTCTAAACTTAGCACTGAAACTGCAGGAAAACGAAAAACTCCACCAATATGTTTAGTGTTAGAGTAAAGGCATTTCTTGATTCTGGCCAGGATGTGCAACAGAAATCATTCCATCCCCACATAGCCCGTCTGTGCAGAGAAAATCGTTCCATGACACGTGGGTTTTACTCGATTTTTCCCTAAATTAATACAGTCTAAAGCAATCTAAATCCACTGGTTTAATGTTCTGTAGTTTCAAGTTGTGCAGATTTCTTTGCTTCTGCTGTTAATGAGGTGGGAAGTGCTGGATTTCCTTCTCAGCCTTTTGCAGACCAGGTGTCTGCAGCCCTGGCAGTGTCTGGGGTAGGTGTTGGTTGCTGTTTGCTGCTGGGGTTGATGTTTTGCTGCTGGGTGTTATCTTTGTGGGTATCTTTTGGGCCATTCCCAGTGTGTTGAGATGTTAAACTCATCTCCATTGAGTGGTGTAACATCCCTTAACAAAACCTTTAACATTTCTTTCCCCAGGGCCAAGGCAAACCAAGCCTGAGTAAAGAAATCAAAGGTTAACAATGTTAAAGTCTATGAGCTGGTGTATTTTCCATCAATGCCATGGCAGGCAGGGCAGTGTGTGAGTGTAAGTGAGAGCCAGAGTGGAATTGTCCCGTGCTCTTGCCCAGCAGCTGTGGCAGGGCAGGCCCAGAGAGCGCTGAAGCTGCAGCAGTGGCAGCAAGGGCTGTCCCCGGTGGCTGGAGCTGCCAAAGGAGGGTGGCCAGGCCGAGGATTTCAGCAGAGGATGTGTGGGCAGCCCCAGGGCCTTGCCCCGCTGTGGAGCCCTGGCTGCTGCTGCGCTGCCTTCAGTGCAGCTCAGTGGGGGCCTCCCATCCTCCTGCTGCAGGCGGGAAGTGCAAATCTCCGGGGCTGCAGAGACCTGGAGCCGAGGCTGAGGGGTCCCCCCGTGCTCAGCTGTGCTGGCGGCTGTTTCTGGCCTCGGGGCCACTTGGCACGGGCCACGCCACTTGGCCACCAGTGGTGCTGCTCTGCACTCCTTAGGCAGGAGCCGATGTCCTGCTGGGATGTTGGCAACAGCAAAGTGCCAAGGCAGGCTCTGTGCCAGCCCAGCTTCCTGGGGGAGAGATTGCACCAGAGACAGGATTCTGGCCACAGACTGCTTTAAATGTGCATCCCTTATCTCCACCCTGCACTAGGTGGAGAATTCCCAGGGTAAGGAATTCCCGAGATCAATTCCAAGGGGAAATAATTGAATATCTGCCCTGGGTCTGGCTCTTCTTCTTGACCAAGCCAATGGCAAAAGCCGTACCCATGGAATCTTGGTTTCTATCCCCAGCTTCCAAAGGTGTTTCTTTCCATCCCCGTTCATTTTTTGTACCCAGCCTGAGCTCTGGGGGTGCCAGGGGTTCTGGAGGTCCCATTGTATTCCTAAAGCTGCCATAACCCCCTGGAGGATCTTTCCTGTAAAATGAGTTCTGCTGTCTGTGTCTGTTGCTTCCACAATACCTTTTATTGGAGTAATGTCTTTTAGAAATACCTTAATAAGTGATACAGTGGCTGCTGAGCAATCAGAATTGCTTTTGCCCCCCTGTTAGGTGAGATGGTGTCACCAGAAGATATTGAAGCCTTCCTGCTCAGGGCATGTCAGTGCCAGGCTCTTACAAGCACACACAGCTGTGCCGGTTGAGCTGACCATGGGGGGTAACCTGGGCTTTGTCTGATTCCCTTTCCTCAATAACAGCGTGTCTTGGAACTCTTTTCCCTTCTGCTGCCCTTGAAGAGCCATCCACAAAGACATTTTCTGCCTCAGGCCAGGCAATGTCTCCTGAATCTCGCCCAGGCTGGGTCTGGAGCTGTGTCACTTGAATGCAGTGCTGGGTTTCTTCCCAGCCCCTCTGGGGGCTGTTCAAACAGGAGGCTGGGTTAAACCCTTCCCCTGTCCTCAGTTCTGAATCCTCCTGTGCCACTGAACAAGTTTCACACTGTAATAACCGAGCACTGCTCATCCATTGCGAGGCTCTTTTGGTTATCAAAGCTTGAACTTGATGGCAGACTGGAACAGTTGGAGATCCTGTTGTCATCAGGTTTTGGGCCTCGGTTCCTGTTGAAGCTGTTGCTGCACAATTCTGCAGGCAATGAGGCCACTCTGGCCACTGGGTGAAACATTTTGGCCCAAGAATTTCCTTTGGCATGGCCCTGTTTAACATTCACCTACAATTCCAATTTCTTTTCTTAATCTGGAAGAGCCACAGCTGAGGCATCAATATTTTTGGTTGTTCATTTTCTCAGGTTTTGCTCTCTTTCTCCTGTCCATACCACAGCATTGAGGCTGTCTGGGGTTAAAAAGTCCAGACATTTGACACAAAGGTACAGCAGCAATAACCTTTGTATCTCTTTTTACAATATTACAATGCCACCATCAAATTCCTTCCTAGTTAATAACAATCAGAGTAGGAAGAAAAGAAATCGGTTTATTTCAAACCTTTACAATGTTCCCCCCTTAGGTGTAAGATTCAGAGTGGATGGAGAGGCCCCTGTGTCCATCAGGAGAGGCCTCCTCTGGATGCAGACGCAGCCTGGATGTTCTCCAGGGCTGCAGTGTGGTGGGTCCCCGGTGGGATGGGAGCTCAGAGAGCCCTGACAATCCATGTCCATGCAGGGGTGGACTCGCTCCTCCTGAGGGTGCTGCTGTCTGTGCTTGCAGTGTCCTTGTGGGCTGCAGCTGGAGCCCTGACTCCTTCCCAGGGGCTGTTTGGGTGGGCTCTGCCCTGGCCAGGAGGGCAATGCCTCTGCCAGGTGCTTGTGGCCGAGGCCGTCCCCTGGGTGCTGGGGCCCCTTTGGGCCCTGGGGTTGGTCCCTCAGGGGCTGTGGGAACTCTGCCATGGCCTTTGCCTTCAGCTTGGCCTTTTGCTCATCCCTCCTTGCCTTCAGCTGCTGTGCCTTTGTGCCCAAGTGCTGCAGGGCCTTCTTCTGCCACGCCTGCAGCCCCGGTCACTGCCTGTCGGTGCTCATCCTCTGAGAGCTGCTGAGCTTTCTGCAAAATCTTTCCTTTCTACAGGGACCCAAGCCAAATCCTTCACAGAAAATCCTGATCCTTCCATGAGCACTCTGCATTTCCCAGATGTTGCTTTGTTTTGCTCCTTGTGCTCAGGGTCCCCTGCACAGCCCGTGTGGCAGAGCCGGTGCCTGTCCTGCCGCAGTGTCCAAAGGCGGCCCCCCCGGCGGGCAGGGCCGGCAGCTCCCCGGGGCCGGGCAGCGGCCGGGGCGTCCCGCAGCCTCCTGGGGGCCGGGGGCCACTGCCGGCCCTGCCCGGGGCTGGTGGGCTCAGGCAGCGCCCGGCGCTGAGCCCCGGCTGCCCCACAGCCCCGGCCCGGCCCCGCAGCTCCCCACAGGCCCCCAGCCCTGCTCCCGGTCCCGCACCTCTGCGCCCGCTGCTGCCGCTGCCCACCACAGAGAAACCCCTGACATCCTGACCTCCTGCTTTTCCTCTCCTGGAAACTGGGAATTCAAAGTATCAGCTGGCAAATTGTCAGGATAAGACCCTGCTGAAAAACATCCCAATCCTGAGTATTTTTCTCTTCCTCCTCTTTTCCATCATCCATTTTCTTACTGCATAGATTCCTCCTGCTGCTTCTTGCCTGAACCATATTGCTGCACACTCCCCTTCACCTGATCCCTTCCCAGCACACCAACACCATCCATCCCCTGTTGTCCAAATGTCTTGTCCACTTCCCTTATTGCCCCCCCTGGGTGTCCATGTCCTTAATTACCTCTGGGGGAATGTGCAAACTACCTCAGCATTCTCCCATGGGACCCTTCAGAGACATTTTGGGATCATCCTCCCTTTGGCCAGGACCTGGCTTTCCCTTTTCTCCCCTCCATGGGTGCCCTGCCATGTTCACTCCCCGAAGATCCCAGGGCACTCACTGATGAGATTTTCAGTGCTCTCTCTCTGCTGACTCTTCACAGACCCCCCTGATGTGTCACTCGTCTGTCTCCTGGTCACTCCCGGGTCCCCAATCAATCCCCGGTGCCGCCGCCAGCCAAGGGAGCCGATCACCCAAAGTGGGTGAGGCACCTTCAGCTGCACTCCCTGCCCCAGGGTGTGCGGAAAAATTGACATCACCAGAGGTTTCTGTCCACAAAGCAGACAGAGGAGTCCTGTAAATGGAATTTCATTCTTAAAAATGGGAGCAGCCATGGGACATTCCCCATGGGATCTCTCCAATTGTTGGAGGACACAGCCTCCTTTTCATCCTAATTCTCCTGGCCACATCTCCCTCTGCTTTCCCCATTGGCTGAAGTATTTGAGAGCTACAGACTTCCCAATCCACCTACTACATACTCCCTTAATATGCTCCCTGCTTTTATATAGGAAATGATATTCATGGCTCTGTTAAGTCTTTGTTGTTCTTCTGGAAGTTCATGAATTGAGCAGGACCTTGGCTGAGCAGCAGTCTGTGTCATCAATTAATAACATTTTCTGAAACCAAGGCTTGTCCTGTCACTTCCTTATGAACAGGTTCCTGGCCCTATCTCGGAGCAGATTCAGAGTATCTGTTTGTAAAGACACCTTGCTCTTGTTCCTTTCATGGGGATCCCCGTTTGTGGGACATCCCCCCTGGAGCAGGGTGTCCCCTCTTTGCTGCAGGCGCAGCCCTCAGGCAGAGCTCAGCCAATCAGAGCCCGCGGCGCTGATGACTCACCAGTTGCCAGGCAGACTCGCAGCTCCCCGCGTTCCCCACCTGGACCCCACCTGCGCCCCCCCCTCGGCCCCATCGCCCCCGCGAGGGGAATTTGGGGAGGTGGGAGTGGGGCAGCGCCAAGGCCGGGCCCCCCCGCGCTGTCCTGGCGGGAGCGGCTGCAGTGGGGACCGAGTGCGGGCGGGAGCGGCCGAGAGCCCAGCGCTGCCCCAGCCCGACCTGCCCCAGCTCCATCCCTGCCCCTCGGCTGGGATGCTGTGGGTCTGGGGGGAAGAGGGAGCCGGCAGTGGGTGCTGGGCCTGGGGGCAGGAGGAGAAGGGAAGGAGAAGCAGGCTTGAGGAACAGAATGGTCAAACGATGCAGGTGGCAGGAGAGGGTGGGATTGTGCAGGAGAAGGAGGAATGGCCGGAGGAAGAGGAGTGTGAGGAAGAGGAGAGACACAGGAGGAGGAGGAGGAGCAGAAAGAGGAAGCAGCAGAAGGTTCCATCCCTCCCTGTGTCTGCAGCCTCCCCCAGCCCCAGGATCGTTTCTCCCCCAACATGCAGCAGGTGACTGTGGAGGGGGATCCAGGATTTTCACGGGATGAATCTTGGTGTTTCTGAGCTTTCTTGGGCTAAATGTTGGTGCTTTGGCTTTTATGTGGCAGCTGAATCTTTATGTTTTGGAGGAGGTTTTTGCTGACTTGTGATGTTTGGGGAGTTTTTGATCTGTATCTTGAAGTTTGTGGGATTTTTGGGCTAAATCTTGGTGTTTTGGAGGTTCTTACAGATATAATATTCCTAATGACTTCCTGAGATGAACTTGGGCAAGGAGGAACCTCCAGTCCAAGGTGCTCTCCTCTTGTTTTTTTCCCCAAACCAGGATTTTTCATTCCCTGGGTGTGTCTGGATGGAGGAGGAGGAAAAGCCCCGGAGATGCTGCAGGAGGAGGAGCTGCAAACCCAGCCCAGGGAGCTGCGGGGAGGAAAGAGCCCCCCTGAGCCAGGAAGGCGGGCGGAGATCCAGCCGGAGCTCGGAGCTGGTGGAGAAGCCTCATGGCAGGGAGAAGCCCCACAAGTGCTTGGAATGTGGGAAGGGTTTCAGTCGGAGCGACAACCTGATCGAGCACCAGAGGATCCACACTGGGGAGAGGCCCTACGAGTGTGGGGAGTGTGGGAAGAGGTTTCACACCAGCTCCAATCTCCTCCTACATGAGCGGATTCACACAGAGGAGAGGCCCTTCCGCTGCCCCGACTGCGGGAAGGGCTTCAAGCACAACTCCGACCTCACCGTGCACCGGCGCATCCACACCGGGGAGAGGCCCTACGAGTGTGGGAAGTGTGGGAAGGGTTTCAGAGACAAGTCTGGCCTGATCGAGCACCAGGTGATCCACACTGTGGAACGGCCCTACGAGTGCTTGGAATGTGGGAAGAGCTTTGGGTGGAGCTCACACCTGAGAACACACCAGCGCATCCACACAGGGGAGAGGCCCTACGAGTGTCCCCAGTGTGGGAAGAGGTTTCACACCAGCTCCAATCTCCTCAAACATGAGCGGATTCACACAGAGGAGAGGCCCTTCCGCTGCCCCGACTGCGGGAAGGGCTTCAAGCACAACTCCACCCTCACCATGCACCGGCGCATCCACACCGGGGAGAGGCCCTACAAGTGTTGGGAGTGTGGGAAGAGCTTCTCAAAGAGCTCTCACTTGACTCAGCACCAACGGAGGCACCAGTAAGGGAAGCCCTGTGAGTGCCTCGAGTGAGGGAAGAGCTTGGAGTGAGGGAAGAGAGTAAGGGAAGAGCTTGGAGTGAGGGAAGAGAGTGAGGGAAGAGCTTGGAGTGAGGGAAGAGAGTGAGGGAAGAGCTTGGTGCGCTGCTCCAGCTCCATCCCCCATGGGAGGATCCGGGCTGGATGATCCCCAGTGACCCCCGTGGGGCAGAGCCCTGCTGATCCGTGGTCCTGGTGATCCATGCTGGGTGTGGGGAAGGTGTTGGCTTCTTCTCCTTGTGCTGCTGTGATTTGGGGGGGTTCCCATGGATGGGGGATGGGAGATGAGTGGGGGGTCCTGGTGCACTGCGGGGGGCTCATGGCTCGGAGGGTCCCAGCGCTTTGGGGGAGTCAGGGAAGGGGGGAAGCAGTGAATGGGGGGGTCCCAGTAAATTGGGGGGGGCGCTGATGATAACAGGGGGTCCTGGGAGACAACGGGGGGGAAAGGACCAAACCCTAAGGGACTCCCCTAGTGCAGGTGAACCCCCCGTGCCCCCCCAGCTTTGGGGTCCCCCACAGTCCCTGCACTGTTCCTGGGGGTCCCGCGGCTCTGGGGGATCAAAGCGGAGGGGATAGAACCTCTGTCATGGATGGGGGGCACAAAGGGGGTCCGGGCCCAGTGCTCGGCGGGGTCGGTGCACGAGGGGGGCCCGGTCCCTGTCCCGGTGCACGGGGGTGGCGCTGCCTTGGGGGTCCCGGTGCTTGTGGGGTTCCCCGGGTTCGAGGGGGGTCCGGTCCCTATCCCGGTGCTTGGTGAGGGGGGGGGCAGTGCCCAGGGGGCTCCCACTGCTCGGTAATTGGGGGGGTGTCAGAATCCAGGACATCCCTCTGGCTGCCCTGGATGGCTCCAGATCCTGGCAGGGGCCTCGGAGACCTTGGCATGGTGTCAAGAACACTGGTGGCTGTGGTTTTAGCCCCTGGAGAAAATTGCCAACTTTGTAGGGGGAATTACAAGGCACAAGGGTTTGAGTAGCGTGGTAGGTGAATTAACACAGGGTGGAAAAGTAGAATTTTAACATTTTAAAATACGGGGTTCAATGGGACAAGGTGGAGGGATCTGGGTGTGTCCTGACCTTCTTCTCCTTCTTTTTGCCCTCCATGTCTTGCTGTGATGGTGACACTTTTCTGTTGGTTGAAGGTAGAGACACACTGTCCAACATAAATGATAGATATTGGCACGTTATTGTAAACACAGTACAGGTAGTTTTTAGTGTAAAAGGCAAAGAGTGCTGTTGCAGCATTTTTGAGAGAAAGAGGACATGAATTGTGAAAGTTGAGCTACTCCAGTCTAGGCCTCAGATTGAGGCCTGGTGGGGCCTTCAAAGCCTCTGACGCAGTTAGAAATTCAGAGCTTGTGGCGCAGATAGAAAATAGTCTTAAGGTGTTGTGGGGACCACCGGGTTGTCTGGGTGTGAGTTAGTATAGGTTTTATGGTGTAAAGTGTAGGCCGTTTTAAGAAAAAGGTAAACAATGTTAGCCTACCAATTAGAGTGTCTTTGTTTCTGTAAACTATGTGGAAGCTTATATAAACTACCGCCTGATCTTGAATAAACGGAGAACGTTGCATTAATCATATTGATTGGATGTGCGTTTGTCTTGTCCAGCTTTTCGTTTTTCTGAGATTCCCTGGCTTTAGAGTGCCCTGAGGGCAGGGAGACTGCCACAGACCGACCTGCTAGACAGAGCTCAGCAGAGCGGACAAAGCTGTTAGAGAAAAGGGAAAATAAACGGCCCTGAGAAGCAAAGCTCCGCATCTCGACTCCTTCTCTGCCCGCGCGGGCTGGGAGAAAAGGACTTTTCACAATCTCGGGGTCATCTCGACCCCCAGAAAACCGAGAGGGGGTCTCCACTCGTCCCAGTGCCCGGTGAGGGGGGTCAGTGCTCGAGGGGGGTTCGGGGGCACTGAAGGGGGTGCGGGTGTGGTTTTTGGGGGGTCCCGGCACCCCCCGGGGCAGGGTCAGTGCTCAGCAGTGGGGGCTGCCTGGGGACCCCACCGGCCCCCAAATCACAGCCGGGTCTCCTGCAAGGCACTGAGGGGAGGCTCGTTCACCCCCCGCCCCCACCGGCGTCGCCACACACCTTCCCAAAGTGTCCCCAAGTGCTCCCAAAGTGCCCTCAGAATGTCCCCAAATCTCTGCCGAGGTGACACCGGCCGCATGACGGCCCAGTGGTGATGTTGCTCTGTGCACAGCAGCCTCGGGATGTCCTCCATGGCTCTTTGGCACCGCTCGGCCACTGCACAGCCACCGTGGCCAGGAGAGGGACAGAAGAAGAGGGTGTTGATGTCCCCAAGTGTCCCCAGCAGGTGACGCGTGGCCAGGCGGGCACTGGCCTCCCACAGCTGCTCAGCCTCAGCTGCTGTGGCCACCAAGGCCGCACGGAAATCAGGACACCTCCGTTGTCCCCTCCAGGGCAGCCTCGATGTCCCTGAGCCGGCGCTGCAGCTCCTGGGGGAACGCGGTGGCTTTGTCACACGTGGCCACCAAGTCCCCCAGCAGCCCCAGGTACAGCTCCAGCCGCTGTCCCCTCCCGGTGGCCACATCCCTGCAGGCGTCGCGGAGCTCAGTGGCCACCTTGACCAGCTGGGCCCAGCTGTCCATGGGCCTGTCCAGCACACGCCTGGCGCTGGCCAGGGCTCTCACACAGGCCCAGGTGGTCCCTGGGGTGTCCCCGAGGTTGGCCAGGGTCCAGCCCAGGGAGGGGACAGGGCGGTGGCCCAGGGAGGGGACACGGTAGTGGCGCAGGGCGTCCTGGAGGTGAAAGATCAAGGTCCCCACAGCCACCCGCAGGAACTCTGGGGACACGGCCAGCAGCACGTCCCTGTGCGGCCTGGCCACGGTGGCCATCAGTTCTCTCAGGGTGGCCACCAGCTCACCCAGTGTGGCCACCACGGCCACCATCACCTCCAGCAGCTGGTGGGGGGACAGCTGGGGAGGGGACAGGAGAGGTGTCACGGGCCTGGTGGCAGTTGTGGCCTCCTACAGTGGCCCCTGTGCCCTCCTGGGGTCCCATTTGTCCCCTCCCTGGAGGGCTCTGCTGTCCCCTCTGTCCCTTTTGTCACCCTCTCATCCCCCACTGTCCCCCCCTGTTCCCTCCTACCACCCTCAGTCCCCTCCAGCCCCCTGCCACCCCTCTGTCCCCTCTGCCACCCCCGTGTCCCCCCTGTCCCCTCCCGCCCCCCCGCCGGGATTGTCGCACCCTGCGGGGCTCCATGGCCGCTGGGGACACTCCGGGGAGGGGACACGGCCGGGGACAGTTGGGGACACGCGGGAACGTGGCGCGGCCGGAGAGGGGAAACAGGAAGAGGTGACGTCATCGCCCCGGCCCCGCACCACCTTTGGCCGCTTTTGGGGGCTCCTGAGGAGATTTTGGTGGGGTCCTAGGTGAGCTTTGGGGGGTCCCAGGTGAGGTTTGGGGGGTCCCAGCTGAGAATTCCCAAGGATTTGGGGTTTCCCAGCTGCCCAGGTGAGGTCTGGGGGTCCTAGGAGAAGTTTGGGCATCTCAGGTGAGAGTTTGGGGGGTTCCAGGTGAGGTTTGGGAGTCCCAGGTGAGGTTTGTGGGGTCCTGAGGAGATTTTGGAAGGGTGCAGGGGAGCTTTAGGGGGTCCCAGGTGAGAATTCCCAAAGATTTTGGGGTTCCCAGGTGAAAACAGCTCGGGGGGGCTGAGGGGGGAGGGGTTGGGGAGGTTTTGGGGTGTGTCGCATGGGTGGGGGCGGGGCGGTGAGGGAGGGTCCGGGGGAATTTGGGGGGGTGGGAGTGGGCAGAACGAACCCCCAGACACTGACCACGCCCTCTTTAGACCCTGCCCTGTGTTTCAGGCCCGCCCCTTGCTGCTGGACACGCCCACCGAGCGCCCCGGCCCCTCAGGCCCCGCCCCTCCCAGTTCCAGCTCCGGGTTCTGGCCCTGCCCCCTCCTGAAGCCCCACCCCAAATGAGCCTTGGCCCCGCCCCCGGATAGATTTTTATCATTGAAAACCAAAAATCGCCACAAATCGATCCAAAAATTCAAACCCAGGGTGCGGGAGTATGTTCTTTATTCTTTCAGTGTCTGTACACACCCCCGCCCCCATCTCACTCCTAACCCCTTTCTCTCCAAGTTGTGAATCTCCCCTCCCCCCGCTTCTTTCCCTGCCCCCTTTCACAGACTGTTTAGTATGTTAGTCCTACCCCAAACTCCTCCCCTGTTATTCCCCTATTGGTTGCTGTTCCTATACCCCTCCCCATAAGTTCTTGTATAAAACATCTGCTCGCCCCCCCCAAGGCGTCTTGGGGCACGCGAAATAAACCGAACCTGTTCACCCCAAGTCCCGTGCCGCCTCCATCTGTCCCCGCGCCGATAACTGGGACTGCAGAGCATTTACAGGGGGACCGGCCGCCCGTTCTCTCCCCCCGCCGCCCAGCACGCCCGCGCTCGGGGTGTCGCGGTGAAAGGGGACCGCAACACAACAAATGGGAGCAAGAGGATGGTTCCCTCCTTCATCTTGTAAAACAAACGGGCAAATTCGTGGGGGCGCCCTCCTCATGGAAGAAGAAGGAGGGAAGAGGAACATCTGCAGTCGTAGAAGCTTTGCCGGACGCTAAGAGGAGCCGAGCGCCGAGCGAAAAGAATTCGGCTCCAGGACCCTTCTTTGTTCTCGCCTCTGCGCTCTCTACCCCACCCCCGCCGAGATCAGACGTCCTGCACTGGGGCAGATGTGCTGCAGGGGCTTTGAAGGGGGGGTAGACCTACCCCAGGACAAAGAGGGCGGTTTGGCAGCGGCTTAAGGGAGCCAGGAGAACGGCTCGTCAGGGGACAGCACCGGAACGAAACCACCAGAGGCCGATAGTGGCCGAGCCCAAGGCTTCAGGGACGAGTTTTGGGTGCAGCCGAGATCGGCTGGACATGCCTGCAAGTCCCGGGAACACCTAAGCCTCTGGAAGACCCAAACCGAGAAGGAACGTCCCCAGTTCGGCGCGACTTTTCCACCAAGTCGAGGAGAAGAATCAAGCCATCTCCACCCGGGCCCCCGAGGGTAAGGAGGGCTAAAACGGCGTGGGGTCCATCCCGCCAGGTGGCTGGGTTTCCCAGTTTTTTCTTTTTGCATTTTAACCCTCGCTCGTGCTCAGATGGGAGCTGTATTCCTGCATGCGCCCGGCGGGCGAGTGGGTTTTTCGTTTCTTGGGGGGGGAGGTCCCAGGCACCCCTCACCTAGTCTTTTACGGGGACCCATATTTGATTGCTTTTTCTTCCCCTCGAAAATTCGTCTTCTCTATCCTTTCCTCCCCAATCTGGGCTGGACGGAGGGGGTAGAAAAGACACAAACGGGACAAATGTTTGAAAGGCGGCATGTTAACCATAGGAGAGTTGGTAAAAGAAGCCCTGTACACCCACGCATTGTGTCGACATCCAGCTGCATCGGGCTCCTCTCCTGTAAATTCCCCTTTTGCTTTTGTGAAGCTCCCCAGACCCCCTTGCCCTCAGATTTTCCTAAACTTTTCCCTATCTTCCCTTGGGGATGGCTGTGGCCAAGCCGCCCCCAGGCGCCCTGCCGGGTACTGCTGCCTTCCCTTGGGGATAGTGTTGGCCGCGCCGCCTCTGGGGGGGGGTGCAGTGCACCCGGCACCCCCTTCAAGATGGCGCTGGCCACGCCACTTGGAACCTGTTTTCCCGCCATGATCCTTCTTTTCCGCCCCTGGTTCCCCGCCAGCCCCACCCTCTCCCCTGTGGTAGATAGGGACAGGCAAACGGAAGATCTCAGGATGTGACGGAAAGAGAGACCCTTCCCCCTTCTCCCTGCTTCACGTTATCTATCACCCCCAGAGCATGTAACCACACCTAACCCAGTAGTTTTCCACTCCCGACTAACCCTAGAGACTTTACCAAACCCCCCTCTGATGTAGCAAAGTCCCCCAAGACTATTTAAACCCATGAGATAAGATAATAAAGGCTTTTCGACCATCCACCACATTGGTGTCAGCGTGTGTCGTTAGTCCGAGTGGCCCGGACAGGCCGGGCTGCCGTGCTGTCGCCTTGCAACCAGGTCGCCGTTGCCTCCCCTGAAGGCAACAGCTCAGCCAACCAGACCTGTTCTTCCTGGCATGTTTTGTAATGGAGGAATTTTTGGATACATGGAATTTGGGAGGAGGAATCTCAATTTTGACCACGGTCACCTCGAGAAGGACAACTATTTACATTGGAAGGAAATCACCAAGCCCCAGTGTTTCAAAAGCAGATGAGATGCATCTCTCAAGAGGCCAAGGGCAGCCAGACCTGTCTGTCCTGGCAGCTTTCACTTGGGAGCATTCCTTGGATGTACAGAGTTTTGGAGGAGGAATCCCAATTTTGGCCATGGAACCCTGGAGGAGAAGGACAGTTCTCTCCCATAGGAAGAAAAGCCCAGAGCCCCAGTGCTTCAGGGGCAGATGAGAAGCAGCCCTCAACATGCCAAGGTGGTCAGGTTGTCCCCAGGAGGCCCAGCCAGCCAGACCTGTTCCATGTTCCCTTGGTTCCGTGGGACCCCACAGTGTCACAATGGTCTCCTTGGTTCCATGAGGCTGTGGAGTGTCACAATGTTCCCCTTGCTTCTGCAGTGTCACAATGGCCCCATGCTTCCATGAGGCCTTGCAATGTCACAATGGCTTTGTGGTTCCACAAAGCCCTGATGTGTCACAATGGCCCCTGGGCTCTGTGTGCCCTCGCTGTGTCACAGCAGCTCCTCTGTGACGCTGCGGGCTGCACAAGGTCACCATGGACCCTTGCTTCCTTGGGGTCTTTGAGTTTCACATTGGTCTCCTTGATTCCATGAGGCAGCACAGTGTCACCCTGGCCCCTTGGTTCCATGAGGTTCCGTAGTGTCACCGTGGTGTCCTTGGACCTGCATTGTCACAACTGACCTGTGGTAATCACATATCCTCTGAGCAGAGAGAGAGATCTCCCAGGATTTTCCTGGGAAGCTGTGAAAAGCTGTGAGAAAGCTCAGAGAAAAGAACGAGAAACAATTCTTATCTTCACTTGCTGCACCTGTTGTTGTGCACATGTGGAATGTGTTATGGAGATTTGTTTATCAAAGGGTGATTTCTAAATTGGCCAATGGTGATGGTGTTTGGATTTCAATTCACCAGTCTGGTCTGTCTGTATTGGACTGTCTGCAAGAGCGATGAGTGTTTCTTAGCAGTATAGTATAGGATAATGTAATAAAGTGATTGATCAGCCTTCTGGAATCATGGAGTCAGTGCTAATTATTACAGGCTGGGGACGCCCTGCTACGATAGTTATCTAAGTCAATCTTCCCTTACCTCTGAATGCTGAACAGAATAGGCTTAACAGGCATAGCAGGAACACCAACCACTGTAGACCCAAAGAGCTGGCTGAGGAGTTGGGAGAAAACTTCCCCTGGTGTCATTTCCTCACAGTAGGTACCATTATTAAAGTAATTCCAAACACATACAGTTAGTGTGTGGTAGCCTCAAATCCATGTGCCCACCATCCAGTGGAAATTAAAAATCCATAAATTCCTCACCATATTAACCCATCAAATAAATTGATTATCAGCCAGATTTGCCATAGTTATAGGATGGGAAAAATGTAGCCACAACCATGTGCCACCCAAACCAGGGTAAGCTAGACCACATGGTGACACCGAACAAGGTTTCTATATCCAGTGCAACAACAAAAAATTATGTTACTCAAGAATTGTTATTCTTATTTCACCCTGTTTCTCTCAATGCCCTCAGGCTGCACATCGGGTGCCAAAACTGGTCTTGGTTTACAAGACAGGTGGCTGCTAGGGAAGGCAGCAAAAAGCCTCCTGTGGAACGGAGAATGTAAACCCCCTCCCTCCAAATTATTAGAATCATGAAATCAAGGGGCTCTCAGGCAGGCAAAGATATGGGAATAGGAATGTCAGCTCTTTCCTAGTGTGTATAACAAAGCAAACAAGCAGCAGCAGCTGCGGCACGAGCAGCAAACAGAGCAGAGCCCAGTCCCGGCCTTTGGGCCGTGGCGCTTTCCCTGCGGTGCAGTTCCGGGCACAGCCAGCAGGGGCGCTGTGGCTCCGGGGGCAGGGCAGGTGCGCTGACCCCCACGCGGCTGCAGGGGGCGCTCCGGCCGGGCTCGGCAGCGCGGGGCCATGGCGGCTTTGTCCGAAGGGGGAAGGGCTGGAGAGAGGCTTTGCTTCACAAACCCCGGGGCAGCCGGCTCCGCTGCCCCAGCAGGACTCTCAGAAAGCAGTCAGCTCGGTGCCCCCGCAGGACTGGCAAAAAGCAGTCAGCTGGGCTGGCAGGATGTCTCGGCAGGCAGGGGGTGAGGGGCTCCAAGCGGGGCAGAGAAAGCCCAGCTCAGGATCCTGGACACCAGAGCAGACAGGGATAGGTCTCTCTTTTAGTGGGGCAGGTGTAAATAAGGTCCCAGTTTAGTGGCTGTTCTCACAAGCAGAGGCTCATCCCAGGACAGAAGAAACAGCTCTGGCCCGGGCTCTGGCAGCAGCAGTGGAAACTCCCATCTCCAAGAGCAGCAGCTCCTCCCAAAATAAGGGATCAGCCGATAAACATCAGCCAATGATAAGGAACAAACAGAAAGGAAAAACCCAACCCCCAACACTGGTTTACAATTCCTAATGCTAAGGGAGAATTGTATAAAGTTTTAATTCCACCTTTATAATTGTTTACATACGAGCTCTTGAAATGTCAGGGGTAGGGATTGGAACCTGCTGCTCCAAGGCTCCTCTCACAAAAAAAGGCTTAGAAAGGCTGGCGGTCCTTGGAGGTATTTGGGGATCTATTGGGGCTATGGGGGTCCTTTCTGTGCCTCCTGACCTGACAGGAGCTTCTCTAATAAACTTTGCCTAAAGCTCCCAGTCTGCCCATGACAGGAGCCCCTGTGAGTGCCTGTGACATCCCGGCTCTTTGGCAGCCTGGGGACACTTAGAAAGTCCCCATGGAACCCCTCTGAGGGCCTGTCAAAATATCTGAACCTTAATAGGCAAACTGTTGGCTCTTAACTGAAAGGTTGGTGGTCCGAGCCCACCCAGGGATGCCATTTATGTCAGAATCTGTGGTATTTAAATGATCCCAAAATTGCAGAAATTCGTTGTCTTTGAGCCCCACTGCCAAAGAAGAAGCCATAATTCATCTGTGCTGGTTTTCAAGGTTGTTTATTCTTGCTTATCTATAACATGTTCTGTCTGACCTGCAGTAGGCCTTTCTTGCGGGACAGCGTGCAGGGCTCTGCCCCTCAGTGGGAAGTTACAAACATTATATACCAGAAACTACCTGTGCTATATTTACAATAATGTGCCAATACCTACCACCTGTGCTGAACAATGTGTCCCCAGTCTAAACCAACAGAAAAATGCCCACACTGCAGTGAAACATGGAAGGCATGAAGAAGATGAAAAAGGACAGGACACACACGATTTCCTCCATCTTGCCTCCTTTGAACCCCTTACCTAGAATCCTAAAATTCTACTTTTGCACCCGTGTCACACTAATTATTACTCATATCAAACACTCAGAGTGTGTAATTCATCCTGTAAGATTGAAAACTCTTTTCCATGGACAGAGATCACAGGCAGTGTCTCTGGGGGCTCTGTACAGGGGGGTTCCTGACCCCCTTGCCAGGGTCCCAGACCTGCCAGGGTAGCCAGAGGGATGCCCTGGATTACCACAGCAAACCTCATCAGGACCCATTGCTATGGTCAGTTTGCATGGCAACCAGCACCAGCCGCTGTTGCTATTGTCAGTTTCCATGGCAACCATCACCAGCCCCTGTTGCTATGGTCAGTTCCCATGGCAACGATTTCCAGTCCCATCCCCAGGGTCATGGGATCCCAGAACCACAGAAGTGGCTGAGCTGGGAGGGACCCATCAGGATCCTTGAGTCCAACTGCTGGCCCTGCACAGGACACCCCAACACTGCCAGCCTGGGCCTGGCAGCGCTGTCCAAACGCTGCTGGAGCTCAGAGAGCCCTGGAGCTGTGACCCTTCCCTGGGGAGCCTGGGCAGTGCCCCAGCAGCCTCTGGGCAAAAACCTTTCCCTGAGATCCAACCTAAGCCTGCCCCGACTCAGCTGCAGCCGCTCCCTCCACTCCTGTCCCTGGGCACCAGAGTGAAGAGGTTCCCTCAGCCCCAGCCAGGGACCCGCTCCCAAGGCTGCTGCCATGGCCACCATGGCTGGCACCAGCTGGGATGCTCGGTTTCCACAGGCCGGGATTCAGGAATGGAATTGCCCAATTTCCTGCTCCTGCTAAAACCCCGCTGGTGCTCGTTGCCCTCCCACCTTCCACTGAAGGAAAAAATGGAAAGATCCCAGGCTGGGATAAGAACAATTTACTGGGAACAGCAACGAAATAAGGAACAAACTGGAACAGAAAAAATATTGACAACAGAAGGGATAAGAAAAACTATTTACAGGGGAAATTACATCACCATCAATTGTACCTTCCTGGCCACATGTCTCCTCCTGCCTAGAAAGGACACCCTTCTCAGAGAGAGAGAGAGAGAGAGTCCCTTTCCTGCCCCTGGCAATGACCTGAGGTGGAAGTGAATGTAGTGACAGGGCGATAGCCAGACCCTCATGTTCTTCAGTCCCACATAAGGTCATTGGCAGGGGCAGGAGAAGGTACAGGTGTCTTCCCAGCATGGATCCCAGGTAACAGGGATCACCAGGGCTCTTCCCAATGTGGGTTCTTCAATGGGGGGTGAAGCTGGAGCGGTGCATGAAGCTCCTCCTGCAGTTGGGGCACTCACAGAGCTTCCGTCACCGGTGGCTCTGTTGGTGTTTCGTCAAGTGAGAGCTCTGGGAGAAGCTCTTCCCACACTGGGGACACTCGTAGGGCCTCTCCCCAGTGTGGATGCGCCGGTGGGTGACAAGGGTGGTGTTGTGCTTGAACCCCTTCCCACAGTCAGGGCAGAGGAAGGGCCTCTCCTCGGTGTGGACCCGCTCATGCAGGAGGAGATTTGAGCTGCTCTGAAACCTCTTCCCACATGTGGGGCACATGTAGGGCCTCTCCCCAGTGTGGATGCGCCGGTGGGTGACAAGAGTGGAGTTGCGCTTGAAGCCCTTCCCGCAGTCAGGGCAGAGGAAGGGCCTCTCATCCGTGTGAATCCGCTGATGCACAAGGAGATGGGAGCTGGTCTGAAACCTCTTCTGACACTCAGGACACTCGTAGGGCCTCTCCCCAGTGTGGATGCGTTGGTGGATGATTAGGTCGGAGCTCCAGCTGAAGCACTTCCCACACTCCCCACACTTGTAGGGCCATTCCCCAGTGTGGATCATCTGATGTCGCTTCAGACTTTTGCTCCGCCTGAAGCTCTTCCCACACTCCAAGCACTTGTGGGGCTTCTCCCCATTGTGAAGCTTCTCAGGGACCACCAGCTCTGAGCTCTGGCTGAAGCTCTGCCCACCTTCCTGACCCAGAGTGGGCCTTTCCTCCTCAGAGCACCCTGGGCTGGGTTTCCAGCCCCTCCTTGTGCAGGATCTCCGGGGCTTTTCCTCCCTGTTGGATTCTTGCGCTGTGGAGTTGCTCACATCGGCCTCTTCCATGAGGTTGTGCTGCAGGGATTTGTCCTTCCTGGTCTCCATCATCAGCTCCTGCTCTGGGGTAGGAAGGACAAGGAGAGGATGGGATTTGCCTCCGTGCCACAGGGAAGGGTAAGGAGATCCCCCCAGTGCATCCCCGTCAGCAGAGCGTTGGCAGCGGGGCTGTCCTGCAGCCGGGGGCCAGGCTGGGCCAGGAGATGGAGCAGGAGAGAGGGGGAAAGGGGCACTGACTTCCTCCTCACCTGCCTGGGGGTCCAAGGGTGCCTTCCTCTTCCTCACAGCCTCCTCCTCCATTTCGTGAAGATTTGGGTATGGGAAATTCTGTTTTGGGAGGAAAGCAAGGGATGAGCACATTGAGTTTTGTACTGGTTTGAAGGCAAACCAGGGGGAGAGTCTAAGCCAGAATGACAATTGAGTAAGAAAATTAAGATCAAGGCAATGATACAGAAACACTGGCTTAAACTCACAGAGTCAGGATATAACCTGACACCCCGTTGCTCAGGGTGGTGGTAGCAGTCTGATGAAATGGTGGCTGCAGTCCGGCTGGAGTGATGAACGTGATTCTGTCAAAGCCTGTAGAAGGGTCTGGTCTTCCTCTGAAGGTCCAGTGGTGGTTATGGAGCTCTGGTGCTCTGGGAATGCAGTAGGCAAGGTGGTTGTTGTGTTGCAAGGGTGAGATTATATCCAGGCAGGAATGCTTGGTTCCTCCCCCTGGGCGGAGCATCCCACAATGGGATGATGTAATTTTATCAGCCCTGCAGTGACACTCAATGGCCCATTAACAGAAGATGGCCCCTGGAGGGCGTTATCAGGGCTGAGCCATGGAAGAGATAAAGAACACTGCCCCACCTGTTGATAACAGTTTATGGAGATGGTGACTGAAAACACTTTTGGTTACATCTGACACTGTAACCTGAAACAGTGAAGCAATCCCTGCTCGGGGTGGGGGGTGAGCACCACCCCCCTTACCCAAACTGGCTCAGATTTAAAACCCCCACCCTGGGAAGGACTCGCACACAGGGGACAATGTCACCCTTGCCCTGCCCCAGGGGGAGATCTCTTTCCCCGTCACTCCCTTGCTCTCTCCCCTTTTCTCTTTTTTTCAATCTCTCTCTCTACCTCACATTTACTGTTCAATAAAATCCACTTTGGATTTGGTCTCCTTAGCACCTTCATTGGGGCAGAGGCATCTCTCTAACAATTTTATTAACCAGATTGCGAAATTATTTTGGCACATTGAGTTCAGGGCACTGCTGTCTGACCCCAAGTGCCTTTGACAACAGCATGGGTCCCTCCTCTGAGGAGGTTCTGCCTCTTTCTGGAGGAACTCTTGGAAACTTGGATGCAGCTTCCTCTGAGTGACTTTTGGGAGCACTTATGAGGAAAATGGCTGTTGTGGGTGGCCAGGGTAAAGAAAGTATTTTCTTGTCCTTCCTTGAAAAATTTTTTTAAATAACTGGAGAAAAGGGAACAAATTATACTAGCAAGACTGACAAGGATCATTCACCCCAATGTGAGGAACTCAAGGCCAGTAAATTCCTACAAGAAGCCCACTTCAAGTAGATAAATTCCCAAGTAACTCCCGAATTCACAGCTCTGGGGACTTTGCCAAATATGAGAATCATTATTTTCTTTGTCCCTGTCACCTTTGTGACAGCTACACAGAGCTTTCCCTTCCCTTTATTAATCTGTACTGGGCCAAATTTCCACTTCCCTTTTTTCAGAACCTGCCAGCAGCTGAGCTGAAGCTGTGCTGGAACTGATGAAACTTGGATTTGCCACAGAATTGCTTCTATTTTCAGTTTATTCATGTTTGGGATTTGTTTGTGTTTCCATCACAAGTGACTTGTGGGAAGAGCAAATCTTCCTCAAGGCATTTTATGGAGGGTTAAGTTTGATTTCTGCTGAGTTTGTTTTGTCCAGTGCTCAGGGGATGCTCAAGGGGTATCTGGTTTTGGTTTGGCCCTAATTTTCTTCTGATTTGTCTTTATCACTTAAAAACACCTGAAAAATGACTAAAAAGAGTATTGACCAGAGATGTCAAAAGTCCCACCATTTAAGAGGTATTTGAGGTGGAATTTATGGTCTGGGAACATATTCTGGAGGATTTGTGGGTTCTTGGGGGATATCTGGTAGTATTCTCCATATCTTTGCACTCCAAAAGCCAA